>NW_028277067.1:15592500-15901250 GCF_059951505.1 Python bivittatus | reverse complement strand
TAAGTGGCCCACACCTGTTTCAGACAGATCATTCCACAATAAGGAAAAGAACCAAGCTTCTCAGGCTGAGAATCAGGACAGGATCAGAAGCTTTTTAAGGCCAAATCATCCTTTGTGCCTCCTGATCTCTGCTGGGTTTGGGAATTACGTGAGCCGACCATCTTTTGAGGGATGGTCTGACACATTTTACTACCTGAGATAAAACAATGGTGCTGCCTCTCCATTTATTTATAGAAGTATTACATTCCAGCAGATAATTTCTCACTTGAGTGCTGCCAGTTGAGCAACATTTTCTACCACCTCTGAGAACAGCAGACTAGCTTAGGGAACAGAGAACAGACCCCCGGCACATACTATCCCATTTTCCAACAATTTACGATGCCGCTGCTCCCTAAACCCAGCATCCACTGTCAGAGGAAGCTACTTCTATCAAACGACAGTGTTACTGCTGTTCTCTCCAGGCACGTATCACAATGGCATTTCAGCATAGCAGGGATTAGGCCAACCTGATAGAGCCAGGGGATGAGAGGCTTATAACTGTGACAAACAGTAGCCCTATCTTGGTTCTGATGTTAATTCTATTAACATGGTTAACACGTCCTGCTTAGAACCCATGAGCCAATTGTTAAAAGGTTACATATCAAGCCATTGCCCAGAAAAGAAGACATTTCTAACCGAGTTCTGGATTACTCATTTCTGATGGGTTCTGGGTTACCTACCTTGAATAATGCAGTGCTTCCACTGGCCATCGGTGTCATAGTTTGCTGTGGTGCTGCACCACAGCTGCTCATCAATAGACCCATCTCTAGTGCAAGAGGAATACAACGTCCCATTAAAAACGAAAGGGAAGACACATGAGGAAAACCCTGGGAAGAAGAAAAAAATGATGATTGAAATGGGGGGACAATGTATTCTAGCCTAAGAATCACAGAACTAATATGTTTCTAAATTACGTCAAGAACTGGGAGAGGAAAGACCCAATCCTACCTCTCTTTCTGATTAATCCATTGTTGTCCAAACTTGGCCACTTTAAGATGAGTGGAGTTCAACTCCAAGAACTCCCCAGCCAGCCATGCTGACTGGGGAATTCTGGGAGTTGAAGTCCACTCATCTTAAAGTGGCCAAGTTTGGACAACACTGGATTAATCGATCAGCTAAACAGGATTATACATGTGCATTCAGAGGTGACATTTCAAGGAAAGAATTACCCAATAATGTTTTCCTATGAATCCTACTGTTTGTGCCTTATCCTTCTTTCTTAAGGCATACATATATATGCACCCTAAGGGATTGATTCAGTTCCTGTTGTGAGTCCCCAGTTTGGAACTGCAAACTCTGGAAAACTAAAGTACATCTTTCATTAGATCAGTGATACTTAAAAATGTGGGGAATTTCACTTGCTGAAAAATTAATACAATAAAAGAGAGTCTCCATTTGATACAAGATTTGTAGTTATCCAAGTAGGGATTTTCAGAATTGTTCTTCTGCGTATATGAATTGAATTGAGTGTGGAGGTTATTTGCTTACATACATACAAAAAGTGAATCGCCCCTGGAAATCTGTTATTTCAATTCTGTCATCTGTTATTTCAATTATATCATCTAATTAAGTTGTTCTAACTGCATCCTAATGCTATAATGAAATGTTCCCTTGATACCTGGAGGCAGAACTAAATGTGGCCATCCCTGCTGCACATGTGGAGTTTCCCCTGCCTTAAGATTCACAGGTCTCTGTTTGCCTGGAGATCATAACTGCAAGAAATTAAGGGCATTGCCCACCTAAACAGGTTCATTAAACAAACAAAAGAAATTCAAAGAAGAGAAATTATATAAGAAATGTGCATTAGAAATCCCAGCTACATTGGCTTTCTGTTAAATATGCTAAACTGTATGGAAGTAGATTATTTCTTAAATTTTCCTCATCTTTTAGTCAGCATGATAGACTGTCAACATTCTCACTGACATAAAAAACACTCACCCAAACAAATACTTCAACCCCATTTTTTTAATCCAATTTACCAAACAAATTTCCGAAAACATTTTCCTCAATCTATTTTGGCGCATATAAAGGATAAGCCTTTATATTATAAAGTAGAAGCTGAATCTTGATTTAAAGGAAAGGAAAGTAAGATGAAAGTATAGGAGAAAAACCTTATGGAATGGAAAAAGAAAATGCAGAGAGATCTTTGTTAACAACTCCATCTATACTGGTGGACTCAAGTCTGGAAAACACCCTCTCCCATCCTAAATTTGATGTTGGCATTGCCCCTTCTTACAACAGACCAATTAAGAGCCAACTAAAGTCATCTCCGAGATGCACATTCCTCAAAGAATTGTATACAATCCTTAGCTGCAGCTCCCTGAAGAGATAGCTTGAAAAACATCTCCTGTCATTAGTGAGATGGTTTCATTAGGACAAGATGACTAGAGTGGTCCAACCTGGATGACCTCTAAGTTCAATGTCATAGCATCTTTTTTAAAAAAAAACAGCCATTAAAGAAGACATGCCAATGTTGTTACCTGATCAATCTGGAGAGAAGAAAAGGGTCAGAGATGACCAGGACTGAGAGGGGAGAAGAGGAAGAGAAAGAGAAAAGAAGGAGGAGGAGAGAAACTGGAAGTAGAGTTTCCAACAGCACATAGGGATCTAACAGCAAATTGCCCTGGCTCCTTCAACCTCTAAAACCCCTTTCTCAGTGTTACCTTTGCCAGCCAAGAGTACTGGCAGAAGATTGTAGGCAAATATAAGGCAAAGCAGGCAGGCAACCATCTCTTCTTGTCCACCCAGTAAGCTGAAGTGAAAGATAAAAAGGCTTCCTCCACTATATAACTTCTGCTGGCTTCTCTCCCACACTGTCCTAACCAAAGTAAAACATTTCTTCCCTTTTTTCCCTCTCTTCCTCCCCTGCAAAGCAGCTGTGGCTGTTTGCCATTATCTCCTGGACCTTTCAGATCACCATGCACTGATGATTACAGGTGAAATAATGACATGGATTGTGATTCCAGAATTTCCCACTAGCTATAATGTGCCATTTTCTCTAGCCAGTTATTCCCAGGGCAGGGCTTCTAAAGATTGGGATATAGGAGGTGATGGGATATTTAATCCGGCAACATCCAAAGTCCCCAAATTGCTGTGGACAGGTTTTGATTCTAGGGTTGTATTAAGATCCATTTAAGGAGTGTTGAAAAAGCCATGTGAGAATGCCTCAGGCTCCTGTAAGGCTCAAGATACTGTGTTTCCAAAAACTAATCAATAGATCATCCATTCAAAAGGGGAGCTGTACAGAGAACAAAACAAAAGGTCATCTCAGCTTCAGGTACCAAGTCAACCGGATCTCCATTCAGCAGGCCAAAGTGATAAATGATCTTCTGGAATTCTACTTTCTTCCCTCCACTCCTAAGGGCTCCTATTGTTTCTTAGATTCACAGCTGGCTCTGGGGCTTAATGCTCCATGGAATACTTGGAAGCCTCAGAACTGTGGTCTCTACATAATGCTGGCTAACATATTAGATACTAGTGATCAGATGTCTTCCCAGACCCCTGCTTTTCCATAATAGACCTTTAGAGAAGGAGAGATAAAATTTAAAACTATACAACAGATTAGGCGGCCAGGACAATACTTCTGAAGCAAATGTTGGTCAATCTTTGCCCTATTGCAGATCTTCCTTGTCTCTACTTTTTCATTGTGCTTCTATGGATCTGTATGGAGAAAGCTATATCCTGTAACACTGACTACCTCATTTCTACATTGCAGGTAGCTTGGTAGGTGCTTGATAGGTGAATGTTTAATAAATGGTGAAATGAAAACAGCCCTCCAATGACCAGAGTACTGACCATGACTTTGTTCCAGATTAGATTGTATATCACACATATACACATACATGCACACACACATGTTTCTATTACATGGGTAATAGGCACACTCTAGAAAATGTTTGCTGATTAAATCTTACTTTAATTAAGAGTAAGGCTTTTTTATGTGTATCAGATTATCTATCCATCTGATGGATAATTGGCCTCCCACAAAATATTTTTTTTAAAGAATCTATCAACACCAAGAGATGTAACACTTACAGCATTTTTTTGGTTTTATTATCATCATTTTCATAGCTGTTTGGGAAGTTTCAGGTATAGGGCATATATCCCTTTGTAGACTGAATGCTCATATCAGCTGTGCATCCAAGGCTCTGGCATGAACTCCTTGTCTTATGTTATTTTAAATATATTATTTTCACGATCGTATACCTGGTTTGACGCTTGATGGAAAATATCAATAAAAACATGCTGATATCAATCTGGTAATTGTGATTGCTCTTTCCATATCTTTCCTAAGTATTAGATATTGTTACATATACACCCTCTATCAAACTACTGATACATTTCACAGGGGCAAGATTTCACGGGACCCAGTTTTCTTTTAAGAAGGTACCCGAAAGTCTTGGTATTTGTATCATGTTTGTTTAGTCATAGGATGAGGTATTCACAGAATGAAGGTCCAAATAGATCCTTGCTCCCCATTTAGTTTTCAGGGAAACCCCCAGCTTGCCCAGGGATGGCCATCAGAATAAAGTCATGTCAATTGGTTGCCCTTTGCTGGTTGTAAAATGCCCACCACAGGGCACCCACACTGATAGCTCAGCTTAGAGATATCATAGAGGTTCTGATTAAGAAGAAGGATCCTTTAATATTATCTTATCCCACTCCCTATATTCTAAAATGAGCCAAATTGGTGTAGTGATTAAGAAATCAGGCTAGAAACCGGAAGATCGTGAGTTCTAGTCCTGCCTTATGCACAAAGCCAGCTGGGTGACTTTGGGCAGTCTCTTTCTCAGTCCTAGAAAGCAAGCAGTGGTAACCCACTCCTGAAATCTTGCCAAGAAAACAGCAGGGACTAGTCCAGGCAGTAACCAGGAGTCAAAAACGGACTCAAAGACACACACACACACACACACAATCTAAAATGCATCAGTTGTCTGCAATATACTGTATATATATATATATATGTACACACACACATATTGGCTTTTAAAATTTGATTCAAGTGATTCCATCAAATCTCTAATTAAATTGAATTTTCATCTCCTTTTTTAATAGTAATTTTATTAAAGATTATAACTACAACAGTAAAAACTAATACAAACTAAAAACAATAGAAGAATAAAAAGGGTAGAAGGTACAGAAAAGAAAAAAAAGGAAGAAAGAGAAAAGAAAGAAAAGTAAGAATATAGTAAATATATATATATACTTTGTGTGTGTGTGTGTGTGTATATATATACACACACACACACACACACAAAGTGACTTCCCACCTTCATCATAACAAGTATAAACAATTTTAGTAACTTCTCACCTCACTTCTCACAAAATATAACAAATGATCTCTTCTTCCCATATCCTATCTCTGATCTATAAACAAATCCATAAAGCATTGTCATTTCAGTCCTGGTGTCAGCAAAAGTCCATTAAGGGTTATCAAAAATAACCCTTTTTTAACCTTGATCAAATAAACCAACTTTATATTCCTTCTTTTTACTTCCAACAATGTTAATCTTTAGTCGATTCAAATAATGTTGTAGAACTTGATTTTCTTTTCATTTTTTCTTTGTCCCCTCCCACAAGATTCTTCAAAACTTTAATGAGCCTCTTTTGCAAATCCAATATAAGAAAATTACCCAAGTCATTATCTTGGTTTATTGTTTGTATGTCCCTTTCAGTTATTAAGACATTAACTGGTTTCTTTTGTATGTCCAATGTAACATCTTTTTCCATACCATTCTTGTAGCCTGTCATTTGTAAATCCAGTTTCAACTCAGTCTCAATATTGTCAAGTACAACTTGTTCCTCTTCCATAACATCTTTTAGACATAGTCTCTCCATAGAGGCAGATATCTCTATTGACACTATTAAAATTAATTTCTGAGTCCATTTTTCAAAAATATCCTTCCATATATTCAATGTTAGAATATTTTGCTTCATTCTGTAATTGTAAGTTGAGTTTATGTGTTCTTCTCCTTTAATTGTAACCTTTAGTTCCATCTAGTGTCCAATTTTTAAAATCTTATCTTATTATATTGGTTTTAAAAAATTCAAAGCAAGAGCAGTTTCCCACAGGAAGGATTGTTTATAATGAATTCCAAAATCTTATTTCAAATTTATCTGGACCCTTAGTCCATTTTTAACTTCTAAAATCAACATTTTAATCACTATTTTGCTGTTTATTCCCCCCCCCAAAAAAATTTAAGTTCCTCAACTTGTAGTTAAAACTTCCTTTTTCTAAGGATTGAAGGAAACTCACCTGGTGCTATCAAACTTGTTCATCCAAAGTTTTCTAAGAGCTGAAAAGCAGTTAATAAGCAATTTCCAAAAGTGATTAGAAAAGGAAGCATGTGTGAGAGCGCTTCCAGTGAGGCTGGCAAACTGACACCCCATGCTCCACAGGAGGCATCGTGGCCAAAAGGCAGCTGGATGCAGGATCCAGACTGCCCATAATTCTCTCTGGCTAAAAGAGAGATCTTGAGATGACCCTCATCCATTCCAGACATGTCTGGAAATTTATTTTTGCAGCCACTTGCGATCAGCTGGGAATGGTGGGTATCATCATGCTCTGAGCTATTAATATAGACTTTTAAGGACTTAGGGTTCATCAAAACCTCATCTTTTTAATCACTTTGAAGTTGTTTTTTTTTCTTACTGTTTCTTTAAGATTGAAAAGCTTCGGAACCCCAAGTTGGCCATTCTCTGGCTGAGCCTCTCTTCAATCTGTTTAAAAAGAAAGAAAATTACCTGTTTCCAGCTTTGTAAGATCCTTATTTTTTGCAGTATTTACAAAAAGGGGACTATAGTGTTGTTTTTTGGAAAGTTTTTAAACACTAAGAATTTGGATAAAATTAATTTAAAGAAAGACTTTGAAGTTAATTAAAAGAAACCTCTCCTGTGGGGAAAAAATCATGTTTCTATTTCAATGAGATAACAAAGCTTTGAAGATTAATCACTAGAGAGCACCAGATGGCTACTTTAAAGAAAATGTTTTATAAACTGGCTCAAGAAATTCTTGGACTATTTAACCCTATACTGGAACCAAAAGTTGTTACTGAAGAGAACCAGACTTCTTGAAAGATAAATGAAATGGATTTTAAGGTGGATTTAAAAATTATAACCTATAAGAAAGTGACGGAAATATTAGATTTACAAATGGAATTGGATGATCATTTAAAAATTTAAAAAGATATACAAATAATGTAACAAAAGAAGGATGTGGATTACCCATTTAAATTGGAATATAAGAGACTTACTGGAATGGCTACATTGAAATTAATATGGACTTTGATAAAGAATTATATCTATGGGATTCAGAGATTAATGGGAGGAAGAAAAGAAATACAAAACTGATTTATTTGATTATGGTTAAGTAAAGGATTGTTATTTTTGATGATGTTTAATGGTTACTTTGACTGGATAGCTCTTTTTTGGAATGTTTAATTGGGTGTAATGGATTAGTTTGTAATATCTATGTTACTATTTTTGGTATACAAATAAGGGATTATTATTTTTGGTAATGTTTAACAGGGTTTTTTTTTGTAATGTTTAATTCTTAATTGGGATTAATAATGGGTTGCTATCTCTGGTGATCATTATTGGTTATTTTTTTATCTTTTTGTAACGTTTAATTGTTAATTGGGATTAGATTTTGATTATTAAGAAAGGGATTGGGGGATTATGTTTAAATAGAAAGGGGGACCAAATGCTTATGTTGTTAGTTATGTCTGTTAATTTTTACATCTTTTGTTGATTAATAAGGATTGCTGAGGACTTAGAGATGAGTCTATACAAAATAGGATGAAATATGGAATGAAGATGCATTTGGTAGTATTTTAAGAGACAGTGATAAGTTATTAATGTTGAACATACTTGCTAGGGATCAAGAGGGAAGTTTCGTCTTATCTTTTTTGGGGGGGGAGGGAAATTTATATTCCTTTCCTCTGCACTTTCTTAATATTATTTTTTTTCCTTTTTAATGTATTTTTGTATTCAGTTTTTGTATTAGTTTTATCTGTTTTATATAATCTTTAATAAAATTATTGGAAAAAAAGAAGAAAAAGTATGTGAACTTAGTGTGTCCTTTCAAAGGTGCTGACCGTGGTTTGAGCAAGATGGTTATTCCCTTGTCTCTCAATGCTCTAAACCTGCCAGAGACCGCTATTTTGCGGTCTCCTCATGAGAAGCAGCTGTCTGGAACACTTGTGGGCAATCTCCTTATCCAGAGAATTTTGAAGAGCTGGTCTTCTTGCTAGCTCTTCATTCCACCACGGTTGTCAGCTCTGCGTCTTCAGTCCGCCATTCTTCCTCTGGAGGACCTAACTTGAATTTTCATCTCTAAGGGCTTATCCATGTGCATAAGCCAACTGTTACAGCTGGGGATGCAAAAATTATCTTTTTTGCCACACCACAATCCAAGGACAACAGACCTAAAGGTTTTCACAGATGTAAAGATTCCTGGTTTGGGTGATATAATTTAGCAAAATATTGACATTTCTAAGCCTCAACTCCCTTTGAACCTGGCTCATCATAGCAATTATATCTAACCAATATGGAATTACAAATGGACGATCCCATATTTATGTACCTTAATTCCTTCACATTTATTATATGTCCAGCATAAAAACAATTGAGAGTCAACCTTTTAGAAATGTTTCTGAAGGATCCAATAGACTAAACAGATTTTTTCTGAGCTAGCTGAGTTTTTAAGTCTTAAGAAACATATCTACTATTCCTTAAAATCTAGAGCTAGAGATTGGGCTTTTAAAAAATATTTCATCATTTTTCCGGTTACTTGAGGTAAAAAGGTTTTACATCAGCTTCCAAAGAGCCCAAAGGTTACTCCAGGTCTCCTTTCCCTGTAACATCTTATTTGCGTAAGCAAATTCTACATATTGATCTCATTCATATAATCAGCACTACAGTATATCAAGTTCAGCCTTCAGAGGATACAGAGATAAAATTCATAGTGTTATTTCTGTTCAACTCTTCTGATCTTTCCTGTTCCCAAGGGTATTAGTATCCTTGGAAAGCCAAGGATACTTCTATCTAAAACTTTTTGCATGACTCTCTTTTTTTTTAATATATAAAAAATTAACTAAAGGTCATTCTTATATAAAAGTTATATAACAGTGATGAGTACAGGGCAGCAAAGGTCATAAATCTTAAACGGTGAGAACAGAAAGTCTCTCTGAGAAAGGGTAGCAATGAAACTAAGGGACATAGCAAGTGCTCATTACCATTAACAGTTCTTCTGCTGCAGATTCTTTGCTGACTTCAGTATATGCATACGTATATATGCACTCCACAGAATCTATAGAAGCCCTGGTTAGGCAGTCAATTTACACAATAAAAGCTAACCACACTTGAAGAGCCCTTTGGCATTTTCTGGGCTATCCAGCTGGTCATATCTCCTGTCCCTCCCATAGTTTTGAGGAGATCTGAAAACAAGTTCTGCTATAAAGAGATATCCCACCGTAAGTTCTACAAGATGAGGAATCCAAACCATGAGGGAACTTGGTATGGAAAGAGGTCCCTTCTTGAGACCTTCTCCATGTTGAGGATGCACAGGAGGGCACAACTAGGAAAGATGAAAAAAAAATGTTCATTTTCTAGTTAACATGCAACCTCAGTTACAGTTGACAAATTGAAACACAGACAACACTGCATTGTAGGGGAAAGCCTGTGGAAAATGTATTTACAGAAGAAATTGCTTCTCTCATTGTGTCGATAAATACTGTAAACATATTAGACCTCTACGATCATTCTTGAACCATGTAAATAATCACTTTAATGCCAGTTATCAAGCTGATTCAATTTGGGTGCCTGAATAGTTTCACACTGAAGCACTGAAACAAATCTGATTAAATTCAAAATGATTTTGAATGCATTTGTGTAACTGTGAAAATGGTCCCAATCTGTCTCAATCAATTTGCATACACCTACTTTAATCGAACTCTAATTCAATTTGTAAAGTCATTTTAAGTCAGAGATTTGATCAAATCACTTTTTAAATCATACTTTGGAAACCAACATTTACATACAGCTAATACGGGAAAATTCAGAAAACACATGAATGTCAAGGTTTAGGGAGTTGGAAAGCTGATCTTACAGAGTCCATCTTGATGATCCCAAGTTCTAAAATATCCCTAAACTGAGCAATCTGGGTGGGTGCTTTGTGGCAGGCATCTTGTACTCAGCAGAGGGCAGTCAAATGCCAGAATTGTATTATGATGGCCATCTCTGATTATTTGCACTGGAAACTGGGTTTGCAAGTGGTGGGAACCAATAAATAATATATTACAGAACTTTTCCCCAGAAAATTGGATACTGGATCAATGCCCCCCCACACACACACTCAAAATTTCTCACTGCCTGGATAAACATGCATGTATGTAACATTATCAAAAGATCTGTAAAGAGCCATCATTATTATCAGGTTGCCCAGGGCACCTTCTCTCTAATTATGAGCTAAAGCATCACTCATTTTTTAGAGCAAAGTTACCAACTTGGCCAAATCTTAAAAACTTTGAAAAGGATGAAGAAACTAGAGGGCCAAAATTCACCCAACCCACTCTTATAAAAGGAAAACCAGATGTGTTTGAAGATTAAACAAGTAACTTAACGAACATATTTGGGTTAATAGTGTTTAGTCATGTGGGGTCTTGCAAGCCAACCAATTTGGATTCTGTAACCCCTCAATATTATTTGTCAGAGGAGAATAGCACAAGTAGCCCACAGTCTTCACAGTGCAGTGGTGGCCATCTAAGAAGCATCCATTCAGCTATCGAGGGAAGTCAGATTAACACCTGCAAAATCTCCGCAAATATTTGCTTTAGAAACTGGAACATTTAAATGATAATGTCATCATCGATCATTCTAGGGGAGTCCTCTAACCTGAAGAAGGATATTTTAAGCAGCCATGCAACTTCCCACCACTCCCCCCAAAAGCAAATAAGACACCTACTCCTTCAGTACAGAAGCCTTCCTTCCTTCCAATGCCGATGGTATAAATAGAGCAACAGGTGAAGCAGTAGCCCTAATCCAGGACTGCATTACATGAAGCTTCGATGGATTCCAAGGTAACTTAGAAATCAGTAGACTGAGGGCTTATTAAACTCTTTTAGATCAGGATTATAAACAGCCATAATCTATTTTATTTTTATCAAAGAGATACCAAATGCACCAAAATTCTACAGCATTAGGAGGGAATGAAGACTGGACAATGTGATAGACATTGAGCTTTTGAACTATGCTATTTTGAAATCTGATTTTAAACAATGTGTTAAAAGTTGCCATGGAAGGGGTTCCTTTTTCAGATGGAGGGAATAGTTAGACTACACCTTAAGAACAGAAAAAAATGGATGAAAATAATGTTCTGCTTCAATTCCTCTTCTACCAGTTTATTCCCAGAACGGTTTTGCTGATGTCATAAATGCTACCAGATGGGAGGCTAAGATTGCCCAGAGACTTTCTATTTTCTATTTGTTAGGCTGGAATGTAAATCTCCCTGTTGTATTTGATACTATTCAAAACATCCAATGTGGGCAGAAGAGGCTTGGTATATATTGTGACAATCAAAACAGTTCCACCAGTATACAAAAAATGATGAAATTAAACAAAACTTAATTTCATCACTCCAAACTGTGGAATTTAACATTTTTGTAGAATTCAAAAGGTCATTCAGAACTACCATTCCAGATTAATGATATTGACAAAGACACAAGAAGATATTTATTTATTTATTTATTTATTTATTTATTTATGTATTTATGTATGTATGTATGTATGTACTAAATCAATTTATATAGCCCCCCATCTCACTACAGGCGACTCTGGGCAGAGTACAACAAAGCTAAAAACAGTAAAATATAGTAAAATATATAAAATAGAATAAAACAGAGAATAAAAGAAAGTTAAAAATAAGGGAGCCATCTCACTAATTCCCCCATCCCCTGGAGTCCCCAGGCCTGCTGGCATAACCAAATCTTAAGGGACCTCCGGAAGCTCAACAATGACGAGGCCAGTCTCACCTCAGGGGGGAGAAGATTCCACAGAGCAGGTGCCACAGCAGAAAAGACCCACCACCTGGGGCCTGCCAAATGTATCTCCCTAGGCGATAGAACCCATAACATGCCCTGTCTGCTGGATCTGGTAGGATGGGCAGATGAAACTGGGGAGAGGCGGTCCCTCAGATAGCCTGACCCCATGCCATGAAGCTTTAAAAGTCAATACCAGCATCTTGAATTGGACCCAGAAACAAACTGGGAACCAATGCAGCTCACAAAGCAGAGGTGTAATGTGTGTTCTACTAGAAACACATATAACTGCTCGCACCACTGCGTTTTGCAGCAGCTGAAATTTCCGGATACTCTTCAAGGGCAGCCCCATGTAGAGCGCATTGCAGTAGTCTAACCGGGAGGTGACTAGGACATGAGTGACCATGAGTAGGTCCCTCTGATCTAGGAATGGGCACAACTGGGGCACAATGCAAAGTTGTCCAAAGATCCTCCTAGCCACAACTGCCACCTGGTCTTCGAGCAGGAGCCATGAGTCCAGGAGGATCCCCAGATTGTGCACATCCCATCCAGTACCAAAGATGGAAAAATCCTAGAACCAGAGGGGTTCAAAACCCAGAGCCACTCAGTCTTGCCAGGGTTCAGTTGAAGCCTGTTGTTCCCCATCCAGATCCTCACAGCCTCCAGGCACCAAGATAGGACACCCACAGCATTGCCTAAGTCACCAGGGGTGGAGATGTACAATTGAGTATCATCAGCATACTGATGATACCTCACCCCATGGTGATGGATGAGCTCACCCAGCGGTCTCATGTAGATGTTAAATAGGAGAGGTGAGAGCACCGACCCCTGTGGCACCCCACATAGCAGGGGGCAGGGGCAGGATCTCTCCTCCCCAGTCATCACCGACTAGAGCCAATCCTGGAGAAAGGAGGCAAACCAGCACAATACCGTGCCACCCACCCCCAATTCTCTGAGTCGGTCCAGAAGGATACCATGGTCAATGGTATCAAAAGCCGCTGAGAGGTCAAGTAAGGCAAGGATGGACACACAACCACCATCTTGCCCACACCAGAGATCATGCAAAAGTGTGACCAATGCTGTTTCTGTACCATACCCAGGTCTGAACATTGACTGAAAAGGATCCAGATAATCTGCTTCATCCAAGGTCCTCTGAAGCTGCTGCGCAACCACCTTCTCAATCACCTTCCCCAAAAAGAGGAGGTTGGATACTGGATGAAAATTGTCCAGTATCATGGGGTCCAGTGATGGCTTCTTGAGGAAGGGGCAAACCAAAGCCTCCTTTAGAGGTGCAGGAACAACTCCCTCCCTCAAAGAATTCACCATCACCAGAACCCACCCCAGGGCTGCTTTCACAAGCCAGGAGGGGCATGGATCTAGAGAGCAGGTGACTGAGCTCACAGTCCTAAGGACCTGTCCACTTTATCAGGCCTATATATGTTATCACAACAAAAATGGTTCTCAAATAAGAGATAGCTCCTATGTAAAGTGGTCTTCTGTTTTATCAGATGCATCTTTTGCTCGGCACTTTCCTCCTGTTCCTCGTCGTAGATGGGTTGCTGGCCAATAATGTGAACATTAACTTTAAAGTCCTAAAGAGAACTATGAAGAAAAGCCCTTCACAAGTGATACAAGGTACGTAATGTGGAGAATATCCATGGAAAACTCCTCCTTCTGTTTATGTCATCTTTCACTTAAGTCAGACATTGTAGGTACAGACCACAACCAGCTTACAGAGACTTTGATCACAAGCCAGATAAGCCAATGCTGCACTTAATTGGAAGCAACAGGTCCAGGCATGCCTGTACAATCTGCATTCAGGAAGACTGTTCTCTTAAATCTCTGGGCTAATACTCACATCACCAAAGGGAATCCAGGAAGCTCCCTTAATTCCTTTCACATGGAAATAAATAAATATCAATATATCATTTTGCTGAACATGTACGCTTTTATCTGTGCTCAGGATCATCATCTGGATGAAGTTCCCCAGTTGAACTAGGATAATTTTAGGGTGTGCACAGAACATATGGAAAGCTGCTGTGTTACCCAAAGCTTTTCAAAGGACTTACAGATAGTCCTCTTAACTATCCTAATTGGGACTGGCAACTCTTCCACTAAGAGAAGTGGTCATTAAGCGAAACATCACATGACTGACCCACTTAGCAACGACAGTCCCAGAAGTCCCAGTGGTTGTTCTTAAGTGAATCACCCATAGTCATTAAGCAAGATGTCATGAGACCGTGACTTATGAACTCCTGCCAGCTTCCCCAATGACTTTGCCGGTCAGATGCTAGCTGGGAAGGTTGCAAATGGTGATCACATGACCGTGGGACTCTGCAACCATCGTAAAAGCACGACAGTTGTCAAGCACCTGAATCATGATCAAGTGACCACAGGAATGCTGTGACCATCCTAAGTGTGAGGACTGGTAATAAGGAACTTTTTTCAGCACCATCGTAACTTCAAACAGTCACTAAAATAATGGTCGTTAAGCAAGGACTACCTGTATATTGAGAAGGAAAATATAGAAAATAAGAAATAAATATTTCTTCAAAGCTGATTTTCTTTATTTCTCTTTCATTTTCTTCTCCCAGGCAATGCAAAAGGCAGCAGTGCAGCAGTGAAGGAGAGAGAAGATGAACAGCCGTCCAGGAGAAGCCTTGATGTTTTCCATGGAACGACCATGAGCTGGACTTGGTTCCCAGGCTATGTCCCCAGCGGAGCTGTGGCTTACTGGAACAGCTATGCTAGTAGGACAGAATATCCTTGCATGGTTTCAGGCTGCGCAGCTGGCTTCTACAGTCCCAACCGTGGTTCTTACTGCTATTACCCATATGGAAACAAAGAACTCTCCGCCTCTCAGTTTTGGATTTTGGTGAATGGACATGACTTTGAATCACTGAGCTGGAAGGGAGATTCATGGGGTGGAGTCCCATCCAACTCCATCAACACCTGTGCAGGTGTAAGATTATATGTTGGTAAAAATAAGTATGGATTAGGGAAGGTAGACAGTAAAAATCAAGCCTTCTTCCTCGGTTATAATGGCAAGGAGTACTGGTATAAAAGCTATGATGTCCTGACCATTAATAAAGACTATCGCTCTCAGAGCATATCCAATGTCAGGTACAGGCTAAACCAGGGATCCTACAGTGAGTCAGGCATGACATTAGCCTCCAGCAAACTCACCAATAAAGACTGTAGGGCAGTGAAGAAGACCACCACTTTGTCGGGAACGGTGACTTCTGAACATACCTGGGATGTTGGCATGTCCATCTCTCAGGACATGAGCTTTAGCATGACAGCAGGGAGACCTGAGGTCTTAGGAGGATCATGGAGCATTTCATCAGAGAAAACCTTCAACTGGAATAAGGGTTATACATACAGCAAATCGGTCACATATTCCGAGACACTCGAGGTTGAAGTCCCAGCCAACCACATCTGTGAGTTGGTAATGATTGGCATGAAAATGAGAGGACAGGTTCCCTTCACTGCCACAGCCACCCGTTATTACCGCAACGGAAGCAGCCGAAGTGCCACCATCCAAGGAGTCAGCCACAATGTAGTTGGGGTAAAAGGAGAGTCACAGGTTGAGCGCTGTGTCCCCATCCCAAATGCTCCCCCATGTAATATATAGATTGGGCACCCTAAAATGATTTTCTAGCTATATTAGAATGCAGCAAGAATCCAAAAGAACTTAATTTTATTTATTTATTTTATATTTCAAATTTAGATACCTCCCATCTCACGAAAAAGTGACTCTGGATCATTAAGTTAATAAAGGATACACAGAGGTTTTTGTCAGCCCTACTAGATAGACCAGACCTGGAAATCAACCCCACAGGAAGGCTAAAACTACTTTGATTGAGATAGGCTATAATGATGGAATCTTGCAAGCCTGTTTGTGCTCTTCCTCCTCCTCCTCCTCCTCCTTAACTCCAGTGAATTAGGGAGGCATCTGCCTGAGCTGCTTCTGAATGTTGTGTTGTTGCTCTGGACTTAAAAAATGCTTCAGCCCCTGTTGCCTAGGCAGTGGTGCCTGCATATTTCCATCAGCATCTTCTTCCTTACTCCCTACACCTACACCCCAAAGGTCTTCTGCATTAGACTTCTGGATTAGATGGGAAAGTCTTCTTTTTCCTATCTCCTATCCCTTCAGAAGATGAGCCCGCTGCCTGAAGAGATGCATTTAGTTATAGCTTTAATCTTTTTTTGGTCAAGGCTGTAAGGTGCCAAGCAGGCCATATTATGTGAAATCCAAAGATAGGGATTTGCACCAGGCTAAGGGAGCTGACCTTTTGCCTTACAGATATCAGCGATAAACCAATTAGCCTTGAGTTCCTTTGAACTGAGCTTGCTAGGAAGCAGTTCTTAGGAACTGTTCTCAGACTTTAGTTCTACATGTACCAATTCAGTATATACGCAAAACATGCTTATTTGTTCATGGCAAAGCAATCTCCATCCAAGAGAGTGGTGTTACCAAGAGGAAGGGTGCTACCTGGATATCTGAAATATTTACTTGAGCACTATTGTCTTGGAAATGATGCTTGACCGGAAGATAATCACCTTCTCAGTATATTTCATGCTGTTTTCTGAAACTGACTTTTGCCATTAAACTAATAGCACTATCAAATCATTATTGTCCAGCGCCTCATTAGAAAGAAGCTTCATTGCAGTTATTGTTATTTAATTCCGTAAAAGTAAATATGGATCAGACTTCAATTACCTAAGTCCATTTCTATCTTGATACACAGTTGGTTTTTCCTTTTAGATTTATCCTTTCTTCCTAATCCTGCTGTAAATTTTCCTGTTCTTAAATTATAATAATATAGGACTCTTAAATAGAAATGATAGAAACTATTGTATTTTGGCTTGGAAATTAATATTAAAGATGAACCATGCTTTAAAAAAATAAATCGATGCTGTTCTATTATTTTTATCTTACACTTATTTTGGTATCTTTAAAAATACTATCCAGGTTTCTGCATTAATTCTTCCAGTTCTTTATCATAGTGTGAAAAAATGTTCCTTTGTTTAACACCCACCTTGAAGAACCTGCTGTTTTTGTTTAATTTTTTTAAAAAATGAATCAATTCAGTTGGAAAAATCTAAACATTAGACTGATTTACTTTACAGCTTTACTTTACAGCTTCAGCCTCATGATAAAAAGGAAAATGGGAAAGCAGAGGCTTATTGCAAGAGCATTAGGCATCACACTGGAAGCATTTGTTTCAATAGGAACAGGTAGAAAAGGCTCCAAGCAAGAACATTCCAGTATTCTGTGTGGACCATTTTCATGGATCTTTCCTATTAACTTTATAAGACTTGTAGCCCCAGGGAAGAGAGATTACCATTTCCACCAAGTGCTTTGATCCATTTTACATCCCAGGTGGTGTTAATGATTTCAACCAGTGATATGTTGTCCATGCTTTCTGGCTGCAATAGGAAAAGACAATTCTGCAATACCTGTTGCTATGTGATGGGCGTGTCACTGGCTTGGGTCTTGTGGCAAGTTACCACTTAAGTTCAGCATTACAGGCAGTGTTACACTCTAGTACTGCTGTTCATATCAAGTCATGCCCCCCCCACCCCCATGCAAGGAATTCATATTATGGCTTAAGCTGGGTGCTCATTTACCAGAACTTTCTAAGGCAATAACTGAATTATCTGACATCAATTCATGTGTAACTCTTGAATAGTTCTATTGGGTGGAATCCTTCCTAAAAACAGAAAGTTTTGGCTTTCATGAAAGCATTTGTGTGTGTATCCATGAAGGTCCTCTGCTGCAGACACCATGTCCCAGCACAACTCACAGAGGAGAAGGCTACTTGTGGCTCTTCACATATTGAGGAGAAGATATTGAAGTAATATCTGAATAGGATTCACTGCTGCATCACAAACTACTTAATCTCATTTTAATCTGGCTTTTCATAAAACCAGTGGTATAACCCAATGCATTATTTCTGAGGCCAAGTTATCCTGAAGTTAGCTCTGCAAAATCCCAAGTTCAGCTGCTTTTTCAGATCAAGAGATTGCTCCCTACTCCTAGGAGTTTTAGTCCCTTCCCTGGATTGCCAGTTTTGCATCCTCTGTGCCCCCTGAATTAGATTGTACTTTTAGTCAAGCATGGGCACAGGAAAATTTAAGTGCTGATTGTATTGTTCTAATGTGAGTGATAGCAGGCACTACAGTGCTTTACAAGTCTCTAGTCAAGATCTCTCAACTTTAGGAACCAGTGAGCATAGCATGAATAAACCCAGGAAGCTGCCAAAGGACAGGACGTTCTAAATATTTATTGATTTAACAGTAGAGTAAATAATGCCAAAACCATTTCTAATGCACTTATGGAAGGCAGATATTATATACCCTTGACCCCCCCCCCAAAAAAAGGATACACTCTTAGCTGTGATTACCGTTTTCTTCTGCAATTTTTGGAGAGATGCGCTTGGAGTAGCAAGGATCCATCAACCACAAAGGCTAAATCAGCTGGATTTTCCCCAAAGAAGCACTAGGGAGTTGGGAAACTGCCTTATTTCCAAAAAATATATGATTGGGATATCAGTTGACAACCATCCTATATCATAGCAACATCCCTCCATGCTCATTCTCTCACTAATCGTCCCAGCAAGGGCTCTTGTTCGAAGGCTGATTGTTGTTATCAAAACATAGAGCAGCATTTCGAGGGTACCGGAATAAAGGGGCATCCTTTATGAGTTTCCAGGCCTCAAGCACAATTTCAGTCCCTTTCTGCGCATCAGGCTCATAAATGGTTTCAAAAACAAATGCCCGGGAATCACGGTTGTACCTGTTAAAAAGAGGATTCACCAAATTGACAATATTATTCATCTCTGTCTGGTTGAGACACAATTGTAGACAGGGAGATAATTTGCTGAAGAAGATCAAGCAACTGTTCTTATCCTTGTGGGCTAGCATCTTTTCTACTGGACTGTTTTGGCCTCCTGTCAACAAGCGGAACTCAGCATGTTCTCTGGGTTTAAATTTGGGCCTGGCTGCAACAATATTTACTGGGGGACTCGGGTTATAGATGCCTTCTTTCTGGTTAAGTCTGAGGCTCATGGCAGACATCACAGAACTTGGCAAATTGTTCATCATATTTTTCCAGGTTGGATTTTTGCAGTATGTTGGATCCAGTCTGATCACCACAGCATAATGAGTTTCAATGCCATAGCTAGTTAGAAGGTAGAGGAGAAAAAATGGGAATTAGTTATGTTGCTGTATAAAAAACATGCACATGGTTGCAAATCTATTTTTCTTTCTTTCTTTTTCTCTTCCTTTTCCATTGTTCTTTGATTGCCTAAAAGTTTTGCTAATTCCTTTGAGCACCAGTATGTTTGAGATAAGAGTATTAGTTACAGAGCAGGGATGACAAACTGGATCCAAGCTCAGGCGCTCTCCACCGACTCTACCAGAACAGATGGTCTTAATAAATCTGAAGGGAAGGAAAGGCCTCTTCCCAGTGACATCCATTTCTTGCTCCCACATCCTTCTGCCTGGAAAAAAGCAGATAGGAGCTTGGTGGCAGAGGGAACCTAAGACATCCTTTAATGTGTTTTGTCCTGCAACTCACTGTCTTTTCAGAAGATACATGCTGGACAAACCATAGGGAGGGGGGTCTATGAGCTGGATAGGCTGACATCCTGCATCAGAGGCTCTCCATCCCTGCTACAGAGTCATATATGGGATGCTTTAAACACACATATATTCATTTCGGTATGCAAACTTTCTGAACTCTAGCTCCACCTCTGCTGCCTAGAGCTCTTCCCAATTTGTGCCTCAGCTGTTAAAAGCAGATAGTTTATTCATGCAGCAAATGGAAGGAGCAGAGAGGATTTGGGTTTTTATTGTCCTCATCCTTTCTTCTGATGCTGTAGCCGGGGAATTAATAAGTGTGGGCACTGGCTCAGTGGCCCAGAGGGAATAGCGTTTTTTTTTTAGTCTGGAAGTCAAGGAAGCCTTCTAGGGATGGGATGGGATAGGCAATTTTACCAAACTCTGGGAAAATCTAAGGAGAATTATTCTATTATTCTCAACTTCAAAAAGGAAGGCTCGGGGGGGAGGGGCGGGATCAGTAGAAGCAAGGAGTTTCCATGCCCTTAAGTAGAACTGTGTGTTGATTAAGTTTCTCAGATACATAGAAAAACCCAAGGATAGCTTCCAGATTACCATCTGATGTAGTCAATGATTGCTGACACGTTTTTTTTGTCCATGAAGAAATTCCCACTCTTCATACAGAGCAAGAAGGCCAGACAGAAAAGGCTGAAGCCTCGCCATTGTATGGAAATCTGACAAAACAGATACCAAGATATTATGAAAATAAATATATCTGGATAAAAATAGCTGAATGAGTTACTAAGGGAATAATTAGTTGCTTAGAGCTTGTGTCTCCTTCCCTCACTGATCCAACCAAGTCACTTTCTCTCTGACATTCAGTTCTTCTTTTGCTGTGCTGTAATTGAACTATAATTTTGCTTGAAGTCTTCCTTTTGCAATAAAGCACAAAGAGGCCACAACTTTATCAAATTGCAGGCTGGGTGTCTACTAACAAAAGATTCTGGGAGTTGTAGTCTACAATTGGTAAATGTCAAGTTCTACATTTGTGCAGTGAAGGATTTACAAAATTACTTTGCTCTGTGTGGGAGAAAAGGGCTAATTTTCTTAGTAAATTCTATAAATGTGTTGGAAGAAAAAAGCATGTGAAATGGAGAAGGTTGCATTGAATAGAACCTGATGCAAAAATGTCATTGGGATAATACATGTTAACCTGAATGTATGTTGTAATACAGTCCATTCACATGCTTTCAAAATAAGCCAGAACCATTTGGAAAGTACATGAAATTCCTTTGAAGGAAATATAGGATATAAATATACAAAAAATGAATGGATCTCCTGTATTACTGGGCAGTGTGCAAGCCCAGTGCTTGATCAGCAGAGTTGGGGTAAGCTGTCCAGCAAATCAGGAAAGCATTTCTGGCTTTATTGATAGGCAGACCAACCCCATGCCACAGATCTGCAGTCTATATATCAGATTTTGACAGGTGGCTAAACCCACAGATCTAGATATCAGTAAAAACTCCTTTTCTCCCCTAACTCCAACCCATGTCAGGGAGAACAATTGGTGCTGGTGCTTCAATCAACAGCACATACTCAGAGGGAGAAAAAACAAAGCCAGGGGAATCCATCAACGTTTTCTTTAAACTGTGCCCCATTAAAGCTTTATTTGCCAGCCATTACGGAGGCAGAATCAGGGCAATTTTACGTCATCAGAGTACTTATGACTCAAGGGCTGTCAGGCCTAGCCCAAGGAACTCCAAGAGACCATGTAAATTCAGTCCAGCTATGTTTATTAGCTAAAACCTCTAGCAAGAATCTTCCCAGACTAAAACCCCAGTTCCCAAAGTCCTCCAGCCACAACAGTGTGAATTCCTCAGGGAGGTTCCAGTCTCATCCTTTTGTTCCTCCCACGCAGTTCCGGTGAGCTAAGAAAATGCTTATCTCCCTGAGCTTGGCCTTCATAATTCCATTCCATCACAAGGGCTGGTGGATGGCCCATTAACCTGGCCACCTGCTTACACATGATTAGAAGATGTACAACCATTTTGAGAGAGGGGAGAGCATGCAAAACAAAGAGAGCTAAAGCTGCCTTCAGAAGAATCGTGTGACCTTGTCACAGAGCATCTTCACAAATGTGAGAGAGAAAATACATGTTCACCCCAAAGTACTGATGTAATGTATTCCAATGCTTTTAAAGTAAGATGGAGCCCTTTTAAAACCAATTGTGAAGTTTAGGAGTTCTAAATTTTGAAGAAAGTATAGGATGTAATTATAGGGCAAACAGAAAGCTTTAATGTAAACGTTAGGGTTAGACTCTACATTGTTTATAGGTTCTCAGAATTAATGAGAATTTTAATTGGATCATCCTTTTCCACAAATACCTCCACTTTCTCTTGATAAAGGCAAGAAAGAAGGAGCCCCACCTAACTTTCAGCCTTTTCTCAGTCACTTTCCAGGATAGAGAGGTGCTCAGGAAAGAGGAAGGAAGGAAGGAAGGAAGGAAGGAAGGAAGGAAGGAAGGAAGGAAGGAAGGAAGGAAGGAAGGAAGGAAGGAAGGAAGGAAGGAAGGAAGGATCATACAGTTGGTCATTATGGGGTAGTGGTTAAATATTAAGACTTAGGAGACTCCATCACATTTTTGTCATGGAAGTCCTTGGGCCGGCAAGAAGAAATTGAAGAGGGAGAATTGTGAATATCTCCTTGAGCTCCTGGAAGAAAGGCAAGATAAAAATCTACTGAATAAATAAAATACTCACTGCACACTCCATGTAAGAAAGAAAGCCAGTCTATTTCCATGGGTTTGTGAAAAGGTGCTACTTTACCCACTGGAAGCAGATGCAGCAGTCCCTTCTTTTATCCTGCTCTCTCAAGCATTCTTGAGAAACATGGACACCCCTCCTTGACGTGCACTTCTTCCCTCCTTTGGATTACTTAGATTGCCCCATAAAACCAAATAGAGGAATAAAAGGAAAACATCAAAATACTGTGATGAAATATAACTGCCAGTTTCGTTAGAATTTGAAGATGTAGCAATGTAGCAACTCCTGCCGTGCAAACCATAGCACTGTGCTAATGAAAAATATCCCACCAACATTTCTTTGATTGTCCTTTATGAAGCTTGTATTGTAAGTGTTAGGCCAGCCCCTGTGGGGTAAGAGCAGAGGCCTCTGTACTTGGAAGGGTTCCACGTGGAATGGAATAGCTGCAAGGCCCTGTTGGTAGGCAGCCCCACATTCCATTCCTGGCATCTCCTGGAAGAGCTGAGAAAATCTCCAATTTCAAATTCTGGATATCTGAAGCAAGATACTACAGCCAACCTTTTAATGCAGTTAGACAAAAGTGCAAACTTTTTTTTCCTCAGGAGAGAACCCTACCCTGAGAGGTGGGGAGCAAAGGCAGAAAAGTGTACAAGTGTCACCTGGCCCATTTGGTTAGGAAGCACATAAAAATGGTACTGGGTTTTGATGCACACCCATGGCCAATCTTGATTTTTTGACACCCTGAAGAAGACCCTGGACCTTAACATGTACTGTATGTACAACATGTGGCCCTTCAGATGTTTATTAATGGCAGGGCCCAGGATCATTCTCCTTATTGTCCATTCTGTATTGTGCTGTTGGCAATTATATGTAAGCCTAGTTATAACACTGGAGTCAGTCCTGAGTTGAAGAGCTGAATTCCACCACCACCACCCCACCTTGCCAGGCAGAATCTCTTCCAGCTCCTATAGAATTTATTCTTATGAAGCTTCCTATTAAACCTTCCAGCCACCTTCTCCTCCACCCAAGAGCCATTAAGTCCCAAGACATTCCCAGTTATGAGCTGACAACACAGCTTTACCTTCTTAGCTGAACTTATTTCTACTTATTGCTTGTAGCAATAGCCATCCAGATCTAAATTAGATTTACAGAGATACAAGAACATTTGACTTTTTAACCTACAAAAGAATAGGCAAGTGGGACATAATAGAAAAGTACAGTAATAATCAGCATGGTATGGATAAAGTCATTAGAGAGTGAACTGTCTCTCAGAATGATAGAACCTGGGGTCATTCAATAAAGCTAAATTGATAGATTTATTAGATTTATATTCCACCTTTCATTCAGGAGCTCAAGGCAGCCTATACAATTTTTTTCTCCACAACAACCCCTGTGAGCAGGTTGGGTTAAAAGAGTGACTGACTGAAAGTCACCCAGTAAGCATCTCTAGCTAAGAGAGTACTAGAGTCTTTCCAGATAGAATTTTTTTTTATATAACGAGTATTATATTTCTCCTTAAGAATATATATGTATTTCTCTGAATTGTTGTTTATCTTTGCTATTTCTTTCTTATCTGCACCTTAACATTTCAAATGGTATAGGTCAGTGTTTTTCAAACTTGGCAACTTTAATATGTGTGGACTTCACCTCTCAAAATTCCCCAGCCCCCATTCTTCAGCCATAAACCCTGATGTCAGTTATTGTGATGATAGGCAGGTTGGGACTGCCAGTCAAGGGCTAGCAATCCAGTTGCAGATTCAGTCAGTCAAGGAGATGTGTTTTTCCCTCTATTGTCTCAGTATCTCCCTAAAGACCCCAGCCAACCTCCCTGCCTGAGTTGCTGGAGGCAGTCTCGGGGCTAGCGATGGAGTTCCCCAGACTTATGGTTCTGGGGGACTTTAATCTGCCGTCCCTGGGATGTGCCTCGGAGGCAGCCCAGGAGTTCATGGCTACCATGGCAGCCATGGGCCTGTCCCAAATTATTCGCAACCTGACTCAGGACAGTGGCCTCACACCAGACTTGGTTTTCTTGTCTGAGCAGTGGCAATGTGATCTGAAGGGGGAATTACATCTGTCCCCCCTGTCATGATATGATCACACCCTGGTGGCCTTGAGATTCTCCTATGCCACCCTCCTCTGCAGGGAGGCAGGACCCATTTGATTGGCCTGCCCCCAGTGATTGATGGACCCAATGGGGTTCCAGAAGGAGCTGGGGATTATACCCAAGGATCTGCTACATGGTCCAGCGGAGGCCCTGGCCACCACCTGGAATAGGAAGGTGGCCGAGGCCTTGGACAAGATCGTGCCCATGTGACCTCTCTTGACCCATCGAGCCCAATGCTCCCTGTGCTTTACAGAGTTGAGGGTTCTGAAAAGGATTAAGAAACATCTAGAGCACAACTGGAGGAAAACAAGGACTGAATCCGACCAAACACAGGCTAGAGCCACTATTAAGGCCTACCTTGTGGCGGTAAGAGTGGCGAAACATCAACATTTCTCCACTCATTGCATCCACAGAATGCCACCCAGTGGCCCTGTTTAAGATCAATCGATCTCTTTTGGGAAAGGTGGGCCCAGTGACCCACCTACAGGGCTGCGCAGAGGAGTTTTCTGGGCATCTGGCAGATAAAATCATTCAGATACGTTCCCAGTTGGATGCCAAGCGTGGGGCAAGGCCTGTGCAGATGCCGGGGGTACGTATTTACCCTGTTATCTGGGAACAGTTTGACCCTGTTGGACCTGAGGAAGTGGACAGGGTCTTCCAGGCTGTAAATGCCACCACCTGTCAATTAGATCTATGCCCCTCCTGGCTGGTTAAGGGAGCTCAGGAGGTGATATGTGGGTGGGTCCAGGTGATGGTGAATTCATCCTTGAGAGAGGGAGTGTTTCCAGTGGCCTTTAAAGAGGCACTGATGCACCCCCTCCTCAAGAAACCATCACTGGATCCCACCGTACTGGACAATTTTGGTAGCATTGCAGCTTCAAAGGATCCTGGATGAAACGGATTATCTGGACCCTTTCCAGTCAGGTTTCAGGCCCGGATTTGGGACTGAAGCAGCATTGGTAGCACTCTTGGATGATCTCTGGCAGGAGTGGGATGGGAGTAGTGCATCCATCCTTGCTCTTCTTGACTTCTCAGCGGCTTTTGATACCATCAACTATGGTATCCTTTTGGGTCGGCTTGGGGAGTTGGGGGTGGGTGGCACAGTTTTGTGCTGGTTCACCTCCTTCCTCCAAGGCTAGTCCCAATCAATGTTGATAGGAAGCGAGCGGTCCAGCCCGTGGCCCCTCCTTTGTGGGGTGCCGCAGGACTCGGTACTTTCCCAACTCCTTTTTAACATCTACATGAAACCGCTGGGTGAGATCATCCACCATCATGGGATGAGGTATCATCAATATGCAAATGATACCCAGTTATATATCTCCATCCCAGGTGATTTGAGTGATGCTGTGGCTACCCTTTCACAGTGCGTGGAGGCTGTGGGGGTCTGGATTGGGAACAACAGGCTTCAGCTGAACCCTGGTAAGATGGAGTGGCTGTGGGTTGGGAGCTCTTCTGTATCTGGAAGTTTACCATCTTTGGTTCTGGATGGGGTCACACTACCCCAGACAGACTCGGTGTGTAACCTGGGGTCCTCCTGGACTCATGACTCCTGCTCAAAGAGCAGGTGGCAGTCGTGGCCAGGAGGGCCTTTGCTCAACTACATGTTGTGCATCAGTTATGCCCTTTTCTGGATCAGGAGTCCCTTTGGTCAGTCACTCAGGCCCTAGTCATCTCCCGTATAGACTATTGCAATGCATTCTACATGGGGCTACCCTTGAAAAGTATCCGGAAGCTTCATCTGGTTCAAAATGCAGCTGCATGGGCAGTTTTAGATGCCCCAAGGATGGCACATGTTACACCGTTGCTACATGAGCTGCATTGAGTCCCAGTTTGCTTCCGGGTCCAATTCAAGGTGTTGGTTATCACCTTTAAAGCCCTACATGGCATGGGACCGGGTTACCTGAGGGACCATCTCACCCCCATTATATCCACCCATTCCACCCGGACAGGCAGAGAGGGTATGCTGCGGACCCTGTCGATGAAAGAATGTCGACTGGCAGGGTCCAGAAAGAGAGCCTTCTCTGTTGTGGCCCCCGCCCTATGGAATACTCTCCCCCCTAGAGGTGAGGCAGGCTCCAACTCTCTTGTCCTTCCAGAACGCAGTCAAGACCTGGCACTGCCAACTGGCATGGGGCACAAAAAGGGGCAACCAACCCTGGGGGTGGCTAGCACCTTGAAGATGCTCCCATATGTTAACATCTTACTGACCATCAACTTCTTGGAAGATGTTACTTGTGTATGTGTTTGGCTTTATTCTATTTTTACTGTATTTTATATTGTTTTATTGTATTTTTAATATTTATTGCTGTTTTATTGTGAACTGCCCAGAGTCACTTTTTGTGAGATGGGCAGTATCTAAATTTGAAATACAAATAAATAAATAAGTAAGAAACTAAAAATTACAATTAAAGGAGAACACTTAAACTGTCTTACAAATACAGTATGAAGCAAAATATTCTAACATTGGACATACTGAAGGATGTTTTTAAACAATGGACTCAGAAGTTAATTTTAATAGTGTCAACAGAGACATTTGCCTCTATGGAGAGACTATGTCTAAAAATTATGGAAGAGGAACAAGTTTTACCCAACAAGATTGAGACTGATTTGAAAGTGGATTTAAAAATCTACCAAAAAAAAAAAAAAAGCGACAAGAATGACATGGAAAAAGACGTTACACTGGGCATAAAAAAGAAATCGGCTGATGTCTTAATAATTAAAAGGGATATACAAATAAACCAAAAGAATGACCTGGATAATCTTCCTATATTGGATTTACAAAAGAGGCTTGTTAAAGCTTTGAAGTATTTAGTGAGAAGGGACAAATTAAAAATGAAAAGAAATCAAATTCTAGGACATTATTTGAAGGGAATAAAGATCAAGATTGTTAGAAGTAAAAGGAAGGAATATAAAGTTGGTTATTTGATCAAGGTTAAAATACCTGTAGATATGTTGTTATATCTGGTAATCCTTAATGGATCTTTACCAATCAGGACTGAAACAACGAGGCTTTAAGGATTTGTTTATAACTAAGAAATGGGATATAGGAAGAAGAGTTTATTTGTTCTATTTTAAGGGAAGGTGATAAGTTACTAAAATTGTTTATACTTGTGGTTATGAAGGGGGAAGTCATTCCTTTATATATTTCTTTTCTTTTTCTTTACTATATTTTTTATTTTTTCTTTCTTTTTCCTTTCTCTTTCTAGATTTTTTTCTTTTCTGCACCTTCTATTTTTTCTTTTTATTCTTTTTTTAGCTTGCACTATTTTTTATTGTTGTAATTGTAATTTTTAATAAAATTACTATTTAAAAAAAAATTTTAGACAACCCAGATTTTCGAGCAGAATGTAATATTCCCATAATCTTGCATATGGATGATGTAGCTGTCATTTCACATACCCCAAGAGCAGTAAGATTTATAATTCAGTATTGCAGGCTGGCCATCAATTTCTCAAAATCAAAAATGCAAATTCCAAAGATGGATTGTTGAAGAGAACAGAACAGAACAGATCCACAATCATAACTTGAAATATTTGGGAGTAGTATTCCATTCTGTAGAGATCTGGAAAGCCCCAAATGTGCCTCCCAAATAACATTAAAATCCATTTTCATTTTCCCCAATAGAGGAGTTTTAAAAACATTAGCTTTAAGACTTTGGCCCAAATTATACATAATGTCCAAGTGGAAACTTATGCAAAGAAGAATACAACAGAGATCATACAAACACAATTCCTGGGGTATAGCCTTGCTGCCCCTTGGTGTGTATATCTTTTATCACTCAGATTAGAGACCAGGATGCCTAAAATGGGCATGGGGGAGTAGAGGCATATGACTGGTTACTGGCCAGATGACTACCCACTGAGTTGGAAATCAACAGTTGGTCATAAATTAATGTTATATGAGCTCTCCATAGTATTTCTTACATCTACTGGGTATGAACAAGCTAAAAGGTTTTTTTCTCTAAAGTCTAAATGATATAAAATATCAGAATGCAAGATTCTGTTAACCTCATTCTGATAATTCTGCATCATTTAGGAGAGTGTGGGCTGCAAAATGTACCTGCAAACAGTCATCTTTCCCAGACTGAGAAAATAATTTTTGCAAGGGAGGTAAGCTCTTTTAGCTGATTTTATATACCCATGCGAATTTGGGGAAACTAAAACAAGACAGCATGTTCTACTACTGTATACTGTACTTTCTGTAAGGATCTCCATCATTGTTAGATTTTGCCCCTTCTGTTATGATATCCAGGCAGAATGAGTGAGTTCTATGTTAAGCTGCTTTCTTCTAAGATGAAAAATCTTATTACCACATAGTCAAAGAAGCAGAACAGAGCAAAAGATCAGGGTGTTGGGGCAGTGTCATTTTCAGAGCAATAATGGCAACAATAAGACCGTCAGTTACACACAAGATGAAGAAACAAGGGAAGCAGAATTTTCCTAATTCTTTCTGGTAATAGCAGAAGCACGCAATGAAATTGATTCAGGGCAGACAAAAAAGAGTGTTCTTTCATGCAATATATATCTATGGAATTCACTGCCAGAAGGTGTAATAATGATCACTACCAACATGCCTTTCCAAGGGAATAAAATAAATGAATGCCATCTTTTCTATCTGTACTTTAATTATGGTGCTTCTATGAAGCCAGTACATTCAGAACCTGTGTGCCACTGAATGCCATTGGCTGGAAAAGTGTAGGAGGGAGGGCTGAAGTCTTCAGGCTCCAGTTGCAGGCTTCTGAAAAACATCTGAATGGCTACAGTGCACGACAGAGTGCCAAAGGAACACCTGCGAATTCTAGTCAAATATTTGCTTTAGAAACTGGAGGGTTTATGAGATAGACTCTCCATAAATCATCTTCAAGGTGCCACTTTGTGATAACCAGAAAGGGGATATTCTCAAGCCCTTATGAAACTCCCACCACTACCCAATTAAGGCTTATCTCTTGGCAAAACAAGTCCCACCCTATACCCTTCTTACTCTTCTCTGGAAATCACATAAATAGGGCAGGAGGTGCCACACCAAAAGCTGTGGACTTCTGAAGTAGATCCCAAGGTAAGCTGCCTTCATTATATACATACTCAGTGATAGGTCAGTATTTTGTGCAAGATACCGCTTAACTAACATTACCTGTGGATAAATTTTGCCTCTTAGGAGAATGGCAGGTGATATCCTTGCAGCACTTTATTAGCAATTTCCAACTTCAAATCAGTATCTCTGTTTTTGCTCAGTAGCCCTGTCACTTATAGTAGACTGAGACTGAGACTGATTTTTCTAAAAGCCAGCCACTTGGGTTAAAAACTGAGCTAAGCTTTGGACATGACAGCCCCAAAAGCCATCTGAAATGCTTAATCTTCCCATGCCCAGGAGGGCAAACTTCCACCCATCTCTTTCTGCTACAGATCAAAAGTGGCATTTTTTAAAGTTGTGCTGGCTCTAGCAACGCTGTCTAGTTCACCTGCTGTGCTTCATTTCATTGTAGGCAAACCCCTCCACTCTAATGGGCTACAAGGCTTATGATGGGAATGCCCCCTTCCCTCCAGGCACTGGAGAAGGAAAAAGATTAAACAAATATAAATGCGTCTCTTCCACGCTATAGAATTCAATCACGCAACCAGTTAGTTATTCATAGTAAGTTACTACTTTAGTCTAAACATTCAACTGTGCATATAATTTTATGCACAGTTACTTAAGAGTGGTTTTGGTGGTTTATTTAGTGGGGAGTTGTTTTTTTCAAAAATAGGCATTGAATCATTTCTGTTTGATGTTCAAAAGCCGGGCACTTTTTTCTTCATTTCTTACTGTTCAGATTGATACCTTTTTCTAGCCCTGTCCATATTTAACTATAGCTGCACATTTAAAAAGTGCCTATATAAAAGTTTCCTCTTTGTTCTTTGGTATGTAAGACAAGGGTTTAAAACACAAGTGCAACTAGCAAGGATAGGGGGAGAGGGGAATGAATAAAATGCCAGCTTATAGATGATGTTTCCAAAATGTGAAATGCCCTTCTGACGTATGTTTCAGATGCACCTGCTGCTCTGCACTCTCTTCCTTTCCCTGATCATTGATGGGCCTCTGGCCAATGAAGTCAACATTAGTCTTCAAGTCCAGAAGAGAACCGTGAAGAAAAGTCCTCCTCAGCTGATACCAGGTATGTAAAGTGGGCTGCATCCATGAATAAGCCCCTTTTGTCTACAGTGTCCTTTATCTTGAGCTGGTGGTTGTAGACATAGGCCCCTTGTTTGCAGAAGTGTACCGACTGGATCTCACTGAAATCCATTCTTCAAAGTCTGGTCTACACAGTCAACCAAATGAACTTGCACTGTGGACAGCAGCAAGGCACACTCTGGCGCACAGAGGTTACAACAGCCCAAGATGTCCTAAAAGCTGCAAGTGAATGTTTAAAAATTAAATTGGTCAAAATATCTTATAAGATCAGCAAATCACCAAATTCTAGCATAAGTATATTATGATATACTGATTGATTATGTGTCATCATGCTGGCTGGGGAATTCTGGGAGTTGAAGTCTGCATATCTTAAAGTTGCCAAGTTCAGAAAACACTGACATAGATAGATCTTCTCCATGATAAAGAATCCTTCTGGTCCTTCTGGTCTTCCAGTGGTGTACCCATCACCAGTGTAACTGACTCCAGCCTTGCTGCTGGCTAGCTAGATGATAGATAGATAGATAGATAGATAGATAGATAGATAGATAGATAGATAGATAGATAGATAGATTCAGTTGATATCTCTATATATTAGCACCCAAAACCTGAAAAGATAAGTAGATCCCAAGGAGAAGAAAGTAGACAGTACTACTGTTAACTATCAATCAGGTAACATTTTTAATATTTCCCACATTAAAAAATGTTATTAAGAACTTAGCTCCATTACCTGTATTTATTTTTAGCTGTGGAAAAGTCTTTCTTCAACCATTCAAAGAAAAGACTGCAAAAATGCAAATGGAAACTGAGCTTAATTTCAAAGTTTACTCTGCAGAAATGAAAAAGGGCTAAAACATCCATTTCTAAGCCGGTGCCCTTAAGGTGTCTTTTAACCCCACGCTAGAACAGCAACCACATTCTAGCAGTTGATGCATTTCGTCATATCAAAGCACTTTTGCTAATGACTAGAAATGTCTCAATTTAGGTAACTGAAGCTAAAACTCTCACATCCAATAATGAGAGTTTTCAAGCAAGATCTCTGCATTGCCCTGAGGTTTCATGACCAGGGCAGGTTGGACTTAATTTCTTGGTCTGTCAATCCAGCAGAGAGTTTGATCCAAACTGGCACAAAAACATCTGCCAGGATCCTATACAATCTTGCTCTCTAAAAGTTCTTCCTTATAGCCAAGTGCTTTTACCCATCTTTGAGCCAGCAGAAAATCATGCAGACATAAACATTGCTGTCTCCACTCATGATTCCCATCCTGCTGTAGTACAATGCCAGAAAATAATCCTATCCTTCTTTAAGGGAGGGCAGAGACTGGTAGGTTCTCCCAGCTTTCTTTCCCTCCCCTCCACCAAAGAGCACCAGCTGGCAGGAAAACATCCATTTATCACTTTTCCTTAACTTGGGGGAGGAAGTAAGTTTGGACAGGTGGCTAAACTGGCAGATTTGGCCATGTATCAAAACTGCTTTGGTTTTGCACAAGTGTTTGCACAGCTATGTTCAAAAGAGACCTGACTCTCAGCTTTTGGAAATGGGTTTAGTGTGATTCCAGACTAGTGCGGCAGCAGAATGGAACTCTAAAGCTTTGTTCAAAAGCAAGCTGACTTAATGTCTGACGGGCATGGGGAAAATGGTGCCATAAAGCATCCAAAAGAGTTGCTCTCACTCTCTCTCTCCTGCTTCACTGTGCAGGAACCCCACTGCTGGTCAGCTGCTGGTCAGGCTAGTCAAAATCTCTGAGTGGGGATTGGCTCAGAGATCCAAGGTTGCAAGGGGAGAGCCGTGTTTGAAAGAACTGAACTCTTCCACTGCCCCAAACAGAATGTCCTTGGAAGACAATGTCCGGTGGCCAGACAAAGGGGAATACCCATGCCAAACAGAAGTGGCCAATTGGTGCTGGGTTGACCCCACCCCCTAGGAGTCACATGACTGCACCACCACCAACAAAATGCTCACCAACAAGGGAAGTGTATCAAGTTTTATTCTCAGCAAAACCCATGTTGGAAAAGGGGAGAACACTACTTGAACACCAGTAGAGTAATGGATGACTCACCGTTGTTGAGATGCTTTAAGTCTAGGGATCAGAGGAAAGTAAAATCATGAGGATACAGCAGAAAAAAGAGGTGTTGGAGCATGTTGGTGCCACAATTAGATGCCATGAGAAAAGGCTCCAAGAGCAATAGAATTATCTTTTGTGGCACTCTATACAAGGAATAGGGTTTCATCTGTTTGGAGAAAGCAGGTCCCATAGAGTGTTTCCTATGAAGAATCTCATATGCTGAAGCCCTCAAGACTGATTGGTAAATTATATCTTGGCAAGTCTGTACTAAGAAAGAAAGAGAAATTGCAAGGTTAAGTGAAGACACTGCTTGCCATCCCCTCATCCAGGGGTCGGATTATCTATTTAAGTTCTCTAATGCGTACCACTGAATCCAAAAGACTTGCAGTCCAAATGTGGGGCAGCCAGAACAACAAACACAATCCAGAACATGACACCAGCAATAGGATTCCCCAAATGTAAGTGTGTAACGACTATACATATCACTGTAATTACTAGCTTTCATCCATTAAAATGAACAGAAACTGAAAAAAATAATCTTCCCCAAAATTGCCCTAGATCAGTGTTTCTAAAACTTTTTGCTTTCAGGACCCCTTCTAAAAAAAGGGAGGAACCAAAAATTATGGAGGAACCAAAAAGAGCTTTTGTCTATATGGGTTATATTTATTAATATTTACCATATTAAAAATTAAAATGGATGCATTTGTAGAATATTTATTTATTGAATCATGTAAAAATAACAATATCAAACCCATTAGATATTAACATAAATAAAATATTTTTTATGAAAATAACCTATACTTTTTAACAAGAGAATGGCATTGTTTAAAATCTTTGCAACTATCTTTAATATCTGGGAAATAATTTTGATTTCATGGACCCCTGAGAAGGTCTTGGAGGGCCCCCAGAGGGCCTCGAATGACGCTTTAAGAAACATTACACTAGATAACAGTGCAGGAATGCATTAATACCTATATCTTATTATGATATATGATTTAGCAGATGTATTGGAATGATGTTAGAACCCTACAGTAACTGGCATTCCTTATATGGCTGAGAAAGCTCTCCAGAAACTATGCTTATATTTCTTCATAAAATTTAACTGATTGACATATTTTTCTCTTTTCAGATGAAACCAACAGTGCTAAAGTGAAGAATGACAGTATCCAACATTCCAGTAGAAATGTTAGTGTTTTCTATGAAACTACTATGAGTTGGACTTGGTTCCCAGGATCTCTCCCCAACGGAGCTGTGTCTCACTGGAACAGCTATGCTGGCCGATGGGAATATCCTTGCATTGAACCAGATTGTGCTGCTGGTTTCTACAGCCCCAGCCATGGTCCTTACTGCTATTACCCATATGGAAACAAAGAATACTCTACCTCTCAGTTCTGGATTTTGGTAAATGAACATGACTTTGAATCACTGAGCTGGAAGGGGGATTCATGGGGTAGGGTCCCACCCAACTCCATCAACACCTGCGCAGGTATAAGGTTATATGTTGGTAAAAATAAGTACGGATTAGGGAAGGTGGACAGTAAAAATCAAGCTTTCTTCCTCGGTTACAACGGCAAGGAGTACTGGTATAAACACTATGATGTCCTGACCATTAATAAAGATTATCGCTCTCAGAGCATTTCCCATGTCAGGTATTTCCTAAACCAAGGATCATACACTGAATTAGGCATGTCCATAGTCTCTAGCCAAGTTACCAACTACGATTGTAGGACAGTGAAGAAGTCAACCACCTTATCAGGAACAGTGACTTCTGAACATACCTGGGATGTGGGTATTTCCGTCTCTCAGGGCATCAGCTTTAGCATGACAGCAGGGATACCTGAAGTCTTTGGAGTGTCATGGGGCATTTCATCAGAGAAAACTTTCAACTGGACTAAGGGTTACACACGCAGTGAATCAATCACTTACTCTGATACAGTCGAAGTTGAAGTCCCACCCAACCACAGCTGTGAGCTGGTAATGAATGGAATGAAAATGAGAGCAAGTATTCCCTTCAATGCGACTGCTATTCGTTACTATCACAGCGGAGCAAGCCGAAGTGCGTCCATCCAAGGTGTGAGTCACAGTGCCGTTGTGGCTCAAGTACGAACAGTGATCAAGAGGTGTGAACCCATCCCAGATGCACCTCCATGTACTATACAAACCCCAGAAGTGGTCTTCTAGCCAGGTTAATTATTGTGTTTTCACAGCATGCTCAACCTAGCTCCTGAATTAATCTACAGTAATACCTCGGTTCACGAACGCTTCTGTTCACGAACAATTCGGGTCACAAACAGCACCGTTCGCAAAATTTTGTTTCCGTTCGCGAACGCCGGATCGGGTGACGAACAGGATCCGCGGCCATTTTCCCTGCCGTGACACGTGGTCGTGGCTTCCTGTAGGGAGGGGGACTCTCCCTCCAAACAATAACCGCCTCCCCACCCGCCTTCCTGTCCTCCACGCCAGAAGTCGCCTCGAGCAAGATTAGTGTTCTCTCTCTTCATACTGTACTGTACTGTACATTGTTTCATATTTTTGTAGCTTAAAAAAAAATACATATGGTTCAGAACGGATTAACTTTATTTACATTGAACCTTATGGGGAAATTTGACTCGGTTGGCGGCCAAAATCGATTGGCGACCATATTCGTAGGGGTCAGAATGGATTAACCTTATTTACATTGAACCATATGGGGAAATTTGATTCGGTTCGCGATCAATTCGGTTCGCAACCAGAATCGTGGAATGAATTAAGTTCGTGAACCGAGGTACCACTGTATTTCATGGATTCTCTCACTACATTGAATTTATCAAATGAGTGGGTTTGTTCAACACATTAGCCTTAATTAAAATTCAGTTCAGCATGCTATATGAATGCAGCCGCTAAGTCTTCGTCCTTGAGGCTGACATCCTGAATATACTTCACTGGAAGAAGATAGTAATGGAATTAATAATACCTAATGCCTATGACCAATGTTTGGGATCAAAATCCCTACAAAAAGTAGCTGTTCTCTTTTTTGTGTACAACTTGCATTTTCTAGTCTTTATCTTCTCCTCCTGTTCCAATGGTTGATCTTACTTTTGAAGTCTCTTTCATTTCCAGTGAAATACTGTTCTGTAGAAAGTAACATTAAAGATGTTCAGAAAATGGTTTACAGTTTGGAGGGTGGCTTCTTAATGGCTTCTTTCAACTCTACGGTTGGATGCACACAAAATGGTAGACTGAGCTACGGAGAGGTCAGTTAGTTTACGATTCAGCTTTAGGGGGATCCTATTCATTGCCTCAGCATGTTGTACAAACCAAGCCATCAGCTTAAGCCATAATATGGTTTATAGTCCCTGAGCATAACTTTGGCCACTTATTCTCTCTCAGCCCAGCCAATCTCATAAATCTAATAAATAAATAAATTTAGTAGACTTATATGGCCACCCACCTCAAGTATATGACTCTAGGTGGCTAACAATATTAAAAATGTGTGTGTGTGTGTGTGTGTGTGTGTGTGTGTGTATAAAAACATACAGCAGCCAGAAAAACATTACAAACCATCAGTCACCTTCAACACAGCCAGGAGAAAGGCTTCATCACGCCCTCGTCTGTGTTTTGTTAACCTGAGTTTAAGGTGCATTGTGTGAATCCAGCCCCTGATTCCACAATTGCTACCACAACTGGAATTAATATCCCTAGTCTGATATTTTGACAACTGCAGCACCCCTCAAAGTATTTGTATTCTTTGTATTTTGAACATATTCATATCCCCCTCCACCCCGAATCTTTGTTTTAAGAAGGCAATCATTTTCCTCCCAATTTGACCAGAAGTCAGACTTAAGCTTGACTGAATACTCAACTAAATATTTTTTAGGATGGCTAAAATATTACATTTTAGTTCTCTGACCACCAGAGGTCAGCATAGACCCATATTTAAAAGCTCACCGGTTCTCTTTATGAAACAGGAATTTCACCCTGAGGGCCAGGAGTCAAAAGGGCAATGAAAACATGGCGCTTTTATGTAACACATGAGCTTGTAGTGAATTACAGTTGTCTGCTGATGTTGATCTTACAGATCTGCACTTTCCTGTTTCTGCTTGTCTTTTCTCTTTCATTCTTTAAACCTTTTTATTTATTTATTTTTACAGTGACCAAAAGTAAGCTAGCATTCTTCTAAACCATGGATAATGTCAGATCAAACACAGTTCAAAAAATACGTTTCCTAAGTCTTTGCTTTGCTTTTCATGTTGATGCTCTTTGGATGCCATTGAATGTTTATATTTTGCTCAGCTTTAGGGCAAAGTTGTGCAGAACTTTGGTTCTAATTTAAATATATTTGAATTAAATTGAATATTTACATTAGCAGTATTTGCTCTGTGGCTGCATGTGCACCATTTAACCCTGGACCATTTCCTGAAAGCACCGTTTTCTGCACATGTACCAGGGAGTCAGTTTATTGAATTCAGTCGTCTTAATACTGAGTAGCCACACAGAGAACTGTGCTGTGCTGCCAGTTAGCTGGCATAAATTGTTGGTCAAGCCTCTTATTTAAACAATTTTAAAAATCCATTACATACCCAAAGGCACCATGGTTAAGCTATGAACACAAACCTGCTTATCTCTACCGAGAGGCACCGTCCCACCCCTACATGTCCAAAAGATTGCTCTGGCCACAAGCCATATGTGGGAAAGCAACGGGACTGAAGGTCACTGGGTGACCTTGGGCTCATCGCTGACTCTCTGCCCAACCTCCCTTACAGGGTTGTTGTGGAGGGAAAAGGAGAAGAGAGTGCTATGCATGCTACCTCGAGCTCCTGAGTGAAAGGTGAGCTATACAACTAACAAACCCACAAAACAAACTTATGCACTTTTTTTCTCATTGACCTTAGTAACCATGATGACAATCGTTCTTGGCTGTTTTGGTCAACTCCACTAGCCAAAGGACTATTTCTTATGCACAGTAGGCAAGCACGATGCCACCTCTCCATGTCAAAGTTAAAAATGTATCACCACCATGCACCAACATGCCTCATCCTTCCACATTCTCCTCTCTTTTTTCCATTATCTTAGCAACACTCACACAAAAGCAATCTAACTTTCAGGATTCAATTGGAAATCTGAGGCACATGAAAAGTTTATGGAAAATCACACTAGCATACTCTCCCTGAGGCAGCCCGTGGTCCTGGTGCCTAATCTAAGCTCCCTGCTTTCTGTGCTGCGTATTGAAGCTGGAAGTCTGTTTCTCAAACCGTCTGAGCGTGTGCAGAGTGGCACTACTTCACTATGGAATAATCTCGGCCTGCCAATCTCTGTATACAGCTGGAATAAGACAGCAGGGCAGGATGGCACTCCAACCCCCTCTTCCTCTCTAGGTAAATGTATGGTTCCAACTGCTCCCAAATTCTCCACCTTACCTCACCAGATGGAAGAAGAAACAACATGGGCCGCAGGCATCGTGTTATTGCACACTGCCCCACACGTATTCCCCAGGGTACTGTGTGCACATATCCCAAGAGCCATAAACTCAGTCACTAACTGAACCCAACCCGCTGACTAATATCAGTTCCCTTTGGGGTCACGGCTGGTGAGCCTGGCATTCCTCCATCATTCTCATGCAGCTTCACCCTTTCTGATTATTCTGAACTTGCACAGAGCACGAGAACTCCAAGGAGGCATCTGCTGGTCACTTTCTCGCCCTCCAAGCCCTTGTTCCTGCTTGCAGGGGCTGATCTCCTTGGATCTGACCTGAGGCCACTTCCAGGCCAGGGCCCCCATCCACCGCTCCCTCGCTTACCGCAGATCCATCCTCAAGCGGGAGAGATGGTGCCTCTCCCAACTGAGCTCTGCAAATTAAACCAGGCAGTGCAGGCTGTTGAGGCATATCTCAAATACCCAAGATCCACCCACCCAGCCTATCTGTCTACCCCTCCCGCATGACCGGTGGGCAGGGCTGTCTCCAGCCAGAATGCTCCTCGCTCCCCTTGATCAGGGCAGATACAAGCACACACAGCCAGGAGCTGCAGCATGTCACAGAGTCCCAGCCAAAGAGAAGTCCCTGCAAAAGGACAAGGCGCTTCTGATGCTCCCGCAGAGGAGCCCCCCTGCGCTGAACTGAAAGCCAACTCTGAAAAATGGTGAGTGGGGCATGGAAGCATCAGAAGCGAGATCAGTGTAGATTAAAAAAAGGAAAAGTTCTTCTTGGACCTGGGGAGGTGCTGGTGAAGGAAAGCGAGATGATTTGGAGAAAGTGACACACAGGTGCCACAAGAGACGTGGTTGTGGGCAACTGAAGCCAATTATGGGATGCCCTGTTTCCCCCTCCCCTCCCCTTGTTTTGACCACTTTGCCACATTTCTGAGGCAAGCTGCAGTGTTATTCAAGGGTAAACATGACAGGCAGCCATTTAGTATGCAGGCTTTTATGAAGCACATAGGAGGTGGCTTGGATACCCAGAGCAGAGTTGGGGTGGGGAGAGGGAGAGGGAGAGTATGAAGGAATCCAAGCAATTTCTTGAATGTAAGGCAGGGGTTAATCTGGGTGCCCAACGGCACAGTTTCTATGAAGCAGGACATTGGGCGAACCTAGCAGGAGCCTCAGGGCTGGTTTGTGACACTTGGTACCTGGTTCAGAAAATGTCAAATGCAAGTCCTCATTATTATAAGCCAAGCTACTAAATAAATAAATCAGGACGTGGCCTATTGGCACCCGTTGATCGAGACAATCAGGCTTGGCCTCCCCAGACAGCCCCTGGACTTTGTCTCCTAGGAGTGCTCATTTCCTGTCTTTCTCTTTTTTTTTGGGTGCCAGCATAACCAGTGACCCCAAAGTCTGCCAAAGTCTCCCCTGCTTTCAGGCAGTTTTAGCATTGGTCTCGTCTGTTTCCTGCCTGTTTTGATATCCGTTCTCCTGACCTTCCTTTGATTAAGAGTTAACGCGGAAGGGCATTTTCAGGAACTGCATTTTCAGGGACTGAGTTCCTTCGCTCAGAAGCAAGCACGTTGCAAAACTGCAGCTCCTTAGAGAGAGCACTAGGATCAAGCCATTGCTCCACTTGGGAATTACTGGGAGAAGAAAGTACAAGGCCTTAGCTTTCCCTTTGCTAGCAAGAGAAATCCACCCAGACAGAAGTAGAAAAAAGACTCCATAAACCTACTGTTCAGCTTTCAAAGGAAAAACTGCTGCAAGAATAGCTACTAAACTGTTTGGAAAGACCAGCGGCTGCTCTGCTCCTGAAGCAAACAGATGTCAGTCTGATAAGCGTTCTGGATGGCAGACAGCTGGAAGCTCCACCCAAGAACAGAATACATGAATTTAAAAAATAATCACAATTTTCAGCAGCGCGAATTTTCTTTAAAGAATAGAACTGGTAAAACAACTAACCATTTTTGCCAGCAGCCAACCTTTGATCTGAATTAACTGAATTAAAGGCGGTATTAAATAGATACTCTGGGTGAATAACAGAGAGCACAGGAGATAAGTGATAAATTACCAAACTGATCTCAATATACTCTATCCTGAACCAAGTCAGTGCTCACATCCACTACCTGCGTATGACCAGTCCTGTTTTATAAATATACAACTGTTAATAGCACCATCATTACAGATAACATTTTATTAACAGGAAAATTAAGAAGTTTATAGTCTAATATTCAAGACAAGAGAAACAATTAAGAAAAAAGAAGGAAAATCCGTCTTGCATGGACTAATTTAGACGCCATCCAACCAGCTGCCTTCCAGTCGATAAAAATGATGAAAAATAAGCAAATTCAGTCACACATAAAATGTGACTTTGCCCTTATGATCAGTCAAGGAGGGCTAGTGTGCATCAAGGATTCTTTCCTTCTAGTTTGCTGAGTGACCTGGGTAAATTTGTATGGCCCATTTCATTCTCGGCACAACAGCCTGCTCCATTTTATAACTGCAGGAACAATCTCTCTTCTTCATACATTCCATTTCCCACTGGGCCTTGCTTCTCGTTCTTAGTGACATCACAATGATTTCATAATCTCCTCTTTATTTCCCTCTGCCAAACTAATCCTAGCGGATTTTGTGCTGGATCTGTTCACTGGATCTGCCAGGCATAAAGTCGTTATCCTTTCCTTTTTCTTTTTCCCTATGGTAGGCCTAAAAAGTACTAAGAAAGATCATAAGCTGGGAAATGCAGACCCCGGCGAAAAATGATAGCGATAGTGAAAAGGTTCATTTTACATAGAAACACCACTGAAGCCAGGATGATAAATGAACAAAGTTAAAAAAAAATAGAATCATATTTTGGATTTCAGCTTGTACGTCCATGTATACTCAGACGACTCGGTTGCGGCCATCTCCCGTTCCACCTTCTTAAGGCAGCTACATCATGCTGCTGCAGCCTTCACTTGACACACTAATCATGGAAAGACCTAATATGTCATTTGAATCCAGACCTTGGGACAAAACTGAGTTAACACAAGCCATCTTGACCATTGTTTCTTCCTGAGCAGTCATAAAGTATTTTATCCTGGGTTCTCTGTTTCATCTGAACTTCACCCAGGGTTACTTTGAAGCCAACCCACTTTTCCGGTCTCCAGCCATTGATGAGTGATCATAGCAGTTGCAAAATAGGGCTTCAGCAGCGATCCCCTTTTTCTGTGTGTTTTTCCCCCTTGCTATGCTTTATGGTAGCAGGACAAAAAGGCCATGGTTTTGTTTTGTTTTGTTTAGGTATAAAAAATTAAAAAAACACAAAGAGGGCTGGGTTCCTGTCCAAAATGTCCACTCCCTATTGGATTGGATGACTGAATAAGTAACTTACCTGTGGTTCACGCTATGTGCTGCTGAGCATGTCATGCAAGCAGAGTCTACCTGTCAGCCCCACCAGGTAGACCAGATCAGGAAATCAACTCCACATGAAAGCTAAAACTACTTTTACTAAGACTGGCTATAACAATAGCCTGATTGTGCTGTATCTCCTATTCCTTCTTATAGTCCAGTAAATCAGGGAGGTGTCTGCATGAGCCACTTCCGAATGTTATCTCTGGATTTTATCATCATCATCATCACTAAAACTTGTATGCCACCCGGCTCTCAACAACTGTGGGCATTAAACATGTTTCAGCCCTTTTTACCTAGATAATGGTTCCTGCTTATTTCTGTCAAGTTCATCTTCCTTACCCTCTACCCTCTTCCTTACCTCCAACCTCCCTAAACTCATACCCTTCAGAGGTGCTTGGAGTGTAAAATTCTAGCCAGCATCCCAACTCATCTAGAGAGCATCAAATCTGAGAAGACTAGTTATTGTTTGTGTGTGTGTGTGTGTGCATACAGACAGACAGACTCTGTGTGTGTGTGTATACATACGTGCATACATACATACATACATACAAACTCTCAGGTAATCAGTGATGTTTGAGGACTTGCTCTGTGAGGACAAGCTGAAGGAATTTAAGACGTCCAGTTGGGAAAAAAGAAGATTGAGGGGAGACATAATATCAGCATGCAAGTACATAAAAGTGTTGGATTAGATCAATGTTTCTCAACCGTGGCAACTTTAAGATATGTGAACTTCAACTCCCAGAATTCTCCAACCAGCATGCTGGCTGGGGAATTCTGGGAGCTGAAATCCACACATCTTAAAAGTGGTCAAATTTGAGAAACACTGGACTAGATGATACTTGTGGTCCCTTCAGACTTCACAATTCTATGATGATTTTGTGTTTTTGTTAATATTTACATTTTCATGACTTCATGATAGTTGTTCCGATAGGTCAGTTCTTGGACAAGAAAGATTGAGATATAAATCCCTATAAGTGAATCAAATCAATGAATTAAATGTTGTAATACCTGTGCAACACCTCCCAACAACTAACTTGGCTGTTCTAATTTGCATCGCAGGAATAATGCAAGTGAACAGGAACACTCTGGGACCTACCATCTGTTAGGTCTGAAAGAAGTACAGGAGGGAACATTAATTTTTGCTAATGAAGCCATGGGCTGTTTAAGCCAGCAGGGAACAATCAATTACATAACTGGAGGAGCTAAGGACACTGGGTCAGTGAACGGTCAGAAGAAGGAACAGGAGCTGCAGGCCCTGAAGACAAGCCTAGCAGTGGAATCTGTTGCTTAGAGAAGTGTTGTAACTGCGGCTGCTCCAAGGACCTCTTTAAGATCCTGAGAAGCTGGAGCAGACAGAGCATTCATTTAAGGCTCCACACACATACATACACACAAACACTTTCTTCTCACTGCTTCCTATGTCTGGGTAATTTTTTCTGTCTGGTGAAATTGATAATGATGATGTCACATAACTGAAACATGCAGGAAAATGCAAAAATTGATATATCTCCAGTAGGAGAGAATATATGTAGCTCAGGGTTGAACTATAGAGTCCTTGGAGTTCTCTGAGCTTGGTTGTTTACTTGCAGACGTTTCATTACCCAACTAAGTAACATCACCAGTACAAGTGGGGGGGGGGTTGTTCCCTGTTTACATACAGTTTATATACAGCCCTGCCAGTTTATAAACAGGGAGCAAACCCAACACTTACTCATACTGATGTTACCTAGTTGAGTAATGAAACGTCCGCAAGCAAACAACCAAGCTCAGAGAGCACCAAGGACTCCATAATGATACTTCTCTTGGGCTTATATTTTAACTGGTTTGTTTTACTGTCTTGAATGAAAGGTAGGAATCCATTAGATTTTTTTTAAATAGTGAAGCATACTTTGAGTTAAGTTATGTCAGGCCTGGAGTAACTGCATCATCCAGCCTCTCTCCCCAAAAGTTCCAGATTTCCCAAAAGGCAATTTCTTAGGACGATTTAGTTACCGGATAGGTAATTTGCGGCCCTGCTGATGTTGTTGAACTATGACTGCCAGCCTCCACCACTGATCACAATGATCAAGGCTTGGGAGTTGCAATTCACCAATATCTACAGGACTATAGGCTTGTGCACTACATACCATCTTGGCAGTACTGTACTCTGAAAAACATTAATTTTGGAAAAAAGAATCTGGAAATCATGGAATCTAGAAATCTCTGGACATATAACATGCATGGTCTGTATCCAATAGGAAATGAAACTTGGAAGGCAATACCCAGACATCTAAACCATTTTACTTGCTCCAATTTATGCTTGTTGATTTTCCAGCCACATGTCATTATATGCTTGGAGAGGTCCGTATGTTTGGTCTTCAAATTATGTATTAACTAGCTTTTCTTCAGAAAAATAGGAAACAATACCCAGAGGGCTTTCAGCTCTGCAGCTGAGAATGAAAGAATGTTTGCACTATCTGCATATAGCAGGGAAAGGCAGGAATCTGTTAGCCACCACTGGAGAGCAGAAGCTAGGATCAGAAACCTCTTGGACCAATGAGTTGATACAGATGTTAAACAAAAGGAGGGCTAATGTACAATCCTGCTTTACCCCTTTGTTTGAGAAAACTGGGCACGTTAGATTGTCCTGAGGAATACAACAAACACTCATGTTAAGCTATGTTGATTTTTTTGAATGGCTTCCACACAGGTTTTATGTGTTCCCCCCCTCAATTTGTAGGAAACTGCACTGCCATTTTTGGACCAGATCCTTGTGTTTGCAAATATTAACCAAGGGTGCAAAGTAGTCTGGACTGCAGTGCAAAGGAAAAGGGGAGAGGAATACACTTTACAAAATCTTCCTGTAGGAAATGTAGATATTAAGATATGGATGTTTGAACATGATTTCAGTTCAGCATGTTTGCAGGCACCGTTCTGATAGATCAGCTTGTCGCAAGGCTTCCAAGGAAGCGATGGGAAGCGACAGGCAGAGGAATCCAGCAGCTCCTCCTTCTGCGTGGCAAAGGTCCCTGCCCATCCACAGTCTAATCCATTGCCAGCAGCGCGTTCCTGACCCACATTCGGGCTCTCCTGCTGCGTTGCCCTGGCAACAGACCCAACGTAAAGCCACAAGCATGCGCTGATGGCTTGTGAGAACCCTCTGCGGGCTGCCATACAGTTGAACTGATGAAGCTCCCTGTCCGACTAATTTGGCACGTTAACATGGCCGCTGTGCATCGCACAGAGCACCTGCTTTTGAAAATGTGGAACCCTCGTTCATTATGGCTTTCGGAGACAGCGAGTTTGGAACAGCGATGAAGGTGTCAGCCTAGAAACTGGGACCCTCTGAGTTCTAGGCCTCCCTTAGTGCTGAAAGCCGGCTGGGTGACTTTGGGCCAGTCACTCTCTCAGCCCAACCCACCTCACGGGGTTGTTGTTGTGGGGAAAATAGGAGGCTGGAGTATTAGGTATGTTTGCCACCTTGAGTTATATATAAAAAAGGTGGATAAAATAATAATAACAACACTAGCCACTCCTCAGCAGTAATCATTTCCCTGCCACAGCCTCTTATAGCATATCTCCACACCCTTTTTGAAGAAAAAAGATCCTCTGCCTAAATATCAAGCTGGGCCATGCATATTTAAATCTGGTTAGCCATACTTCAAAGCTCTTGTATTACCCTAAGCATTGTTTGCAGGATTAGTGTTATTTAAAATAGGTGTGACAGTGCAGTTGCAGGAAAGATGAAGAATGGCTATCCTAGTTATGTCCTCATTACCTGGCAATTAGAAACGGGCTATGTTCGTGCAACACACTAACTCAGGATCCAAAGCTTTTTTAGTGGATGCATTTGGAATTTGGAAAGAATGCATGTTTGCTTGTTCATTTATTTATTGATTAAATGTGTACACTGCCCAACTCCAAAGACTCTGGGGGTTCATGAAGTAAAAACACATGACATAAAACAATAAAGACAAAGGAGCAAAAAGATGGCAACAATGGGCAACAATGAGAAACACACACACACTACTCAGAAGGGGCTTCAACCAGACAGGCTTTTGGCAAGGTCTTCAGGCCCTCTGATACACCGGTAGGGTAGGAACCATCTGGGCCTCAGGGGGAACCTCATTCCAGAGGGCAGGTGTTGCAGCAGAGAAGGCATGATTTTGGGGTCCCAACAGATGGCATTGTTTAAACCAAGGAACCCTGATTGCACCAATCCTGTCAGATCAAATTGGCCAGGTAGATACTATGGGAGTTAGGTGGTCCCTCAAGCAACCAGACCCTATGCCATATCGTTGTTATCGGCATTCACAGATAATGGCTGCCATGGTAGTTAGGGACTATCACAAAATACCCATATACTAAAAGGCCAAGCACTTGGCTGCCGCAACCCACTATTTTATTCTCTAAGAATGTCTCTGAGAACTCTACAATACTCAGAGATATAGCACTGCTATAAATGCAAAGCATGTCTTAGGGTGATGCTTGGCTTTGCAGTGTGCTACCACCCCATTCATTTTCAAAAAACTATTTTTTTAAGAAAAATTAAGTAGGGCAAACAGCATATCCAGCACCAAGGTGAGCAGCTTCAAAAAATACAGATATGGTGGTAACAATTAAGGAGTCCTGACTTAGTCTAGAGGCTGTCAGGAGCTGGATGGGGAGAAACCAGCTCAGAGTCAACCCATGCAAGACAGAATGGTTACTCATTCAGAACCCTTCTGATTCTGGAGCTGTATGTTTTTGGCTCTCCACAGGGTGGTGTTTCCCCATGGAAAGCAGACTTGCAATTTGAGGGTCCTCCTAGACTCATGGCTCTTGCAGGAAAATCAGGTGGAGGCATAGCCAAGACAATCTTTGCTCAACTTTGACTGGTGCACCATTGTGGCCTTATCTAGCAAAGTGACACCAAAGATGTTCACTCACACCTTTGTCATCTCTTGTATGGATTACCATAATTTGCTTTACCTGAGGTTGACTACCCAGAAACATCAACTGGCATAAAATGCAGCACCCAGTGTGATTATGGGACAACCTGGTTACTGCTATGTAGCAGCTTCACTCCAGGAACTGCATTAGCTACTGGTTTGTTTTCAAATGCAAGCCAAGATACCACCTATAAAGTTCTATATGGCTCAGGGTCTGGGTATCTATGAGACCCTCTATCTTAGATTCTGCCTACTCAACTTGAGTGAATGGGGAATGCCTACTGAAGGTCCCTAGCAAGAACAGCCAGAGAAGGATCAGAAACAGGCAAGGAATAGCTTGCCTCAGGGCAAGGATGTTGCCTTCTTCACAGCCTGTCAGTAGCGTGTGAAGACTCGGCTATTCTGGAAGCCACTGGGACTTAGCAGTGGGGAGTTAACAGTGCCAGATGTGTAGAATTAATGATAGCATAATATAATGCGATGTCATTTTAGATTACTATTTTTTTACGCATTCTATCATTTGCATTAGCTTGATGTTTCTTTTCCTGCGCCACTTAGCCTTTTTAAGATTGAAGCAACTTTATACATTTCATAAATAAAAAATAAGAACAAAATTTAATTCCAGGCAACTGGACAACTCTATTAACCCCATTGCCTGGGTTCACAGGGATCCACAAACTAGGTTTTTAGTCTATCATGTTGTGTGAACTGGACCATAGTGCTTGTGGAGGGGGACAATTATATTGTAAAATGGAAATATGCAACAAAGTGTTGGATGAGTAATCCCATTCTCATAATTTGGGTGTCTTCCTGGTATTTATTATTCCAACTAACATATAGGTTTTGAGTAGTAGCTTTGTGGTGCAAAATCATTTGATATTTGAGCTGAGTAGATCACTTTGTGTAAGCTGGACTCAATCAGAATGAGATCTTTGGTTTGGTATTACGGTATGTCATGAAGTCCGACCACTATGTTTTGTTAAGTACTGTTTATGCCTGAATCCAGCCAAAAGTAATTTATTCAACAAACCAAGATCGACAACACATGAGCCCAGCCTATGTGAAGTTCACTGGCTTCTGCCTTCTCCTCTTCTGCCACCTTCCCATTTGCCCCCTCCCAACAAACACCATAAATTACATACTTTGTATGCTTGACATGATGGGAATGGCAGCCCAAAACCTATAAGGTATTGGGTACAGGACATCTGCACCACCTCTGCATTGTTTATAAATGGTTGTGAATGGAATAACTTTCTAGATTCCAACTGCAGCTGTGAGGCTTTTCATATGAGATGTATCCAGCCATAGCTCAGTCAGGAAAACGACAAGCATGAGGAACACAAAGACCAGGGAGAGGCAGAGAAATAGCAGGACTCAAATGGACTGGAATCGGGCCTGGGGCATTTTTGCAGAGCCAGAAAGGAAGAATGCAGTCAATGCCAAAAGCAACACAAGAGTTTTGCTTCCATGTTGCATAGTACTTGGCTCAGTGTTCCCATCACCATGAATGACCTTGCGTGAGGACAGAAGATGACTATTTGTTACAGCCCACCCACTCCCCCTTACTGTTTTCAGGACACAGAAGCTCCTCTACCCCAGTAATTTAAACCAGGCTAAGCAAGCTGATACTGGGCAGACATTTTGAAAATAGAACCTCACAATCCCATGAGAGTCAAAGTCCAAAACATCTAAAAAGCACAAAGTTACCTAATCCTCTTTGAAGTTTTTTTTCTCTTTTCTTTTTCTTTTTCCCGTTTTTTTTTTCCTGTCTAGGTAACATAGGATTTCTTTTTCACCATTTGGTGTGTTATATAATAGGTTTTTTTCCTCAAAACTATATCATCTTTTATATAATATATAGTTCATGTATAATATCACATATGAATAACTAATTTTTTTAAAAAATGTTAATCATACTGTTTTTAAAACTTATTTTAAAACTACATTAAAAAATTAAGTTGCTTGCCCTTAAATTTGGCCACTGCCCATTGGGGTCTGAATATTCTCAGTGGCCACAGAGTAATGCTGGCTTATTGTTAGAAAGTAAAGGGTGAAAATCAAGGAAGAGAAATTGAATGCATTATTGCACATAAGGACACAGCTGGCTGGAACCCTGAAAAGGAATGTTCAACACCGCAATGCCTTGTTGCAGCTCCTATTTGTATTTTTCCCTCTCTAGACCTCAAAAATTAAAATAGTTCTGGAAAAAGTATGCTGGGTTACATCTAGCATGTAGCTCACCTGGTGCTCAGGAAAATAACCAGTTCAGAGGAGGGACCAACTTCAAAAGGTAAATAAAATGATGCTCTGATGAACCGAGGAGAGAGCGTAAAACTAAGAAAATGAGGATGTGTGACATTCTGCAACTCCTCCAACAAAGGTGGATGGAAGAAGGTGAAATCACCCCAACTAATCCTGTTAATCATCTACCTTTAAAATTTTCAAGTTGTATAAAGGCAGGGAATGAACACTGTAGTCTCCTGCTTCTGCTCTTTTACACACAGAAACCAATAGTTGAAGTTTTTCTTGGCACAGAGACAATGGCTATGTTCATATTTAACCATAGCTTACTTAATATACTGAAATTTCTAATCCATGAAACAACCAGCAAACACACTTGGTCTAAGTTCTCACAGCTGATAGACTAACTTGAAGTTCACTGTGCTATATGAACTAAGACCATCCAATTACTTCAGTTGGTAAAGGGGCACCTTTGCTCTTTACGGCATTGGATGGGAAAACATAGGATCCTCCAGAACAGCCTTTCCATCAAATTGTAATTTGTTTGGTTTTGCCTTGGCGTGAACCCAGCCACTGTGATTTCTAAACCAAGCTTTATGGTTCTACAAAATGAATTCAGCCAATGCTAGTTTATACAAACCATGACTTAAAACAGAGGGAGGCAAACTTGAAATGCAATATTTAAATGTGATAAAGAGAGGGGTTATCCATAATTGGAGGGTAATCAGATTAATCATATGTTACTTAAATAATGAAAATTAGCTTTTGACTGGGCCTTATCTTTTTTTTAAAAAAATGTGCCTCTCCCTATTTCCAGCTTGCCATCAGAGTGCAGCCTGCAACACACACACAAAAATTACGCTTCCTGACCTAGAGCCATGTGTGATCTGAGTTCTGGTGTTCCAGAATCAGTTTCAGTCCCATTTCACAGAAAAAATTCCTTGGGTTCTAAAAGGCATTCACATCTTCTGAAAGGACTGGACTGGACATTTAATTTATGTATATTAAATACATAATATACACATTCCTCTTTTCTGCAATGGGACATAAATCACCAAGCCAAAAACCAAAACATAAGTCATCCTTTCTCCCTCTGGTTTCCGTTCAAATGTGATTCTTCTCACTACACAACTGCTCACTCATATGGGCTATTTGGAGATGAGTTTGAAAACCCTTCTGTCTCAAGTGGCTAGAAAAATGATGAAACGGTGTGCGCGTGCGTGCGTGCATGCATGCATGCATGCATTTATAGCTTAGCAGAAAAGTAGGTAGCTCAGGGAGGGGGGAAAAGTTATTTTAAAAAACTGGTGCGTTTCAAATTGAGGACATTCCGCATGTCAAGCAAGGGTTATAATCCTCGTGCCACTGAGCAAGACCTGTAACAGGAGCAGAACAGATCTTATTGGAGAAAATCTGGGAAGATGCAATAAAGGACTTCATTATTTTAAAGTTGGTGGTTGTGCCTGCCTTGGGGTAGTGGAAACCACCAAAGCAAGTGGTGTGGCCGGGGTGCGACAACCCAGAGGGTTGCAGGGAGAGCTTTGAGAACTCCAGGTTTCCATGCTAGGCATTCAGTTGTAAGGGAAACGAGCAAGATTGCTAGTTTCTTCACTACTTGTTTACCTTTGCAGTGTTAAAGAAAAGGGAGAAGGGGCATGCAAGGAGCTGCTGGAGGCATACCATTCCTGCCTGCGGGCACTGGGCATAGCTCACCAGGATCTAAAAAACAGTCCCTAGGTAAGTGTCTCTACACTGTTTGGGCTTCAGGGATAAGATGAAAGGGCTGCTTGCACCATTCAGTGGGAGCATGGGGAACTGCAATACGGAGAAACTGGGCTGTAGGGATTTCACTTAGTCAGAAAAGGAGTGTGTGCAGAAATTACGTTATCTTTGGGGAAGGGACTTCCCTCTTTTCATCTTATTTAAAGGACAAAAAGCCTGTGGAAGAGTACAGCTATTGCGACAAAACATTCCCTTCAGGAATATGGGGCGAATGAGGATCTCATCTTATCCCATCTCTGTTAGCAAGGAGTTTCTGAAGACAAATAGTATGGTTTCTATTGGGGGGCCTTGCTTGACCGCACACATATTTTCTTCACAGGAAGATGAAGGGAGAGGAGAAAGCTTCACCAAGTAGATTTTTGCAAGACACTGTATATTAAAGAGACAGGGGTCCTGCAAGAGAAAACTTTAGCAGCCCTTAATCCAAGACTAGCACTGTTGCATAGACACTGACACAGGAGCCTTCAAAGATTATAGGAGGAAATATTATTCCTGAATAATTTGGTTGCCAAATACAGTTGCTGTGTTCAGATAATGTAATGCCCAAACAAATAAACCATGTGTACTATGTGATGGTCCAATTTGGACAACATTGGAAATCAATGGGTGGGTTGCCATCATATGCTGATCACAAGCCACCTAACCCCGTTTTACCCTAGCCTAGTTTGTGGCGTGAATCCAATCGCTTACTAGCACCTGCCCCTCCCCCCGCTTTGGTTAGGAAAACTATGGCTTAGCCCAAGGGAAGAAGCACTACACACCAGAGCAATGGGAAGACACACCTACATTTCTCTGTGGTTTTATTATTTTTACAGCTGCCAAATCACTGGGACCTCCAACCAGCCAAGTTTCCTTTCCTGTGGGAACTCCAAAGTGCTCAACCAACAGAAAGCTCAGCACGAATGCACCATTCTCAGCAGGCACTACAGCAGGAGTTCCCAACTGCAATAAAGCCCCCTGCATTTTATTCTGACTGGATGTGTTAAGTTACCGAGTCACTGCTCTTTACTCAATTGGAGGCCTCCTGATATTCCATAAATGGCATCACATTCCCAGAGTTTTGGGACCCCCACCATATCTGCTTTGTGCAGTAGCACCTAAGGAAAAATAAATCTGCAGGAGTGCTTTACGTCAAACAGCCCACTGGACCCATCCCACGATAGAGCACCCTTCAGTATCATCATTTCCAAAGTCCCTGGGACACCCTGGATACTGTGCTTCCAAACGTGTTGCATCCAGATCTCAGATGACATTTCACCTCGGATCCTGAGGACCAGAAGCATTCCTCCTCCAAAAATAATAATTAAAAATAAAGACAAGGAAAAAGAAAATCAGCCTCCTTGGATCATTTGCAGAGAGTCAGTAGTCACCAGGTGAACAAAAATGGAGGAAAACCCAGAAAAATCATTCCTCCTTCCTGATTGCTCCAAAGCTGGCATATTATATGCTTTCTAGAATGAAGCTAGGTTGGGGTTGTCTTTATACCCCAGGGCACATCTGATACGTTCAGCAGGCCTCGCAAACTTCCTTCAACTTCTGGAGCTCTTCAACTCAGCCCCAACTCCATTGGAACAAACAATTCCCAAACACAATTGTATATACCCTCTTTTGGATTCTAGTGACAGAAAAGCATTCCTGCTAGATCAGCCAAACAGCCTCTCATCTAGCATCTGGTTCTCACAGGAGGCACTCAGTTGCCCATGGGAAGCCCACTGGCTGGACTCAAGGGAAACACCCCTCTCTTTCAGCCCTTTTCTGTCCCTGATGTCTCCATACAGCCATCAGGTTACTGGATTTAACAGGCAGATTTATGGAGGACAAGTGAATTTCCTTGCAGCTGAGATCAAAGCTATTACCTTATCCTCCTGAAGGGAATCTCACAGCTTAATTATGCGCTGTATAAGTAGGTATTTCCTCAATGTCTTCCCATTCAAGCACTGGATGTTCCAAGTTCTGGCAGTTTGAGGAACAATGTGCCTTACCACGTTCTCTCCATTGTCTGTAACTGTACCCACTTTTACCACATTCCCCCCCTTACTCATCTTTGCTCTAAACCAAATTTGTAGGAGCCTTCCCTTTGCTTAAACCTGCCCTCTCTTGTCTAGCTATAACTCACTAACGGGGCCCATATTTTCAAGCAGATGCATATATGTAGAGTAGGAAGACACTTACAATGGTCTTCAAATGTTCCCAGGCTCAAAAGGAAAATGTCTAGAACTAAGGCAATTTGCCCACATTTCTAGCATAAAATGTGTCCTGCTCCAAAAGTCACCAGTTGCACTAAAAAGAGAGGCAAAAGTGCAGTGCTGGGACCCTCAGGACCACAGACAGTGGTCAGGGGCCAGTTTCAATGTTCCACTTCAGGGGCAACAGCAGATGCCGGAGGAACTCTCGGTACAAATCTACCACCTTTATTACAAGAGACAAACAGATAAAATGGGGAGGCCTGCCTGCCTCCTTCCAGGGGCAGGGCTTTATATAAAGTTTTATTGGGGAAAGAGTCAGAGAGTCTCTTGCCCCTTTTCAACGGCAGGGGTATCAACCAAGATACCACCTGCTGTTCCACTGCTCACCCTCCTCCACCTTGCCATCATCATCATAAGAACATGGGGGAGTGAGTAGGTAATGTCACCTACTCCTAACCCCCTCCCCTCATTCAGAAAGAAGCTTCCTTTAGACTCCAAGCTATCCAGTCTCATGGAAATGGAGGCATTTTCACGGTAGGGAAAAAACAGAAAAGAAAAACATTTTGCCCACATAATTTTGCCAGGTGATGCTGAAAGTCCTTTCAGATCAGAGGGGAATAAGAGCACCACACAGCTTCGATTAAGCCTTCTTTCCCCCACTTATGCCACCCGCAGTCAACCTCACAGAAGCTTGCAAAGCTAGAACTCCCTGCCACAACAGAGGTGTAATCCTAACACCAAGAGGGTCTGAAGAGCCACCCATGCTAGGGGAGGGGAAGGGAGCTGGGCACCGCTCTTCTAGTCTCGCCGTAGGTTTTTTAACCGCTCCTCCAAATCGGCATCTGCATCAGCGAGAGCTGCGGAGGCTTCAGCTTTCTTTCCTCCTGCCACACTCAGAGAACCACCAGTTGAAGGCAAATCTGCAAGGAAGAGAGTAAAGTCTGCAACAGCCCAACAATGCCATTCTCCCTTCCATTCCCAGTTCTCTATGCCCCAAGACTGTGTGTGGCATCAAGATTACAGGTGGGGTTCATGTATCACACTTACCATGGTGAGGCTAGCTATGGTTTGTTGACATCAAAATAAGCAAAGTTTCACATATCACATTAAGCCATTCACCATGGCATTGATCGCACTTATGGATGACCTCTGGCAGGAGCAGGATGGGGATGGTGCATCCTTGTTCTCCTTGATCACTCAGCAGCTTTTGATATCACTGATTATGGTACCTTCTGGCACTGAGGGTTGGGAGCAAGGGCACAGTGTTGTGCTGATTCTCCTTCCTCTGAGGCCAGTTCCAATGATGGGTGGGGAGAGATCTAGCTTGAAACTCCTGTTTTAACATCTATGTGAAGTGCTGGGTGAGGTAATTCAATGGCATGGGGTGAGGCATCATCAGTATACTAATGATGCCCAGCTTTACATCTCCACTGGCCAACCAAGTGATGCTGGGGAGGTTCCGCCTCAGTGCCTGGGGGCAGAGGGGATCTGGATGGGGAAGAACAGGCTTCAGCTCAACCCCAGCAAGACTGAGTGGCTTTGGGTTTCAGGCCTCCCTGGATCCAGTGTTTTTCCATCTTTCGTTATGGTTGGGGTCGCATTACCCCAAACAGAACTGGTGAGAAATCAGGGTGTCCTCTTGGATTCACAGCTCTTGTTCAAGGAGCAGTGCCAGAAGCCACAGCCAAGAATGCTTTTGTACAACTTCATTTCATGCGCCAACTGCACCCTTTCCTGAACCAAGAGGTTCTCTCACAGTCACACATGCCTTGGTCACCTCCAAATGGATTAAAACAATGCCATCTACATGGAGCTGTTCTTGAAAAGCACCCAGAAGCTGCCACTGGTTCAGAAAGTGGCAGTGCAAGCAGTTGTGAATGCACCTTGGTGAACTCATGTTGTACCTCTGCTCCATGAGCTGCAATGGTTTCCAGGATGCTTCCAGATGCAAGTCAAGGTGCTGGTTGTCACCTATAAACCCTTCACAGCATGGGGCCAGGTTATTTCGGGACCACCTCTCCCTGATTGTTTCTACCTGTCTCATTAGATGGAGCAAAAGAGGCATGCTGCAGGTCCCAACAATTAAAGGGTGGCACCTTGAAGATCCAGGAAGCAGACCTTTTCTATCATAGTGCCTGCCCCTTGGAACACCATTCCACCCAAGATAAGTTGGCCCCAGCCCCATCGCCTTTTTGGAAACCCCTGAAAATGTGGATACATTCCTGGGTATGGGGTTTGGGTTGTTAGTCAGGAATTAGCCTGTGAAGTTGTTCAATCCGTGACAGAATGTTTATTACCTTGGCTATCATTTATGCTTTATGTTATATTAGGTTTTTAAATGTCATTAGTTGCCCAGATTTGCCATGTTTAGATTGATTTGATTTATATGGTTGCCAATCAACCAACCAATGTTTTACAAGCCACAACAACTATGATCTTGGCTTATTTAACATATGAAATGAAAATCAAGCACCACCCACTGCAGATTGGTATAGAGAGGCAACCTCCACCCTCTGAACCTTTTCTTGAAGTCCTCATAGCCAAAAAGAAAAATTAGTACTTTCCAACTATCTTGAGGCATGAAACATTTGAAAACTGCAATAGCTTTAAAGCAATTTTTAAAAAAACAGAATCCCTTCCTTCACACTCAGAAAAACAATCCCACTCACTCACCGAGCCTCATCCTCAACCCACTCTGTTCTATGGTCCTTTTGTAAAGTGTATGATGAGCTTGAAAGCCTTACAGCAGAATCGCTTCCTGTTCTTCTGAACAGATCAGGGGTCAATGCAGTTTGTGACATTTTTGCACATGTTAGAGTTATACAAAAAACTCATCTTTCCTGCTCTGCCAGGCAAGCTGGTTAATTCAAGGAGAGCAGGGTGGAGAGCCCAGGACTTTTATGACAGGGGCTGGATTTTGCATGCATGAGATAAGACAGAACCACCACTTGATTTGGGGGGGGGGGGAGGAGGATTGTCACATTTTTAAAAAATCTCCCTCTAAGTACTCATACTTTCACTGTCTACCTTCCACACAGATATCAACCAATTTTACTGTGTTTTTTATTCTGAGTAAAGCAACCAGGACCGCATTTTCTAACCTTTTATAATCAAGAATTATCATTCATTTCAAAGGGAACCACCGCATTTCTCAAGGGTTTCCATTTAACCTCAGTTAAACTGTATTATTTAGGGTAAATTTCTGAAGTTGCAGTATTATGGTGATTAGGGTTACCCTGCACAAAGTCTGAGAGGCCCAGTCTTACTGGCATTGTTATGATTCACCATGTATATTTAACCCTTCCTGAAATGATACCATTTTTAAAAAAGATGTGTTGGAACACTATTAACTGTTGGGTGTGTTTTTGGTACTTTTGTTTCTGTCTGTATAGAGTGATCAGATCCCATCTTGTTTTAGTTGTATTGGATTTTTATGGTAATATATTGTGAGTCACCCAGAGTCAGTTGGAGCCGGGCAGTGCCCAAATTAAATAAAATAAATAAACTACAGGTAGTCCTCGTTTAGTGAATACAATTGGGACCAGCAACTCGGTCATTAATCAAAGCAATCACTAAGTGAAACTACAACCATGCTTATGATCTTACTTCAGCTTTCCTTTGCTTTACAGACCTGTGAAGGTTGTAAATGTGAGGACTGGTCACAAAGTTACTTTTTCATCACTGTCGTAACTGTGAACGGTCACTAAATGAGGACTACCTACTTTGATACATCTCATTTGAAGGGCTATCATGACAAATTACTGTCAGAACCAGTTACTGCTTAATTTAGATAATATCCCTGAAACAGCCCCACTCTACTTCTGCCAATAATGCCAACTTTTACCCATCTGGGATTTACAAGAATCATATGAGTTGTGTCTCTTTCTTATTTATTTATTTATTCATTTAATTTCTAAGGCTGCCGAATCACAAAGTGGCTCAGGTGTCTCTTCCCTTGCCATACTTCTTTCCTAATGTTCATTTCATGCAAATACTCACTTGACAGCTCATCTGTCAGCGTCAGACCTAGCTCATCCAACACCTGGGAGACAACAGCATCACTGTGAATGGAAAGCAAGAACATGAAATGCGCTTGTCTGCATGGCTAATCCACTACGTCCCTTGCTTGAATCTCAGTTCCTGTCTAAACTTCAGGATGAATTTAGATGCTTGGCTTTACTGTGCATAGATCTGGGTTGCAGGGAGGGATCTGAAGGTTGAAAGCCTATCACTTCCCAACAATCAGTCAGATGTCAGCCTTCCTCTCCAATATGCAACCCCCATCCAATATCCATGTCGCCAATGCTAAATACCTTTCCTCTTCATCCTCTTCATCTCCCATCGCATCATCAATAGCATCATTCATCATCTCTTCCTTCATATCCATGATCTCTGACTGTTTTTCAAACTCCATCATGATTTTCTGAATCTGAGGCAACTTTAGCTAAAAGAAGGCAAGGCAGGATGCTGTTACAACATTTCAGAAAAAGGAATAGACCATCACTTGCCTTTCACACTTGTGAAAGCAGTGGCAGGGAATATTTATTTTATTTATTTATTTAGCAAATTTATATAGCCGCCCACCTCACAAAAAGCGTCTCTGGGCAGCTTACAAGCAGAATAACAATTAAAACCATATCACAATATAAAACATAAGACATAAATAACAGCAAAAACATAAAACAAAAACAAAAACAAAAAAACATAGAAGAACCCCAAGATAGCAGGAGGACAACCACCATTTAGCCTCATTCAACCACTTTGCAGGCTCACCATGGGATCCCTAGGTTTGATGGAAGAACCATGTTTTCAAGGCTTTCTGGAAGGGTGACAGAGATGGGGCTAACCTCACCTCAGGGGGGAATGATGTTCCAGAGGATGGGGGCTACAGCAGAAAAGACATGTCTCCTCGGTCCTGCCAGATGGAGCTCCTTAGTAGACAGGACCTGGAGCATACCTCTTCCGCTGGACCTGATGGGATGGGTAGATGTGACCGGGAAGAGACAGTCCCTCAAATAACCTGGTCCCATGCCATGTAGGGCTTTAAAGATCAAAAACAGCACTTTGAATTGCACCCGGAAACAAACTGACAACCAATGCAGCTCACAGAGCAGAGGTGTAATGTGTGCCATCCTAGAGCCACACATTACTGTCCATGCAGCCACATTCTGCACCAGCTGAAGCTTCCAGATGCTCTTCAAGGGCAGCCCCATGTAGAGTACATTACAGAAATCCATTCTGGAAGTGACCAGGGCATGAGTGACATTGAGTAGATATAACCACATCACTAGAATAACAGATTATTGTTACTAAGAGATTGAATGTTCATTTTTTTTAAAAGTATTAATTGAAGAGGTGGCAGTGTGAATAGCTCAGGACAGCTTGAATCCAGTCTGGAGAATCCCGTTAGAGAATTCTGCAAGTCAGCTGCTGGACTGAAAGAAAATCTCTGTAAACAGTTATGGCACCTTCAGTGGCACATTCTCTGCACTAGTCAGTTTTAAATGCTTCTGTGCTACCTATTAAACAACCTCAGAGGCTCTGATATCCCATTTTGAAAAACAAACAAACAAAACAGATATTACAGGTAGTCCATGTTTAGCAACCACAATTGGGACCAGCAACTCAGTCATTAAGCCAAGCAATCACTAAGTGAAACCACAAGTGTGCTTATGATCTTCCTTCAGCTTTCGTTTGCTTTACAAAATGTGAAGACTGATTGCAAAGTTACTTTTTCATCACGGTCTTAACTGCAAATGGTCGTTAAACTAGGCTATCACTAAACAAGTACTACCTGTAATATCAATTCAGCAACTCACACATACTATTACAAGAAAGAGCATTTAGAAAGCTGCCCTTTGTCAAGTCAAATTATTTGGACTCCTAGTTCCACATGCCTACTTTAACTGGCATTTGGCTCTCCAGGACTTTAGGCAAGTCCCTGCTACCAGGGATTGAAAGTGGGACCTTCTGAATGCAACGTGGATGCTTGGCCAGTGAGCTATGGTACAGTCTCAAAAGATGCTGCTTAAAAGTCTTCTGTAGCTGAACTGGTGTGGAGCTTACCCACCTGTCTGTTCATGGTAGCCATGGCTTTGGTGACACCTTTCATTGCCTGAGCCATGGAGTTGTTAGACTTGAGTGTCTGTATCTTAAGGGACACTGCCTGGATGTTAGCCCGCATCATGATGAATTTCTTGACATAGCGCCTTGTCCGCACCAGATCTTTAGCCATGATTTTCACAGCATCCTAAGGTGGGAGAACCAGATTAGAGGCAGATATTTAAATTTTCTCCTGGTGGCTTTCAAAAACCACACTTGTCCTTTCTTCCCAAGCTCACCATCTGCCCTTGCTTGGCCATTTTCTTGATGTCAGCAATGATCTTTTTCTCCTGGGTCTCCAGCTTCTGCCGCTCACGGTCTAATTCTCGCATGGCACGGTTCAGAGCCCGCTGATTTTGCCGCAGCATCTCCTCTGGGGTCTTCCGGCGCCCAAACAGTAGATCCATCTTGACAGAAAATGAGTCAACCTACAACTATTGAGAAAAAGGAAGATGTGGAATTATAAAACACATAGGAGCAAAGCATCTTTGGATAAAAATTAAACAAACTTCTGGCCAATACATCAAGAGACCATAAATTTAATTTATTAAAATATATAGTCACAGACCAAAGAAACCCCCAATCAGATCACAAAAATTACAATCAGAGATTCATGATGAATACATTGCACTTCAGAATGAAAACAGCCTAGAGAGCAAAGATAGAAAAGATTCACTTCTGGGAGACAAACAAATATGTTTGTGTGTGTGTGTTACTTCTATCAATTGGTAGCAGGCTTAAACCAGAGTTTTTTACTGCAGTTTTTGCATCAACTTTTGTTATTGCCCTTTCTAACTATGAATCAGTAAGTCAACAGAATTACAAAAAAACCCTGTTCATTTTTCAGAACCTTGCATTATATTGTACTTTATATTATATCCATTATGTTACATTGTATTTTATTATATTACTCTACATTAAATGTCCTTAAATATCTGATTTATTATTCATATCCCATCTCACATCCTTCCCTCTAGTTTGCTGCTCAGTGAACACAACAGAACTTTTATAAACTGAGCAAATAAAAATGACCAAATTTAAGAGAAATAATTTATATTTCAAGAAAGTAGATAAAATAAAAAGAGGGCAATTCCAGAATGCTTGAGCTCCTGGCTAACTTCAACCAGCCTTACCCAGCTATCAGATGTTTAATGCACTGCTACCACTTTGAACATTTACAGAACAACCCTACACTTCTGAGATGACTAAATTGACTTATTTGATCAGAGAAAAGACCATATCTGCGTTCATTGCTGACTGGAAACCTCTTATAAACTTTTTGCATGAAACAGAAAAAAAAATGAACTTACGATTTATGATTTTGATGATTAGATAGAGTAGATTATAGAAAGAAGAGAGATGTTGTAACCATAGAGTAAGAGGTAAACTTATAATTGTACTTATAATTGCCGTAAAGAAGATCAGAAGCTACTTCTTTGTATCTTTTTTCTTTCTTTTCTATTTTTCTTTTACTTTTTTCCTTTCTTGCACTTTTAGCTTTCTCTTTGATTTCTTTCTTTTTCTTTTTCTTACTTTATATTAGTTTGTATTAGTTCTTATCTTCTTTTTAAAATATTTAATACAGATATATATATGAACAACTTTACACTTTTGAAGGAAGATCTCTCTATGGAGGCAGTGGGCCACTAACTTATATCAGTGGCAAGTCCAAGACACACCTTGAATCAAAGTATAGTTACTGGTATCACAATTCCTGCAAAGAATTGTGTCAGAGGGATACCAACAAGTGGGGAGAGGAAAAACCTACTTGTTTATAAGCAAATAGATGGAAATGCAATCCTTCCCCAAGAAACAAAACATTTGCTGTTTCAGAGCACCTTTTCTCAACCCAGACACCTCCAGAGGTATGAACATGTTACATAGGAATTGTTGGTAGTGAAGGCCACACATCCATATTTAGGTTGGGGAAGAACCATTTTAGATCAAACTTCCCATGATCTATCATACCTCTGTATGTAATTTTTGGTTAGGTTTTATGAAAGGGACAGAGTTAATATCCAGATGAAGCTTTTAATACAGCACTAAGCTTTATTATTCTGTTGTAGCTGCATCTCATACATAAAGCTTGGTCCCTTAGTTCTGCCCCTTTCTGTCACTTTTGTACAGCCTTTCCCAAATAAATGCCCTCCACGTGCATTGGACTCAAGCCTAGAACAGGGCCATCCTAATGAAAGGGTAGAACAATACAAATAGGGTTGTATTTTTAATGACTCCCATTCAGTTCAAAATACAAGGTGTCACAATCTTAGAAATACTAAGAGAACCTGCCCGTCATAAATTAGATAGTGTTAGATAGGGATTAAGGGGCTAGGTGGTTGAGCTAAAATAACATGAAGATGCATTACACATAGCACAGATGTTATAATTAACGAGCTCTCATTTCCTTCCTTTCTACGGAAATATATTTAATGTACAGTTATTTACATAAAGGCTTTAGGTTAAGAGAATTATAAACCTTGCAGTGGGAAACTTCAGGCACTCTAATATTGCTGAACTAAAACTCCCAGCATCATTCACCATTAGTCAACCTAGAAGACTAGCGAGAGTTGTTCAGCAACTTTCAGATGGCTATATCTTTGTCACGGAGAATACACACTCAAGATTACAAGTGGTCTTGTCATAGTAGTGATAGTCACTATAGATTGTCCCTTGCCAACCATACAGATGGAAATCCTCAAAACTTTCAATCATATTCAGAAATTGCTTGTCAAAAAATTGTTCCCCATTTAACACTTTTTATTTAAAAGGGCAGATTAAGGAAATTAAATTTATATTATGCTAAATAACTTAAAATGAAAGAACTTGAAAAGGTGGTCTGCCTGATGCTTAGAGTTTGGTTCAACCATCATTTACACATCAACAGGATAAACATCAGTTAAACAGCCACCGATAAAGCAAAGGTGCATTATAAAGACAGTCAAGCAGAGTATTTCTCCTTAGGCCAAAACCAAGACCAACAATAAATAATGATGAAGCTGCCTTGGCTAAGAAGCTTTTGACTACAAAAACTCAGCTATGCTACTTTACCCAGACTGTGGATTTATTTTTCAGAGTTGCTGGGAGTCGGGCAGCATATAAATTTAACAACTTATTATAATAAATTACTGTACAGAAAAACACTCTGAGTCCTTACACAAAGGTTAGCATATGCATGCAATAAATCATTCTAATCAAGTCTCAGTCACAACATAAACAGACACACAAACACACCCAATGCAACAAGCAAGTGGAAAGTTTTACAGTAATCTTCCCCAACCAGCCAACACTCCAGGTGTGCTGGACTACTCTCCTCCCTCATCACTGGGGATGATGGGCATTGTAGTCCATCACAGCTGGGCGATGGAGGGGGGCAGGGAGTGCTAGCAAAGGGTAAGCATAAACACAAATCGAAGTATCAGACATAATTCTCTTAGTCAAACGAAGAACAAAGAAGAATTTGGTGGAGCAGAGAGAAAAAGGCAGAATAGCGATCCCCCCCCCACAAAAGCTTTCCCCGACCTCGCTCCGACTCTCGCCCCCAACAATTCACCGAGCAGCCGCCTAACTCCGTCCCTTCACCTCCTTGATATTTCCTCTACACTCTTCTTCCGCTTCAGCCCACTGACGTCACGGGCGTGGCATTTTGGCGACATGGTCACGTGGGTGGAGGGACTCAAAGGGCAGCTCTGATTTGTGCAAAGGATGCGGGGCGGGCGGAAACCGGAAATGAATCACAGAGAGAGAGGGGAGGGAAAGGAACGGTAGGAGATGAGATTAAAGTCTTCTCTGCCTTTCTGGGTACTTCCGGGAAATTTTAGGGCAGGTTATGTCACAGATCTTTCAAAAGTATAGAGAGGACTATCTTTTCTTTCCCTGGTTTTCATTGGCGGACCAATGAAATGTCCACCAGGGGGCGAAAGTGAGCCGTGTCTAGAAAATACAGTGGGGGGAAAATGCTACTTTTAACCATCATCTTTTCTAGGCAGCAGCGTCTCCTCTCTGATGGATTATATGCTATCAAGCACAGGTATCCATGCTTTTCCTAAATTGGGTACTATCCAGTTTGGTGTAGTGGTTAAGGCATTAGCGTAGGAACGGGGAGACTCTGAGTTCTGGTCCCACCTTAGAATAAAAATAAAATCCCAAATCAGCAAGCTTAATTTGATTTTTAAAAAACCAAATCACTTATAGGCCTTTTTTTGACAGACTAACATGCAGTTTTGTTCATATCTTAGTATAGCTAATTCAGTCAAAATATTAGGCCACAAAAAAAAAAAAGTAATTTCAGTATTATAACCGTCCTTTAAAAGTTGCAAGAATATCCAAAAGTTAAGGCAGTTAGAAGAATGCGTATGTTTATTTGATTTAATTCCACCGTTCTCTGGGAGCTCACGATGGTGTACGTTGCACTGCTTTCTCCCAATTTTTTTCCACAACCATCATCTCGGGGAAATAGGTCGGGTAGAGAAAGTGACTGGCCTAAAGTCATCCCTTGAGCTTCTATGGTTGAAGGAAAGCCAAAACACGCATCTTCCCCAGAAATTGTTCTGCTTTATAAGAAAATGTGTACCCTGTGTCTATAAAGTAGATGCCACATCTGTTGAGGATTTGGCTTTTAAAAAATGGCACCAAAAATGTTTGGGAAGGTTTGAAGTTGCAGTGGTAGCAATTCACTCCTAATCTTCACAGCTCCATGCTATTCATCTTCAATTTTTGTAGACTTTGGAGATGTAGCATCTCCAAATTCAGCAGATAAAGATAGGCAGCCTAGAATAAAAGCAAAATAAAAGGTTAACTTTTTTTCAGATTACAGTCCCGGTGCTTAGTCATAGACCAGATTACATTACCGCTGTTGTGTGTAGTTACATTTTGCAGTTACAGCCTTCTGCACCACATGTCCCTTTGCCCTGATCGCTTACAAAGTTGTTCCTGTCTTTGTCACCTATGCATACCAGTGGACATGTGTTGATTTTTCTGACACAAATGCTTTTGCCACATTTATTAGCTTTTGATGTGTGAAATTGACTGGGTCTGCAGAGGGCTTGGCCAGGATTCTTTTGATATTTTGTTCCACAAGCCACAGGTTGCTAATTGACATATAACCCAGGATATTAATCCAGCCCGGGATCAGATTTCATTCCATTTGAGGGTTAACTTAATTATATATAACCATGTTAGGTGGTAGCACCTAGCTGACCTTGATTGAATGCAAAAAGGTAAGCAGGCTTAGATATAATTAGTACTTGAAAACCCAACTCTGAAGTCAAAAAAGTGGTAAACCACCTCCATGGTGCCGCCAATAACATTACATGGATTGTCCATGAAATCACATCCTCCGGGCCCAAATTTTTCCATTAGCTATGTGAAAAGATGATATTGCTTTTCACTCCCTCCTTCACTTGGCCAGAGAACAAACTGATCAAGAATGAAACAGTCATTTACACTGCAGGATTGTTCATAGCTGAAAAGCACATCACAGTGTCCTTTATTCTGGGGCCAGGGAAGTAGATCAGCCACTCCCACCCCACCCCACCCCACCCCACCCCCACCCCGTGCTGGGGACGGATTCCCTTGTGCTCTGTGTTTGAAGATTACATTTCTTAAGAAACACTGCATGAAAGTACACTGTGTGATAGTGCATGTGGTTTGGATAGATAACATTTCTGGTTCCATTCTTGACACTGTCAATTTTTCTTTAAAACACATGTTGGACTACAACTCCTATCTTACCCAGTCAGCCATATTGACAGCTGTGCTGGCTAGAGGTGGTGGGAAATGAGATGTCAACTGCGCCAGATAGTCAGGCCTGGATTACACGTAAACAAACATACACATTCATAAGAGCACAGGCCCAGTGTTTAAATAACACTGCTGAATCAAGCCAATGATTCGTGATGCATATAGGCACAGTGATCTCATTAGACAGGGTGAACAAGCACAATGGAGTCTTTTGTATGACTGTAGTGCAAGCACCCTGCACACTCAGTGAAAGAATGATGCAAGAGCCAACCCGAAACTTCGGGGAATCTTGAAGCAAGGTGGTGGTGACAGCTGACCTCCCCCATTGTTCTTGTCTCTAGCGTGTGCCACAAAGAAACATGCCTTATACTATCACAAAAGGAGGCAATAAAAATGACAACTGAGAGAGGGAAAGGGCAGGGAAGAGACAGTTTAAATACCACTACCTAAGGAATTGCAACTGCAAAATAAGCAGGGAAGCTACGTAGCATTTTTACCACCAGCCGTTAAGTGCCATCTTGATACAGTAGTGCTCTATCATGGCCATCTATTAGCTACTGAAACATTCCAGGGCATGTTTTCAGTCCCTAAATCATTTTTACAGGTTTTTTGGTTAGAGAAGCCCTTGCCTTTCTGCAACCCTCTGAATCCTTGACTGTTTACAGGTTATGACCCCTCTAGATTACTTGAACAGAATTTGCAGTGGTTCATACCAGCTAGGTGATGAGACTGAATTTTCAGATCCATTGCCTGCACCTTCAGAACGGAAGCCTAGAAGCTTCACAGACACAAATACTCAGGACTGTCTGTAGACTTCATCTAGTTATCAGTGCAACCCACTGGAAATGGGGGTTTATGATAATATCACGCCATTCTTTTTCACTGGAAGTTCATTTAAACACAATTGTTTTAGAAACAACTGGTATAATAAAGCAGTGCTTGCACCAAGAGGAAGGAAAAGGCAGCACCGAGGAAAGACCCAACACTAAAGGATGTGGTTCTGAATACGACAATCACTAGATGGCATGGCATGGCATGCAGTTGCAAAATTCACCCCAAACCAGTGTGCTGCAAGGCACGTTTTTATTCCATAAATAGTACACTACAAAATTTCATTGATTTGTTACATTTTTAAAGAACTATTTTTAAAATGCAAGTAGCAGGGGGTTGGGAAAATGTTAGGAGGGGCAATGCTGCTGTACAGAACTCTTTATTAGCAGATCTTTTGACTCACAACCTTCTCTCTTCCCTCTTGTATATACAGGCACTAAATATGTATTTGAATGGTATACTAATGATCTTCCTTTCCGAATTTGAGGGTTCAAGGCTATGGTGGGTACTTATTTTGTGTAAAATCAGTAACAGCTTCTCTCCACTTCTAGTAAAACAAGTGTTTACTACTTGCAGTCTATCACATTAATTGTAGCATAGTCCCAGAACAGCTACGCCGGATGCTTAGAACCAAACCGTAGCATCACTGTTGGGTGGGAAAGTGCAATCTTCTAAAGAGGAAGATTGTGAAAGGAGTTTTGTCAACAAAGCAGGATTTATTATGGTGGAAGATCAGCACCTTGTTAGGTCTTATACCTTGGAACAGTTAAAAAGTCAGTTCCGTTCCAAGGACTACAATGAGATATCCAGGTTTGTATGCAGAATATTCTGTAACAGTTGTGACAGTTGTACTTCTATCAATGGGAGTAATGTATCCAGCCAATGTGTCAAAGTCATGAGTTTTTCTCAAAATGTTGTTTCCATCACCTCTCTTCAGCACTCACCTCCAATTCCTTCTTCCATCCACAGACCATCTCCAGTGACTTAAGGACAGTCGGGATCTCCTGTGTTCTCAGGATGGCACAGGGCAACTGTACTCTGACAGCTGTCCCAACCAACACACATCACTTTCCCCTGCCCTCTCCACCCCTGCACCAACCAGGGAAGAAGGAAGCAGAAAATGAGAGGCAAGGGGCAAATTGAATGTGCTAACATTCCCCTTTAATAACCCGACACACTAGAATTACAGTGGCTTTATGTTGGCCAGGGACTTGCAGGAGTCACTGGAGAGGCAGAGTAGAGTTCATTGTTGGGCAGGCCCTGGTAGACAACAATGGGATCAGCAGCGTCCCTGTTACTTTTATTACTACTACTATTAGCGTTGGTGGGTTTGGAAGTGGTGGTGGTGGCTTTATTAGTTTTTCCTTAAAAACCAGACACACAAGTGAGTTGATCCTAAAAGGAATATTCCAGGCCTGACCCAGCCCCTCCCCCTTGAGCCACAATGCCTGGGGCAGAGTGGAGGCAGCTGAGCACCCCCCTCTAGCCTTCCACGTTTACCCAGCCCTCAAGAGCCTCCCCCATTTAATAAATAGTTACGGTCAGAAGCCTTGGTGCCCTGCAGGGGAGGAAAGGATAGGCAAGTGGCCTGCAGATCCCGCAGCTGAGTAACACTGCACTGCAGGCAAGGAATGCCAGAGCACATAGGGAGCCTTCTGTTCTTAGCAGCAAAACCACAGCTCCCAGAAAGACAGACGGGCACCAGGAATGGGGTCCCACACAGTCAGGAACAGGTGGCTACCCCAACACAGTGGGTGGGACAAAGAAGCAGCAGTAACCTCACCCCTCGCCCCACAGCAGCACAGAGGGACAGCAGTGAGGGAGGTACAAGGATCTGGTGAGGCAGTGGCTGCTGAGGCCCCAGGCTGGCAGGGGGCAGTAGGGTGAGCAGATGGGGGGAAAAGGGGGGGAGGAAGAGAAAGAAGATGGAAGGGGCCCCCTGCCAATTCCTGACTCCTGTGCCCCCTTGATGGCTGAAGGCAGCGGTGTTGGCAGAGTCCCTTAGAAGAGCTAGAAGGGAGATGAGAGGAGGGGGAGGGGGAGCAAGTTTGTGCCCGGAGCCGGTCAGTTCTATTTGAGGCAGCGCTCAAAGTAGGTGGAACCAATGTAGCCGCCCCGCATCGAGCGCTGGACGTTCTGCTCAAACAGGCGTCTGTTGTTCTGGAGGACTTCAGCAGCCTCTTTGTTCAAGGGGTCTTCAGGGTTTGGCTCCTAGAGAGGGAAGAGAACACCATTAAATGCCAGGGTCTTGTTGCAGTTTAAAGATGAGGACCTTTCATAGACAAGGAGTCCATTTTAATCAGGCTGCAAGAATAAATGACAGCATCTTAGTCCTCCTAACCTACTTAGATCTTTTGACTATCCCTTAAAAAGTCAGTTTTCACCCACTATAATATTTTTGACTCATGTGTTTAATTGGGTTCTATCTAGTTTTAGGACTTGCGTGGGAAAGAGATCACGTTTTAGGTCATATTTATGCAGAAATACTGAAAATTCAAAAGGGTTCACAAACTTTTAAGCACCACTCTGTGTGTGTGTTTATGGGGGGTGGGAGGCAGGCAGGCAAATATACCAAATCCTATTAGCAAAGGATGATACCCTTCCCTAATATTGTCTTTTACTATTTGGCTATTTGAGGGAGGACACAGTGTCATTACTGAGGGGCTATGAAAAGTTATATCCCCTCCCAGCCTTCGAGGGACCAGCAGTTATTATCTGCCAGCAAATTAATCCAAACCAAAGCATATAACTGTTTACTTAGGAAAATTATAAGATAGCAAGGGTGGCGTAGTGGTTCAGGTGTTGACTGGCACAAGGAAGGCCAGGTCCACTCTCAGCCATGAAAGCTCTCTGAGTGACTTTAAGACAGACACTCTCACTCTAGCCTACCTCACAGAATTGTTGTGGGGGGGAAAAGGGAGGAAGGAACACTATGTACACCACCTTGAACTCCCAAACAAAGGGCATGATATAAGTCTAACAAATAAGTAAGAAGAATCCACAACCTAACTGAGCCAAATGCTAATTTGGTGCAGTTTAGTTCAATTAGCACAACCTATGTCTCTTTTTCATCAGCTAAAGGATTCTGTTTCCTGAACAAATTCCCTCCAACATAAAGGAAAGTGCAAGACACCCCTTCGCACTGCATCCTTCATAAACAGCTAGAAAACCAGATGAGCAAAAGCTGCACACATGCCAGCCTACAGAACCCCTTGAGATGGTTCAGGGAGCAGCATGAGCTTGCACCATTGTAAGAAGCTTCTGCATCTCACCAAATATCTGTCTCCCAGGAGGACAATGTATTACACTCTCTTTCATCACATTCCTTCACCATAAACCAAAAGCTTTTAGAACTTACCAGAGCACATTCCTCATATGCTCTCCTGCTCTCACCATGGCCGCTAAGAGTGGCAACTGTTAGCTAGGTCAATCTTAGCTTCCCTATTTCCTAGTGTACTATAAACATCTCCCCAGCTCTCAAGATTGAAGAGAAAAAAAGGAGAAATAAGAGTATCTTCCTCTCCAATTAACTCAAAATTATAAGATTAACCAGACCCCCAAAATATGGAGGTTTGGCATTGTCATAGAATGGAACTGCTTTTTGGAAGATAATATCTCTGTTTGCCAATAGAATACAGTTAAGAGCCCAGAGGAACTTTTGTACTACTTGTGATATAATTTGTACAAGTCAGCCTGTACAAAAATCCAATTTTATACATTTAAAAATACATGTTTATTTTTTTTTAATGTATACTACATGCCACTTTATAATAAGCTGATTTTAATTATAACTCAATGCTCTATAGATATAATACCAAAGATATTAAAACCAAATCCATGACTCCCAATTTAAAATGGTGATTAAAGCTTACTTTTGTAGGTGAAAAAGGACAATACAGTATATTATTAATACAATAGGTCATTAAACATTCTTAACACAATAGGTTATGGAGTGCCCTTTTCATACAAAGCATGAACATTTAGTCCAAAAGAACATAATCTGTTCCAGGCATTCCAAATTGTATTTCTAAAATTGTAATGACAAAAGTAGACAAAAATATTAAATATATTTGGTATAATAATCTTAATTATATTTAAGCAAAATATTTATATTTTGCCCTGGCCCCACTAACTTTTTGGAGTGTGATCCCAGCATGTCACTTCAAGTTCAAGGATATCCCACAATCACATGGATATTTACTTCTCATGTCATAAAGAATTACTGTCTGGGTTAGTAATTAAAAGTCTCAGTAAGTGGAACATTCTGAGTTGTCAAATTTATGATACCACCTTGGGAATATAGGGTACCATATATTATTTCTTTAATTTCTAATTTATTCCAGAAAAATAAATGCAGTGGCATAACGCTTCCTGAACATAACATTTCTGAGTTAACATGGTTAGGATCATACTAACCATAATACTGCAAAATACTGCAAAATGCATATTACTAACCATAATATTGCAAAATATTCCTATTGCAAAATAGGAAGGGCAAGACAAAAGGTTTTTGAGATCATACTCTTGGATAGTATAGAAAAGTTCCATTTTGTTGCAAACAAATGCTTTGTTAAAGCAACTGAAGAGTAGGCAGGTTTGTTCAGGAAAAACAACATTAGAAAGCTAAAAACTTGATTTGAATCACTCTACTTGAGTGCAAAGGCTGTCACATTAGCCACACGCTACAAAAGTCTTCCAACAATTTTGTTTTGCAGATATCATCAAGTACAATCTTGTGTACAGGCAAATTCCCATTCCAACTGGTAGACAGCACATCAGACACATCTTCCCCAAATGTAACGATATAAAGTTGCATTTATTTCATTCACCACCACTCTCACCCAGAACACTACAGATTCCTCAGGAGCACACTGCATTTTACCTTCTGTATTATTTCTCTCCCATTCTTACATTCATATTCTTGCTCAGACTGAGAAGGAAGATAGTGCTTTAGCTTTAATGTCATGGCTTCACACTTTTTTCCTACATATACTTACCAAGAAGAGATACTGCAGGCCATAAATTATAGAGTTTATTGTTAGTACAGGCTTCCAGTCCTCTCTGTGGGCCAGAAAATAATAATAATTTTTTAAAAAGCACAGGGTCAGAAAAGTTTATCCAAATGGAAAATAACATAATTTTTTTTTAAAAAATAAAGCTTTATAAAGACTGATCTAAACTGAAATATGTTTAATATCCCAAATCCTTAAAAAAAATGAAGTTCTTAGAATCAGACCTTTGAAACATAAGACACATTTTAATTTCATTTTCATGGTCCCACTGACAATATCCCAAGACTAAAATTTTTGACAAGCCTCTTTCAGGATTTTCTTTTTCTTCTCGCCCTTTTAATTATGAAGGCATAACAGGATTAAAAAAAATAGAAATATGTTCAAAATCCAACTACTTAAAAAAAAAATAAAGTCGTCGGTGCTCAGAAACACACGCGCTAGAATGGAAGACTGCCTTCCCTAATCCATCCTGGCTGAAGATGAGGGTAGTGGCAGTTCCACACGAGCTGGGGACACCAGATTCAGCCTGACTGAAAACCATAATGGGGTATGTTTGGTTTTGCCTTACTGTGTTACCTGAATACAGCCATAACATAATTCATGGCTTAGCACAGAGGTGAACAATTTTTTGAAACCTGGAAGTCACACCTAACATTTTGGAGAAAACCAAGGGTCACAATGGATGGGCAGTGATGCCAAGTGGGGGGTGCTAATTTTTTCTTTGGTTTGGGAGGACTGTTTTAGGAGCATTGTTAGTTGATTAAATTCTGCTAAATTGTAGAACTTGCAGTACAATTTCATGTGTTTCCTGCTTTAAGATGGTGAGAAACTGTGCCACCAACTTTCAGCAATAGTGGTCAAAAAAGACTCTGGGGGCTGCAAAGAAAAAGTCCATAGGCAAGAATTTGCCCACCCCTTATTTCCTATGATCCGTGAACCATGCTTTGTTCAGTTAATGTAGTTGAACAGTCAGTGAATACAAACTTGCCTAAGAGAACATTTCGCTCACTTCAAAAAGAAAATATTTTATAGGTTGTTTGAAATTCCACCAACATTTGTTCTTAAAACTTCCTCAAATCCTCCAAGGAGGAAAATAATATATCAGAATGAAGAGAGAATGTATTAGGACACCAGAACATGCTTTGTACCTGAGGATATTTAGGCAAACATTGCCTTCTAAATCTATGTTTGGGTGATACACCATGGTCTCACACTTGACTTTGGGGGGGTCATGCGGGTACCCTTGCCCCACCTGCAAATAAAATACAAGACAGAAAGACACAGCTGTCAGTTTTTTCATGTTCATAATGGCACATGCAATATTCCTGCAATCACAGCAAAAACTCAAAGGTGACCAGCCAAAAATATGTGGCCATTGACATAACTATCTGTGCCTTTCCTATTCTTCACTAATTTCCTGCCAGTAGGTTTTGGGTTTTGCCATATCTCAATGGGTTAGGGTTAGGTAAATTATATTTTGAGGTATACAATGCCCCAAACTAGAATGGGGACACAGGGGAGGAGTACTGGTTTTCTCTATTAACGTGAACTATGCAACCTGTCCAGATAATTGATGTTCGCTACTCAATCTTGGGAAGATTTCAAAATGTGAAGTATTTTTTTGTATGGCTATTTTAATTCCATTGTTTTCTTTGTGTGAAGAATTTGATTATAGGGCAATATGAAAACAGTTGCTATAATTAAGTTGCTAAGATTATGAGCTCCAAATCCTTATAAGTACAAACACTGACAAGGATCCAAATGACAACTATAAAGTAAAATAATGAACCATGCACACTAGCCTGAAAATTTGGAAGGATGCAATAAAAATGCAGTTGTTACAAAAACATATTTTTGCATCAAATCTTGCTTAGTGCTAAAGGCAGGAAGTACTGAAACATTTTTGAAACCTTTCCAAGATCCTTCCCATACGTGTTCCCCCCAATCACCTTATTTAAAACTGTTTTTTTATTCTTCATTTTTTGTCAGTTCTCAGGAAGGAGAGACTAATTTTCCATGTAATTCTCAACAGAAACCAGCTTGACTATTAGATCCCTTCCTTCCTCTTCTAACAGCCAGAAAATTTCCTAATTTCTACTAACAGTTCTGACTCACTGAGCAGATTTTTAGTAAACTTAAGAACTGCCAAAGAAAGGGTAGACATAGCCATAGCATGAGGTTTTTCTGCTTTCTTAATTTCCAATTAAACACAAGATTTTCTAAAAACTTACACACCCTTTTTTTTTCTGCATTAGCATTATTTTAACCCATTTGCTGCAAAGCTTTCAGAATTGTTTTTGACATAAAGGGAAGTGTATACATATTTTACCCTAAGCATTTTTTATTAGAAAGATTGTCAAAAGTTCCTTCAATAAATAAAAGGAACAAAAATCTGGCATTATTGTCAAATCTAAGCAATTTTCGGCTGTCCTGTGCTTTGAGCACCCTGCGTATTCAGACGTGTATTAATCCTCATTACTAGATTTTCTTTAAATGAAGACTGAGGCTATTGGGATGTCAGTACAGATCTATGAAGTATATACTGAGAATAGACTAACTTATACAACCAAATCATTAGAAGGCTATGCGATAGCTAGCAAGCCAGCCAGCCAGCCTATATTTCAGTCATGCAATACAGCAAGGAAGCAATTTCTTCAGGCATTTTTTTAAGAAACAAGAATTATAATAGCAGAATCTCATATTTGTGCAGAATGTTGTGAAATCACACAGGTGGTTGTCACTGACTACTGCATCTGCACCTCGGGCCATTTTTTGGACAGGTCACTTCAAGCACAGTGATTTTTAAGTGTAGCAAACCACTATCAAAAGTCCACAAATCTCAAGTGCTGTATAATATATTCCAAACACAGAATGGATATTTCTTTGATTTCTAGTTAACAATTGATTTTCAAACACAGATCCTTCAGATTTCTGAAGATCCATAAACAGAAACTCTGATTCAATGAGCCTCAGGCTGTAACCATCAAGAGTTGCCCTCTTCCATAATAGTTCAGTACTATCCTTATTACTACCATTTTCAAAACTTGTTTCATTCTCAGCAACTGATTTATTCCAATAACACCCATTAAAATCAAGGGCAAACTCTGTTGACCCCCCCCCATGTTTATCATATTTCCAGGCATATTTGGGATTCTGCACAATTACTCATAAAGTAATCAATCTACTGTTTGAAAATCCACAAAAGCTCAGAGACTTTCCCCACTCCAGGAGCAAAAGCCAATTCAGGTCTAGATAGAAAACAGTGAAGCACCCAAACACATTTGATTTCTGGCAGCCTGCAGTTCCCAACCTCTGCCCTGAATTAAACTGTTCTTATGCTGACACCATCCATCCACGTGTTCCTACACAAGTTACACGGGAATGGCTGAAATGCACTGAAAGGTATTATCCATATTAAGTTACTTTGTGCGCCAAAAGAAGCCATAAAGTATTGCCCCATTAGATGTCTTAGATAGAGAACAGAGACAGATTGCTTACCTTAAAACTGAAAACAAACTTCCCGCCTTTATAGAATCCCTGTAAGGCAAGCATTAGACAGTGTAAGCAAGTTTGGCTCCAAACAGAAGGAAACAACTCTCACAAATTTCAATTGTGGGAGAATGGGAGGTGAGCAGTGTTAAAGTTAAACCAAAGAAATTCATTTTCCAACCCCTCAACACAAACCATCAACTTCCCCAGATGCTTGCCACTTCAGCATAAATCTCTTTATTTCACACTCCCAAATTCTGGAAATACAATCAGCTCCCCAACCTAGAATTCTGACTTGTGATAACGGGCTGAAAAGACATGGAAAATGGGGATTTCTTGGCTGCTGGGTGCATCTATGCAAGCAAAGAAACAAAAAAAGATAGCAGACAAGCAGGACATTGTACTCAGAAGAGGACAGAGTCTTTATTTGCTAACATTTTCTGAGTATCTGTGATGACTAGAAACCTTGTCTAAAAAAGTAAACAAAAAAATTGGGTATTTGGATCAGGCAAAGCTGGAAACTTTCCATCATGAGTCTTCAGTGGGGTTGTGCTTCAATATTCTGGACTGGAGAGCAATTTGGGAGGGTTTCCTAGACTCATAGCTCCTGCTCAAGGAGCAAGTAGCAGCTGTGGCCAGGAAGGCTGTCACACAGACCCATCTTGTGTACTTTTGGGACTGGGAGGCCTTCCAGTCACTCCCGTTTTGAACACTGCAAGTGTGGATTATTGCAATGTGCTCTATGCACATTGCTGCTTTCGAAGACTACTCAGTTTTGGACATGCCACAGTGTGTCCCTTTAACACCTCAGCTGCCAGCTGCACTGGTTACTACCAATAGGCTTCCAGATGTAATTCAAGGTGTATAGGGCATATCTGAGGGATAACCCTAGAGTGTCTACAGTCCTGTTTTTGCTGAGAAAGCTGGCATACTTCAGGTCCCATCGACTGAACAATGTCATCTGATGGGACCCAGGAAGGGTGCCTTCTGTGTCATAGCACTTACCCTCCAGAACAGGGAGTAGGATTCACATTGCTCCTACCCTGGCTTCATTCAAATGGGCCCTTAAAGCCTGGCTCTTCCCCCAGGCCTTGGGTTAGGGTGAGTGGCAGGTTCCTTGTAGCAATGTGGTATGGTTGAGAAAAGGTGTTGGTTTTATTTTCTCAGGATATTTACTATTTTTGTCCTATTATTGTCGCTAATTTGTTTTTAATATTGTACACTTCCCAGAGTCATCATGGAGTCAGGCAGCTTTACAAACATGATAAATAAATATTTTAAGTCTCAGTACCAGTCATTACTAAGTGCTTGCAAAAGCAGCTAGGTTCCTACTCTGGGCATCTGTTCCAGATGGTGGAAGGAAACAATGAGCTTATGACTCATAATCTCAATCTGAATGTAGCCAAGCCACTGCAAGGCAACTTTCCTCCTATAATGTTCAAATAACGTGAATCACTATTGCAATTTGCAGACCTTCTTGGCTCTTCCCTTGAATAAGCACAATAGCAAAAGCCACTTCATAATGAGCATATGCTTACAGATGCCAATAGTTTCATGATTCATGTAATCAAGAGGCCATTGCAAACAGAGTTTGATTAACCTAATATAGGTTCCTAGATAATATCAGAACCTAAATTCAGTGCCAGATTCGGTGCTCTATGGCCGGGATATGTAACTCTTGTGGACCAAAAGCTCACTTAGCTTTCAGATGGTAAGATGAAAGTTGCTCCCCCAAAAGTAGGGAGTGCAACCAGGGAAACTACTAAATTTAAATTACCTTTCCCTCTGAATTAAATTTAGTTGATAATAATTACTCTCCCGTTTTGTATTTAATGGTTTCCACTTTCTGCCACATTTAAAATTACAACATGGTAATCATTTTTGGAGATCTCAAGAAGGTCTACAGCCAAGACTTTCAGAATCCACTTACAACCTGGTGAATCTCTGTTTAGAGGTCCAAAGAAACCTATGTTGATTGACATTTTTATTTTTCCCTTAACATCTCACACCTTTTAACCATGACAAGGTACAATTAGATACCAATTCAGAGATAAGTAAAAAACATTCTCTTAAGTTTGTCATGGCCATAATCAGACTGAACAGTACTTTGAAAAAGAAACACAACCACTGAGCATGTATGGAATTAAGAACCACAAGGAGCATAGTTAAGAAAGCTATCACTTTCGACATGCTAAAAGCTAGAAAAGGATACAGCTGGGAAGAGGAGTTTGTACACAGTTCAAATCCTATAAAGTTTGGCAGCAGAAATACATGTATGTCTGTATCTGCTTACATATACTCAGGTAGTATATATCTGCTTTAAGGTCATCATATCAGACTGATTAAAAATAGAATACGGTTAAAGTTCTCCTTACCCTCTTCTCATGCCAACCCTCCCCCCGCCCTTTTAGAATAAGGCATTTTGCTAAGACATTTTCACCTACCTTCAGAGCTAGCCTATGTACAAAATGATAGCATTCAGAATGTGAAAGATTCAGATTTAAGGAATAATGATGGGCATAAAGCAGAAAAGTAAAAACATTTCTCCACAGATATGTACAGATATGAATGTTAATATCACACGATATCTTGGCCTGCTGAATAATCCCACTCAGGAAGTCTCCCCACCCAAAGTAACCAGTTATAGATAATTCACTACTTAAGACCGGTGCTTCTAAAGAGGTGAAACATTTGTGTGGTATGGCCAAAGCCATTTATATCAAAAAAGCCACACTCTGCCTTCTGTACAAGTACATTCAAAATTCAAACACAGCAAATATGCAATTTTTGGAAATCTTTTACCACAATTACCCTAAAAACAAGATATAAGAAAAGCACAGCAGATAAGTATTTATGGTGCAGTGACATGCTAAGGATACAAATAAAAAATAAATAAGAAATATGGCAGGATGCTATGAGCAACATCAAGAGCTAATATTCCAGGATACTATCATCCGTTCTACGTATTGCTCTCTACTATTTCAGCTACCATCAGACCTCTGATGATTAAAGCTATTTTCATTAAGTAGATAGTTTTTCCCCAAACCATGTTCTATCAATCATCCCTTACACAGAGAAAAACACAAAAGGGGAGGAGAGAGAAACTCAGCCAGTACTGGGCACAGTCTTTTAACCCAATGACTATAGGGCTCAGAGATTCAAATAGCACATCCCATTCAAATACCATCCCCTGTATTCAGTTCCTTTCTATACCCACACCACTCACCTCATCAGGGCAGATAACTAGCTTGAAGTTGAGAAGATCATCCTGGTCTGAAAAGTCTATTTCACATGTTTTCGGCAAATTCAGTTCATTTATATCTGGCAGAAAAAGCAGAAGAAACTGTCAGTTTGGACAAGGCAGCTGGCTAGAGAACCAGTAGAGAAGTAAGCCTCTATTCTCGTATCAAAATATATAATTGCTCTTCATGTTGATGAACAGCTCAAAAGTGATTCATTTCTCTGAAAATGTTTAGAAAAGGGAGGAAAAGTCAGTCAACAGTTTCCTGACCGCAAGACAGGAAAATAAACTGGCAACTTTGATCCGGTCTCATGGTATTCTTCTGACATCTTCCTAAAACGGTTCCAGGATAGTTTGTTGGAAATTCAGGTTCACTGTATATCCTACAAAAATTAAACAAAACATGTGCATGTGCACAAGAACTGGCAACTATTAAGGCACAATCAAGTTACTGTAATGTAACAAAGATGGTAAGTTATAGGCATGTATTACTCTGAAAGAGGAGAAAAGGAGTTATTTTAGGCAGGATTCTTGAAATTATAAAACACTGCATGTGTCCAATACAGAAGAATAGAAAACACCTCATAGCCTAGTCAAACTCCAATTTTTGTAATAAAGCATAAAAAATGGAGTTGTTCAATAGCCAACACTTTGTGGAGGAAGGACAAGAAAAAATATTAATCAGCAAAATACAGTTTGAGAAAGTTTTCAGGTATCCACAAGCATTTGTAACTCCTCCTATGAAGAAAACCAGACTATCTTGGATTTGTGAGTCTGAAAAACCAGAATCCTAAGATCCAAAAGAATTCTTGGAGTAAAAGGAATCAGAACCTCCCTAATTCAATGATTTGCCATGAATTCATCAAGCAGCCACTAGCAGGAAGGGCTTTCCAGCCAGACTTACCCAAACTTGGCCTACCTTAAAGGGCTGCTATGAGGATCACTAGATACATATATTGAGAAAAATCGAAATTAGCCCATACGAAAATGAAAAAAACGTGATGCTCATAAACAGGGGCTACTGGGACAGCAAGCCCGGGGGGAGGGGGGGCGGCAAAGTCTTAATCCTGTCGTCCCTCGTTCATCGACGTAGGTACCAACAATACTAGCTGCTCCAAGCGGCACGGGAGTTGAAACAGTAGCAGCACTGCCCTCACCGGCCTGGCTGTTTCTTTTCCCTAGAGATAAATACGGCCGCCCGTGTGTAACCTAACCTTTCTGGATGCGGAGCTGCGCGGCAGAGGCTTTCTTGCTGGAGCCTTTGGTACCGCCGGCCGATTCCTCCTCCTTCTTTTGCTGTTTCAGCGAGAATAGCTTGATCATCCTGGCTGGCTGCTGGTGGCTTGGCGGACTGTTTTTTCGCCCTTCCGGCCCCGGCCTCGACCTCTCCCAGTGGCTACCGCAGCCAGGCCCGGCCCAATCCTGCCCGGCTCTTGAGAGAAGAGAGAGGGGGAGAGGTGGGGGGACGGCGACTCCCGCGGCCTGGCCTGGCCTGGCCGGCCGAGAGAGACGGGACGGGGAGGGCGGGGAGGCCGGGTCGGGGGGAAGAGGAAGAGGGAGGGTCGGAAGGGAGACGGGGAGGCGAGCGAGCCAGGGAAAGGGCCAAGCAACCGGGGCAGCCCCGCCTCAGAGCGCCGCCGCCGCCGCTGCTTTTCCTATTGCGGGCTCCGTGTGTAAGTCGGACGGCAACGGACAGCCCCCTTCGGCCCTTCCCGGAAGAACGTCGGCAACTTCCGCCTTACACCCTCAAGCTCCGCCTACTTGCCGACTCTCCGAAAGCACTCGGCTGCTTTCGGTGGAGACGAGTGACGCCTTTCGAAGCTCTCGGCCTTCCCCGCTCAGGGCTCGGCCCTCTTTGGCGAGTCAAAGGACCTCTCGGGGTTTTCCGATTCGACTTTCTGTTTTCGGTCTCCCCGGGCTTCCGGCTGACGAATCTGTGGCAGCGATTTCCGCCCGGCATTCGGCTCTGAACTTAGAATTCTGGGACTCCAAGAGTCACAGGCGTCATAGCGCTTCTCTAAGATGTACGGTTCCCAACTGAATGTGGCAATATGCGGGGCGAGCGGCGCGCAGAAAAAGCCGGGCACTCTCGAAGCTTCAGTTCAGCGTAGTTGCTTAAAATCTCGCCCCAGGACATGCGATATGGATGCCGGAGGAGAAGCAAAGATGCTTCTCTCTGCCCCCTGATTTTGCACAGGGTGTTTGCCCCCGCATAGAAAGGCATCCACGTGCATAACGGAAATAAGGGTTTGCGAGGAAGTCTCTTGCTTCGTCTCTTTACATTCAATGTGCTCGTGCTGCAGTTATCAGAAAACGTTTGTGCTTCGAGCAGGCAAGCGTTTGGATCTGGCAGACGCCGTGGAAGTAGCTTCCACAGAAATCCGCATACAGATTCCGCTTTTCTGCAAATCACCTTCCCCAGTTAAGCACGAAACAACATGATGGCGGATAGTGAAGCCATACGGCCGTCACGAGCGTCTACAAGCCCTCGCATTTCATCAGATATATTTTAACTTGCAGCTTTTTTTTATTTGCAAGGCTTTTCCTGCGCTTTCTTGCAATTTCTACGTGCCTTCAGCAGTTCTAATGAGCCTCCCGCCGTATTCCCCTCTTAGGAGTCTAAGCCAGTGTTGTCCACACTTGGCCACTTTAAGATGAGTGGACTTCAACTCCCAGAATTCCCCAGCCAGCATGGCTGGCTGGGGAATTCTGGGAGTTGAAGTCCACTCATCTTAAAGTGGCCAAGTTTGGACAACACTGGTCTAAGCATTTCGGAACTACTTTATATACTTGTTTTCCGCGGCTGCATATTGCTCAGCTCGAACAAGGGATAAACTTTTGGAAGCAAGCACGTGCGACTTCCGGTGGGGGGCTTATCTTAGAGGGGAGGGGGATTCTGGCCGGCGCATCTCCCCGGCAATTCCTCGTGGGTAAACTGCAGAAACGGACAGGTTTTTGCAGTCGGGTTTAGAGTGGAGCTGCCGGGCGTCCTTGCGGTTCCATCTTCGCTCCTAACTGCGGCGGAGCCCGTACGGACATGAAGCTCTGCCTCCATTTCTTAAATCACTTTGGGAAGTAATGAATTTACAGAAGACGAGGGATTTCCTCCGCGGCAAAGATAAAGACTCGTCGCGGTGAGTTAAACCTTCTTTCGAGATTACAAAAGAAAAAGAAAAACGAGACTTGGATTTAAAGATTCAAGAACTCTGCAAAAAGCTTATTTAAGAGACGATGTAAGAGAGTTTTAAAACGGACAAGGGGACTGTCTTTTCCCCCCCTATTTTTTTATTTTGATTGTTATCGTTTTTACTTTTGATGAAAGCGCTTTGGTATAAATTTTCACTAACCCAGTTAAAGAGACCAGTCTGGCGTGGGAATTTATTCTTTGACTTTAATTAGCGGAATCTACATAACAAAAGATAAGGTAAAGAAGCAGTCTGTGACGTTTAGTTGCCATGGAGACGTGACGTCTGTTGTGGCTGAAGCTATCGAGAGCTACTAAAACGAAAGGGGCGGGGGGGGGAGAGGCGTATCTTTTTATTTCCCCTGCTTGAGACATCTTCACTTTTGGATTAAAAATGGCCACTACAATAATGGCAAGAAAGGGCAGGAAGAGCTCGCTAGAACAATCTGCGGAAAAAATAATTACACAAGATACACTTCAGAAATTTTTTGAACAGATGGAAAATAAATCTGATCAGATGAGGAATAAAAGCACTGCTTTTGAAAAAAGACTGCATGAAGGATTTGTAAAGTTAAGAAAGGAGCTGAGAGATGTTAAAAAGATGGAAAGTTCTATAAAGCAAATATCTGGAGAGGTAAAACAATGATAGAGTGGAAATTTTAGAAAGACAGATGTTCAAGGCAGAGAGTTGGAAAGAGAATTGGATAATGTGGCTTTACTGGAATTGAGAAAGAATTCTGTTTGAGATTCAGAGCTGTTCCAGAGGTTCCAGATGAAAGTATTAGAGAGCGGCTTGTTAATATTTTGGCAATTTTTTGGATTTGGAAGAGGAAGATATGGGCACAGAAACTGATAGGACTTATAGAATAAATTTTGGATTTGCCAGAATGAGGAATGTCCCTAGGGATATGCTGGTACATTTTGTTAGAAAAAAGACAAGGGATCAAATCCTGCAGCATGTTAACACGAGACTGAAAATGGATAACACAGATGTAATTGTTTCAAAAGAGATTCCCATTAGAATTTTATGTAAGAGAAAAGAATATGCCTTCTTGGCTGAAAATTTAAAACAAAAAAAAATTCCATTTTGGTGGGATAAAGTGGAAGGTATGATTTTCACTTTTAAACAGCAGAGATTTAGACTGAACCGGAAATGGAGCTTTCAGAGGGAAGTTCACAACAGATACAACGGATTTTAAAAAATGATGCTGAATTAGGTGCTACAGGTATGGACATTTCTACCTGGGTATTACTATGACAAATATGAATTGTATGTTATTCCAGAATAACTGTGTTAAGACATGAAGTTTAAAAAGATATGTCAAGATGGAACAAAATACAGTTGTCACTGTTGGAGAGAATTTCTGTGATTAAAATATTTTACCTAGAATGTTGTTTTTGTTTCAGACAATACCTGTTTCAGCAACTGATCTACTGGCAGAATGATATATTTAAATTTGTACGGTAGGGGGAAAAAACTTCAACTTAAATATAAGGTATTACAAGATGCAAAGGAAAGTGGAAGATTGGGTTTACCAGACTTGAAATTATATTTTGCTGTCTGTTTAGCTTGGATGAAAAAGTGGGTGTTGTTAACAGAAGGCTATTGAAGCTAGAAGGACATGATCTGAGATTTGGGTGGCATGGATATTTATGGTACAACAAAGCTAAGATTAATGTAGATTTCTAAAATGATTATGTCAGGTGGGCTATTCTTATGGAATAAATATAAATGTAGATTCTGCACAAAAATACCTTCGTGGCTTTCAGCACAAGCAGCTTTTTATAGACAAGAAATGTTAAGTAAACAAATGGTTAACTTATTCTGATGTACTAGAATTTTCTCCAGATTGTAAAATAAAATCAAGGGAAGATTTGATAACAGAAGGATATACTTGTCAATGGTTTTCTTTTGTACAATTATCAGAAAGATTTAAAATGGATAAAGTAGTGTATGGTTTTGGACATACAAATAGAAATAGAACTATGTACAATGATGAACATATTATTGCTAAAATGTATACATTCTTGTTGAAATATGAGACAAGTGAAAGAATGTATGATAAAATGGGCTAAAATTTTGGCTATAATATACAAATGGAGCAATGGGAAAATATGTGGTTGAAAGGATCAAAATTTATATTATGTTTTAGCCTTAAAGAGAATTTTTATAAAATGATGTATTGTATTTGTCACCAGAGAAATTGTCTAGAATGTATAAAGCTACTTCAAATCTTTGCTGGAAATGTGAACAACATAAAAGGGACATTTTATGTTTGGTGGATGTGTAAAAAACCCCCCCAAAATTGACACAAATATACTAATTCAGAAGATTTTAAAGACTAATGTACAATTGAAACCGAAGGCTTTTCTTTTGGAATTAATGGACAGTTAGAAAAAACCCATGGAACTTTGTTTTTCTACATGACAACTGCAGTGAGATTATTATATACTCAAAAGCAGAAAACGGTTGGTGAAGATGATGGAACTAGCTGAAATGGCTAAACTGACTTCCTTGATTAAAGAAAAAAGTGTCTACATTTATGGCTGACTGGAAACCTCTTATAGACTTTTTGCATGAAAGAGAAAAAAAATGCACTTATGACTTGTGGTTTTGATGATTAGAAAGAAAATGGATAATAGAAAAGTGAGATTTTGTAATCATGGAATAAAAGATAACTTTGTAATTGACTTATGCTTGCTGCAAAGGAAATTGGAAGCTTCTATTTCTTATCTTTCTGGGCTTTTGTCTTTCTCTTCTTCCTTTTTAAATTTTCTTTATTCTGTATTAGGTTTAGTTTTTGTCTTTAAAGTTTTTAATAATCCATATATAAATATATATCCAGGTTCTCTCAAGGTGCAGATTGTGCAGAGGCCTCAGACAGTCCAACACAGCAGCAGGGTGTAAGATGCAGGCAGGAATAGCGTACACTGAACGCCACAACCAAGCTGCTGGCATTGTGTACAACAGCATCTGCAGAGTGTATCGGCTAGACTCTCCCAAGTCCAGATGGGAGATTCCACAGAAGGCCATGGAGAATAACAGGGCTAAGATCCTGTGGGATTTCCAGATCCAGATGGGCAGGCAGGTACTGATCAATCAACCAGACATTGTGGTAGTAGACAAGGGCCAGAAGACAGCAGTGTTGATAGACGTAGTGGTGCCAAATGACAGCAACATCAGGAAGGAGTATGAGAAGCTGGAGAAGTACCAGGGCCTGAAGGAGGAACTAGAGAAGATATGGAAAGGCCAAAGTGGTCCCAGTGGTGGTACAACATCAGAGCGCTCTATCCAGAAGGGTGCAGTGCTAGGAACAGCTAAGATACTGCGCAGAAACCTCAAACTCTCAGGCATCTGGCAGAGGACCCAAGATTGAGGAAGACACATATCACCCATAGAGGTGAGAGGGGATATTTATTTATTTATTAATAAATAAATAAAAACAGTATATAATAGAAACAATTACATGGAATGCTCTGCTCTCTTTTGCAGAAATAGTTAGAAATGGTTCTGAGGTGCTTCAAATGCTACTGCTCCAAGAGTTCTCTTTGTCTATATTCATAGACTGCCCCAACAAGATGGCAGTAAATAGCCTTAATAGCTCTTGGCACCAAGCAGGATCAATTAAGTACCTCCATGAGAGGCCACTAGGTTTATCCCAGGACTGTAGGCTGGACTGTGAAGTGGCGAAAATATCCCAGAAGGCAATGGGGAACCAATTTTGTATCCTTGCCAGGAAAACTACAAACATCATGAAGCCACCAATTGACTTGATTAAAAGAGTTGCCCATCACTCATTTAGGGCCCAATTCTGATGACCCACTACAAGTCTTCTTCTAATCTCCATATCATATATACTACCTTTTTCAAATCTTAGTACTAGAGCAGTATTCTGCCAATATTTATCATTCAGTTTAAAGGTAGTTCCTCCCCCGCCCGCCCCAGCTTCTGGCATAATGAACAGATTTCTCCATACATCTTTCCTACATGCCAAATTTCTTCCAGCTTCTGTTTGAATCACTGCCAAACTGTATGACAAAGAAACTCACAAAGAAAACATTTGCTCATAGGTTTCTAAATGTACCAGAAATTCCTAGTTTCTACGACAGCTGAAATCAGTGTTTTCAATTTTGGAAATCTGCTCTCCATATTTGCAAGCGATCCCTTACTCTGACATATTCATAACTCTGGGACTAGTAGTTCCAACAGCAGTTCATATAGGGTAGCACATATTTTAAGACTTCAATAAATGTAATAAATAATGCCCTATTGTGATTGCCCTGTGTTCTCTCTTCTCAGAAAGTATTGCTTCCATTTCCAACACTATTTCCATATGACTCTGGTAAATAAAAGCCTTCACACTGTTAGCATTATTTTTCTTCCTAGCAGTGCCACTGTTACTAAGTTGGTACCTATGAATTTGCACATTTGCCCATGCCCAGTGTTTGTGTCCTAAAACCAGTGTCACCTTCAGCCTCTCATACAAGCTGTGAGCAATCCTTCCTATACCTTAGTTGTATAGACATTACATTTGTGATTCCACCAATCATCTACATGCTTTTCATTCATCAGTTATGGAGTCAATTGAATGTGAAAGGCACCAGGTTGGGAAAGACCACCCACAAACTAACTCTCACATTCAATAATGACTATACCATTACATTAACTGTAAGACATCTTACTGTAGTCTTGAGAAAACCAAACTTTGCTTACTTCTTTTATTTGGAAGTCAAGGGGGGAAAGCAGAGCTACTGTATTCTTCTGTGTACTGCTTAACAATCCCAGTTCTAGCATATTTATTGCAGATTTTTTCACCAATATGAATTTGAGCTTGGAGATCTGGGCCAGGAATCTCATGATAATGAATCTCACCTTCACTTTTTGTTTCAGGAAAAAGTCTTGTTGTCTTGCTATATGGTAGGTTGGTATGTTTTAATTTTTTAAGGAACAGGATAGACTGAACCAAAGTAGGGAAAGTTAAGCCTAGCTCATATCCTTAATCCAAATATGCATAGAAAAGCTGCTCTGTTTAATTTTGTAATTCCACAAGAGAAGATGAGGGGTCAGAAACACTAGAGCATTATACATCCCAGAGACAGGCCTTAACTTGGGAAAATAATTATAAGATTCAATAATACAAAAGTACAAAGAGTGATCTAATCAAAACATGTGATTTAAGCATGGTATCATATGCAGGCAGGCTTGATTATGCTTACAAGCCGAACTCTCTCAGGTAATAGCAGCCCCCTCCCCGTTGATAGTTATGAAATGTTTCCAAACTGACAAGACACAGAAGTTGCAAACATCTTTTATTTCTTGAACATGAAAGAAGCCAAGTCTAAAATATACATAAGCAAAAAAGCACATTTCCATGAGAATGTCTCTTGGGACAGTGAAGGTAAAACTACTGGGCCAGAAAGCTTTTGAAGAAACGCAGAGCCAGAAAGGACAGCTACACAGAAGGAACAACTGGGTTTAAAAATCTACAACTACCCTGACCTATAGAAACAGAAGTGACTCCTCTTCTCTTGAGCAAAGAGAACCAAAAGCAAGAAGTCCCGTTTGGAGACAGGAAATTTTTCAGAGAAAGCAACCACCACTTTAGAAGATAGCTGTCATGGAGGCCCAACAGTTGCTTTTGTCAGCTGTCCACCTAGGCTGGCACCAGGGTAAGGAAGAAATTCACAAAATATTATGCCAAAACATGCTGCTCTTTATCTTCTCATGAAACAGATGAAGCAGAAGAAAGATTGACCTTGATTCTCAAAGCAATTCGTATCTAAAAAAACTCACCAAGAGTAGTCCAGTATATTTGAAGGGGCAGTGATTCCTTACTGGGGGATTCAATAACAGCTTCTTCCTCAGTGGTTTTAAAAAATGAATCTCTATATTGTTCCCACTAGGAGGAAAAAAGGAGTTAAATTGGAGAGCATGATTAGCTCAATTTTATTAATTCCCATTTCCATACCAAAATAAAAACAAAGTATCAGTAAGAACAAGGGCATAAAATCAGTCAAGCAAAAAAATGGGGGGGGGGGAAAGAACTGTTCAAATTTGTATAACCATTATCTAAGCAGTCGTTTCAGGGAGCAGCAATTTATTACTGGGATATTCAACAACAGTTTCTTCCTTGATGAAAATTTGGGGAGGGGGTGTTAAAAAGGGAACCTCTATACTGTTCCCACCAGGAGTGGGAAGAAAAAGTCCAACTGGAGAGCATGGTATAGGCTTCTGTATTAGCCCAATTTATTAATTCTCCTTTCAATACAAAAAAAAGAAAACCACAAAGTATCTGTGAGAGAACAAGGGATAAAATTTGTCAAGCAAAAAAGAAAAAAAAAAGAAAAAAACTGTTCAGACCATTTATAACATCATCTAAGCAGTCAGGTTCTACAATAACTCTCCCAAAAAAGCAGAGAGGTGCAGAAGGGGACAAAGGTGGACCAGAAGAGTAGAGGACAGGGACTGGTGAGGGTAGCTTCAAGTTGGCAGCTCCCTCATTTCCTCTCCTCCATGGAATGCTGGTCCATTGAAACAGGTGACCCTTCAGACTGCCATTCCCTCATCCCCACTGCTGCTATCAGGCTTAGAAGATATGGCCTCACCCGGATCAGTGACCGGGGAACCACGGGAAGCAAGAGTGTTTTCTTTTTGTGGTTCATCGATATTGATTGGCTCACGCAGCGCTGAAAATTTCCGGTCACCAAAGGCAGCACTCAGTTTGGCCTCAAAGAAGCGCTGCAGAACAATGATGGACTGGACATCTTCCTTATCCTAAAGAGGAAAAGTAATAGGGGAAATCAGTGAGACACTTGGAATCCTGCCCAACTGATACCACTAGCCAAGTTCAGTGCAAGCAGAACATGCCACATGTTCCCAGATCTCATAAATCCTCACAGAAAATGTGACACAGCCAAGCATTACATCAAGACCAGCAACTGTGGCTGCTGCTAGAAATAACTGATGCAACCCCTTGCAAACAGACGCAGTGATGTATTTGATATTTCAATTCTTTCAGATTGTATTCAACTGAATAGGTAAGGTGGCCAACAGATAAAAATATAAATTACAAAATACAAAAATGTAAATAAGAATTTGAAAAATGTCTGGGAAGAAACTATCTTGTCTCCTTCTCTAAAGCACGGTATATATTGGGGGGGGGCATGCAACTCTCAGGAGAGTGCATTACACTGCCAAGTAATAACACGGGTAAATGTGTGCCTAATTAATTGACCAATGACCTTGAAACTTTCACAAGGGCCTTACCTAACATCCAGACAAGTCCATAATAAAACAGGCTGTCCTTCAGATAATCTCAGCACACCTTAAATTGTGTCTGGAAAAGAACTGGCGGCCATACAAGCTTTTCAACACAGGCATCCTGCAATCCCACAACAATGCACTAATAAGTGACTGCCTAGCTGCTCTATCTTGTACCATCCGAAGTTTCCAGACTCTTGTTGAGGATGGCTGGCGTACAACTTGCCAGACTATCATCTCTATTTAATTTTCCAGTGCAAGACCTCTGTCCCTGCTCTTCCTAGCAAAAGAAAGCCTCACCTCAGTCAACTTATTAAACTGTCTGAACATCTTCCAGACATCATCTGCAAATTCATCAGGAGATGCATAGGGTGGGGACAGCTTCCGCTGTAGCTTGGCTCTAATCAAGGTCAAGTCAATTGTGTTCTGCCCCTCCTGAAAAATAAAGCAGAAAGGAATACTAGTTTATGGTTTTATGCTAAATCTCCTATCAAGAGGTATGCCAATCACATGCATTTTAGAAGCCCACACCTAACTTTTCTCACAAAACTTGTGATTTGTGAAAGGGTTGTAAATGACAAGAAAGAAAGAAAGAAAGAAAGAAAGAAAGAAAGAAAGAAAGAAAGAAAGAAAGAAAGAAAGAAAGAAAGAAAGAAAGAAAGAAAGAAAGAAAGAAAGAAAGAAAGAAAGAAAGAAAGAGGGAGGGAGGGAGGGAGGGAGGGAGGGAGGGAGGGAGGGAGGGAGGGAGGAGCATTCTATTAAAAACACTCTTAAGACATTTTTTAATAGACATGGTTTCTAAGATGTCCTCATGTTGTTTCTATTATTGTAAATGGCTTTAACATTTATATAAAGCAACACCATATAATATTTTAACATTAACAAGAGCAGACCAAACTGACAGAACTCAGGAATCAAAGCTTAAAGCCCTGAATTAGATTCCCTCATTAAGAACTGTTTGGACACTTTTGGGCTGGGAGGAAGAATGGACACATGTGAAAAGGATAACACTTGCCAGGCATCTGTTAATTTTTTTCAACTACATAAATTATGCTAGAATAAGAGAAAACAACGTGACAAACTCACTGGAGCATTGGAAAGCCGGTGAAGAGGTCTGCATGGTTCAGAACAAAGTAGTTCAAGGAGAACTCGTTCACATCTCTGTAGGAAACAAGGTGCAAAACTAGGTTACTGGGGAACAACTGGTCTTACCAATGAATGGAGTTCCCATGTTACATTACAAGCAGCCTCCTTATAATCAGACATAATTGTCAGCTGAATTAAACAGACCAAAAGGATACAAACAAAAAAATCAAAACAAACCTCCACCCTAGCCTATGTTGAAAGATATGACTTGTTTGATTTCTATCCTGTCTTTCTACCTAAGGGGCACTATAGTTAAGAACTACAGATTTATTAGAATCTCTATGTTTCCTCTCTCACCTTTGTGGCTTTCGTGTGTTAAAACACAGGTCGCAATTAACAGTTTAACAGATAAACTACAAGCCATATGTTGGCCAGTACTTAATCACAGAGAACTGTACAAGCCTCCCTTCTGTATGATATGTAATATAAAAACCCCATGCTCACATTTGCTCCCTGGTATGCAGAATGATGGGGGAGGGGTTGCATCTTCAAGTCATTCTTGACTCCTAGCAACTGCCTGGACTGTCCCTGCAGTTTTCTTCTCAAGATTGGGGGGGGGGGGGGGCACTGTCTTCTTCCTAGGGCTGAGAGTGACTGGCCCAAGGTCTCCCAGTTGGCTTCGTGGCTAAGGCACTAGAACTCCATCTCCCAGTTAGTACCCTCTTTAACTTATTGTTTTTTCTTTCCAATGGTGCACTACCCCATCTGATCACAGGTAGTCCTTGCTTAATGACCACAATTGAGACCGGAATTTAGGTCGCTAAGCAACACAGTTGTTAAGCGAATTATCATGTGACTGCTTCGCTTAGCAACTGCAATCCCAGCACTCCCAGCTGCTGTTGTTAAGCAAGAATCACGGGTTGTTAAGTGGACAGAGTCCCAGGTAAGGAGCGCAGGGGTGCCTCAGGGATAGGGGAGGACCTGGGAGGCCCAGCACAGGTCACATGAGTTAGGGAGGGGGTTCTGCAGTGCAGTGCAAAGCCGCACCCACCCAAGCCCAGCCCAGCAGCACTTACGACCGCAGGGGCGCTGCAACTCCCCCGCCCACCTATCTTGCCTCCCATCTATGCCCTTTTGGCAACTCGACACAGCAGCACTCGGTGGTGGCAGTATTAAGGCTGGGGCTGAAGTCAAGGCCTGAGGCCTTCAGCAGTGTCAGCCAGCTGTCACTAACCCCAGGCCTCAACCTCAGCCCCAGTGCTGCTGCTGCTGCTGCCACTGAGAAATGCCACCTCAGTCCCCACACCGCTGGCCTTCATCTCACAGTTCCCCAAACAACGCCTCTCGTTCCTTCCTTAAAGCCAGCATCCCATTCCTTCCCGAAGCCATGCATCCCATACCTTCTGCAAACCAGCATCCCATTCTCGCGATCCTTTGGAAAAATTCTGGTCTTCCCCAGGTCTCACAAGAATGGGGTGCCAGCTTTAGGGAAGGAATGAGAGGAAGGAACAGGATGCCAGCTTGCAGAAGGTATGGGATGTGTAGCTTGAGGAAGGAATGGGACAAAGGCTTTAGGGAAGGAATGAGAGGCACAGCTTGGGGAACGGCACAGGGCGGCAAAGGCCAGCGGTGTGGGGCTTGAGGCGGCACTGGGGCTGAAATCGAGGCCTGGGCATAGTGGTAGCTGGCTGAGACTACTGAAGGCCTCAGGGCTCTACCTCAGCCCTAGCCCTGGTGCTGCCACCAAGTGCCACTGTGCAGGGTTGCCAAAATGGCATAGATGGAGGGGGACAGGCAGGTGGGGGTGTTGCAGCGCCCTTGCAGTCCTAAGCAGGATGGGCTGCCAAGCGCCCATCAGATGACTGCGGGGACACTGCAATGGCCGTATCTTTGGGCACGGGTCATAAGTCCATTTTTTCAGCACCATCATAATTTCAAACGGTTGCTGAACAAATGGCCATTAAGCGAGGACTACCTGTATGGGATTCAAAGCAAAATGTTTACCTGGTCCTTCTACAACTAAAATGCACTCTATTGTGGGCAAATTCCACGAAGTCTTGCCTTGTGCTTTGGAATGTGTGGGGGTAAAGAAACTAGCCTGAAATGTGCTACATCCTACTCCAAATCCTCAACTAACCAATCCATCATACTCCATTAGGCACCTGGATGCTAACAGGATCAGGATTTCAGTACTGAATGTTTTTATTGTCACAAGCCAATTCTGAAGAGTCTATGTAACCTCAGAGGTTACTATTTTCCTTGCAACCAGTGTCATCCCATCTCTCAAAAAAACTAACCTTCTGGTCAATATCTGAGAGTATCTTTGGTTCTCCGTCTATGAAGATTGGAGTCAAGTCAGCCCCATCTTCTCCAATAGCTGTTACTGGATCATCACACAGTAGACATTTCCAATCCTGGCTGCAAAATGAAAAGCAGGTATGAGTGCATATTAAGTGTGCCAGACCATTTATAGGTGCAAGATAGGCAACATGGCATCTATCCACAGATATAACAATAACTGAAAATAAAAGATTACTCTAGTAATGGCTTCAAAGCGAAGTTGCCATCTTTATTCTCCCAGGAATGCTTCTGGGTCCTCTATGTATGCCCAGATACAACTTTAGGAAGTGCTTCTATTGGAACTGAAATTGTAACAATAGTCTTAGGTTTTAAGACTCAGATTCCATGCTGTCTGCCTTATATTCTGGTTCTTTCAGCCTGGCCAATTTGACTTTCAATGAAATGAATGTGCTCTGACTATGCCAAACAAAGCATCCATTGTGAATTGGCACCAATTATTTTCTTAAAAGTTTCAGATTAGGCCAGAGCTATACCTCTGCCATCACTGTTGTTTAGTGCTTCCCAAAAAGTTACACTGAAAGCCTGTTCTATACAGACCATCCAGCCTCCTATTCTACACAATATTGAGAAGCATAGTAGTGAAGTTTTAATACTTGGGAGGTATTTATTTGCTTTCAGAGGATGAGTTCTTTTGCTTTTTATTCATGTTACTCAAAGATTCTGTAATGGTTCTATTATACTACTCAATCACAACTTTGCTGACATTAAGACCTAGAAAAATGTACTGTTTAAAAATGCTGTAAAGTATTTCACATCTCCATTACTGCATGCTCCATAAATATCATGCAAATTGAGTCTGAGGATTTCCCAAAGATGAGAAGATACAATGCAATCATCAATCACTATGCCTTCTAACTCTAGGGAGCCTGTCTTCATGGAGGATTTCAATTCTCTTTAATCATATAAACATATGTAAGAGGATCATTTTCCAAGAGCTCTATTTCCTCTCATATACCTCTGCAAGAATGAACAAGATGAGTGGCTTAACGCAGGGACTAATTTATTTCAACTGAGTCTCAATAATTCATGGCTATCCCTAACTCCACTTCTCTCCCACCACCACCAGTTCACCAAGGCTGCCAGAGAGTAGCTTAAGTGTAAGAATACTAATTCTTATACTGTGCAAAAAGGGTGCACTTGTTCCATTTTGAAACGTCATCTGGCTCAGGAAAAATGAAACACAGAACTGCAACTGTACTGCACTGCCACCAGGCAAGGGCACTTGTGGGAGTTTAGCCAAAAGGAGAGAAAAGCCAACGGTTAATACTGACAGAGGCTGCAGCTCACTTTCTGAGTTTTTGTTTTGCTTTGCAGTACTAACAAGGATGAAAACATTGGATTTGCTACTTGGGCCACTCCAACTATATTTTCTGCCTTCCTTGAGAAGGAAAACTGCATATATGAAAGCCTATACCCAGGGACTTCCTGAAGGGCAGGCAGGTGACAATCCAGGTGGTAGCACTTTTTGCAGCTATCACACATGACCACAGCACCAGCTTTCAGACAGATCCTGCAGCAAGCACTTTCCTCTCCATTAGCTGTGCCATCATGACTGTGAACAGACTGCATTTCCATCGCAGAGCTGGTGCTGCCACTGGGGGAGATGAGTCGGGGGGCTGCAGAGCCTTCTGGAAGGAGGGCATCCTGGGGCAGGACAACTGGCTTGGTGTCTTTAGTATCTGCAGAAGTAGGATGTTCAATAGCTGCCTCCATCTGTTCCTCCTGGAGGACAGAGAGACAGTGAAAAACAATGCACAAGAAAAACAGGCAGAAAAAGCAGGGCAAAGGAAAAAACAGCAAAAGCAGACCCGTTAGGGCAGATAACTTAAACTGCATCCCTGGGATCCACAATCCAACTGGCATGAACTTGGTAGTTTTATTACCCTCAAGGAGATCTCTATACTACCTTCATGATCTGTCCTTATTACTCTTCCTTGTAGATAATTGTATTAAGAGGCAGAAGAGACTCTAGAGAATCACTGCAAATCCCACTAGTATTGCCTGAATAAACTTCTAGGAAACACAAAAAAGCCCTCTGATCATCTGCAGCTCAGAGGAGACTATTCCTTCTAGACAATTATGACCCCTGTTTCCTTCTAATGCAAGCTATCTGATGATCCCAGAAATCAAATCCCAGAACAGCATTAACACCATTTAAAAGAGAAAAAAAGATATCCCATATGTCTGCTCCCATTTTCACCCCCTCACATCACTGCTCCACCCACTGTGGCCTATCCCTGCTTCTAGCACTGCAAAAGCTGGTGCTAGCACCTGATATATGCAACAGGTAGCAGCTGAACTAGTTTTAAGGCTTCTACCAAGCAACCAGGACTGCTACATGCTGCTTCTCTCATCTCACCCAGAAGTAGACTATTCCAAAAAGGACAGTGCTGACCTTCACCGCAGCACCTGCAGTAGGTAGCCCTGCTTGTTGCGCAGCAGCTTGCTGGCCTCCTTGTTCAATCACAATGAGATTGTAATCTTCACGAGAATTGCCCGGAAAGACTTTGAAGACAGGTGGCTGGTTATCTGATGTCAAGTCCACATCCAGCCGCTCCAGACTAACCCGGGGCACTTTCCGCACAAGACCAGTTTCTCCATCCTGGCCACGGGTCCTAGGAATATGCAGAGATCATGTTAGGTGATAGGCCAGAGCTAATTCTAGCACATTAAAATCGTAATTCAGAAGGCTGAATTAAACTTCATAACTAAACATTATCAATTGTTTGACATGTACAAAGAGTTCTTTCACAGTAAGTGAGTCAAAATACATCTCCAAGGTTGGGTTCCTTTTGCTTAAGACAAGTCCTTTACTCAAAACTATCTTATTAACATAAGGCCTTTCTCCACAGAGAATCCTGCTTCTGATTCTGTATGGAGGATGGTTGTAGATTCTGATTCTACAGTTGCATGGAGTTCAGCAGCACAACATTTTTTAGTACTGTTACCTTTTGCGGAAGGAGGTATCTTGTTGATTCAACTTTAGAATAGTCAGATCTTATATCTTACTCTTTCCTGCAGTTTGTGCCAAGCAAGGAAAAAAAGTTTATACAACTTAGCTCCATGGCAATGCACTTTAGTATTCTCGATGGCTGACCACCCCCCCGTCTACTACTAGAGAAAATGAACTTATTATTTATACATTATCTTCCCACTTTTCTGTACAAAGTATTCAAAGCAGCTTATAAATCTAAAGGAAATGTTGCCATCAGAAAAAATTATGAAGATGTATTTGCCATCACTCATGATCACACACATAAGTGAGAAAAAGGTTTTCTCTATTCTGCATTAATGTTGATGGGGGCAAGCCCTTTCAATGCATCCAGAATAACTTCTACAATTAAGTCTTCTCTGTAGATAGTTTGAATTCTTCTTCATTGGCACTTCCTGTAGTCTAGTAAATATAGCCACAGGATATGGAAAAAGACATATTCCTCTGGGGTAGAAAAGTAATTTCAACAGTTCAAATAACCTTTTTAAGGTCCTATCTGTCCTGAAGATTAAATCCTCAATATAAAGCCTGAATGCCATACATAAGCACACTTTTCTCTGCAGGACAAGAACTTGTTTTCTGTAACATACTATAAGGCACACTTATGGAGTTAAAAAAAAAAAAAGTTTTAAAGTCCCAGTATTCAAGACATCTGGAACTACAGAAAACATAGCAACACAGGGATAGAATACTACTTACCTTTTCATTCCAGACACTTCACCAGAATATGATCCTTCTGTTGTAGCAAGAAGAAACAAGTGTCAAGAAGCTCATGATTCACCTCCCACTCTTATCTCCCAACAAAAATTCACTGTGATTTGTGGAAAGATCCTTTTGCCCAGGACTAAGCCTTCTATTTCTGTCAAGCCACAAGCAAGTGAAATGACAACCCAACAGCAGGCTTTACCTGGCTTCACTCTAGACTCTTGTTGGACACCCCTACTTTCCCCTTCATATTCCTTACCTACACCAAAGCCATCACCAATGTCCATTGGCTGAAAGAAATGTAAGAAAAAACTACATTACATTAAATACAATACCCACTTAAGTCCAAAACTGCTTCCTCACCATCTTTTGGCAATGTGTATTTATTTGTTCTTAGCCTTGTATGAAACAGGGCCCCCGACTGCAGACTTTCAACTTAATATATTCTCTCCTAGGGAGAATCAACACCAGCTTCCATCTCCTTTCATCAGTGCACTACACCAAGCATGCTCGTGCATTAAGGAACCTTCCTTGTCCTGAGTTCTGCTCACCTGTCCAGCAGAAGAAGCACTGGCATCATTGATATAGCAGTCGGGGATGGCCTGCCGCTGGCTGTTGGAAGGCAGCACAGGCTGAAGCAAAGCTCCCTTATTCATTATGCTTGTCTGCAGAGACATCTGTTGGACACCCTACATAGAAAAGTGCACCAGGAAGCCTGTAACTGCCCTGTTAGCACCTCCCAGATTGCACAGATGGGTTGACCAGCTGAAACTGCTGGTTCAGTTGCACCAGGCTGTCATCGGAGAGAAAACTGCACAAAGAAAAACCAGTACCTGAGAAGGGGGAACAGAACCCTGTCTGACTGCCACTCCTGATGCAGCAGCAGCAGCATTGGCCCGCTGTTGGGGTGCCTGGGCATTGGCAGTCACTGGCAAACCACTCCGTTCTGAGACTATCTGACCTGAGGAAAAGAAGAAAAATTCGAATCTGGATGACATTTTCAGTCTCACAATATCAACCTTTAATCAATGCTTCTGAAAACTCAGAATTCTCTAACATTCTCTAACTTAGCTGAACCTTACCATTTCTATCCCGATAAGGAGCTACACCAACTTGGCATGGGAGTCACTATCCTCACCTTTGAAGTGCAGCTCAAGTTAAAGACTCCAGCATCCTTTCCTGAATGGGAAGCATTTCATTTCACCATCACTTACCAAATGTCTCTGCACTCTTGATCCAGGCATTTAAGTCCCACTGGAATTTCATGTCTCCATGGGGTTCCACAGGATCCACAATCATCTTTAGAGCCCTGTGCAGCTGAAAATAAATCTAAGACCAGGGGAAAAAATGGGGGAAGGGGATGAAAAAGAGGGACAAAAGACCAATTACATATGAAAGAGCAAGAATATAACTGGACAGTCACTTCTGTCTGCACTGACACTAGGTACATGAAATGGAAATAGAAAAACTGAGGCAGACCAGATCACCTTAACTCTTAACCTTCAACATTTTTTTTCCCAAATTACTCTTAAACCAAGGGGCCTTTACCAGTTTCTTTGAGAGCAGCAGTGCAGTGTTGTTGTCACTCTCCAAGGCCCAGTTAGCAAAGCGCAGGATATGTTCTTGGTGACGCTGCAGCTTTGTCATGGCCCAGTGCTGCCTCTCCAGTTTCTCTTGCTGCCCCTCAGTGACTTTCTGCAAAAGGGAGAAAAAGGGAGGAAGAGAGAGAAGTGGGAGATACATTCACATAATCAATACAAATGAGGCAGACAGCCTTTCCTAGAAATTCTACAGTGTGCATGGTGATAGCATGCAGCCACCCATGGCTCTCTGCTATCCTGTCCCATATAGATCCAAACAAACATGTTGTTCTTTCTAATTGATAGACTCTGAGAACAGACAGACAGCATACATTTTCATAACTTTCTCATAAGAAAGGATGGCTACTGCTGAGTTGGCAAAAGGAGGAAGAGAAAGCTGGAGACTTAGTCTTCTCGGAAGAAGAGGAGAAATGGCTGGCAGACCAATATGGATCCCAAGTGTTGGCTGTTGAAGGTCTGTTGTTTCCAGGAAAGCCCTGGGCAAGATTCTTAATTGTGAGTAGAGAGGGCTTGGAAGACCCAATGAAGGAAAAGGACTGCCGGGTGGGGGTGGGGGGTACAAATCTATCCAATACAGATGGCTTCTGAGAAGCTAGAAAGAGAGGAGACCACATCTTGCCAGCCAGAGAAAGAGACTAACAACTCCAGAGAATGCTAATAATGAAATTAATTTCCATACTTATCTCTAAAAAGAATGTAGAAGTAGAATGCTCATATTTAGCCAATACTCAAGACTATATACAGTGGGGCAAAAAAGTATTTAGTCAGACACCAATTGTGCAAGTTCTCCCACTTAAAAAGATGAGAGAGGCCTGTAATTTTCATCATAGGTATACCTCAACTATGAGAGACAAAATGGGGGGAAAAATCCAGAAAATCACATTGTCTGATTTTTAAAGAATTTATTTGCAAATCATGGTGGAAAATAAGTATTTGGTCACCTACAAACAAGCAAGATGTCTGGCTCTCACAGACCTGTAACTACTTCTTTAAGAGGCTCCTCTGTCCTCCACTCGTTACCTGTAGTAATGGCACCTGTTTGACCTTGTTATCAGTATAAAAGACACCTGCCCACAACCTCAAACAGTCATACTCCAAGCTCCACTATGGCTAAGACCAAAGAGCTGTTGAAGGACACCAGAAACAAAATTGTAGACCTGCACCAGGCTGGGAAGACTGAATCTGCAATAGGCAAGCAGCTTGGTGTGAAGAAATCAACTGTGGGAGCAATAATTAGAAAATGGAAGACATACAAGACCACTGATAATCTCCCTCCATCTGGGGCTCCATGCAAGATCTCACCCTGTGGGGTCAAAATGATCACAAGAATGGTGAGCAAAAATCCCAGAACCACATGGGGGGACCTAGTGAATGACCTGCAGAGAGCTGGGACCAAAGTAACAAAGGCTACATCAGTAACACACTACACTGCCAGGGACTCAAATCCTGCAGTGCCAGACGTGTCCCCCTGCTTAAGCCAGTACATGTCCGGGCCCATCTGAAGTTTGCTAGAGAGCATTTGGATGATCCAGAAGAGGATTGGGAGAATGTCATATAGTCAGATGAAACCAAAGTAGAACATTTTGGTCTAAACTCAACTCGTCGTGTTTGGAGGAGAGAGAATGCTGAGTTGCATCCAAAGAACACCATACCTACTGTGAAGCATGGGGGTGGAAACATCATGCTTTGGGGCTGTTTTCTGCAAAGGGACCAGGACGACTGATCCGTGTAAAGGAAAGAATGAATGGGGCCATGTATCATGAGATTTTGAGTGAACACCTCCTTCCATCAGCAAGGGCATTGAAGATGAAACGTGGCTGGGTCTTTCAGCATGACAATGATCCCAAACACACCGCCCGGGCAACGAAGGAGTGGCTTCCTAAGAAGCATTTCAAGGTCCTGGAGTGGCCTAGCCAGTCTCCAGATCTCAGCCCCATGGAAAACCTTTGGAGGGAGTTGAAAGTCCGTGTTGCCCAACGACAGCCCCAAAACATCGCTGCTCTAGAGGAGCTCTGCATGGAGGAATGGGCCAAAATACCAGCAACAGTGTGTGAAAACCTTGTGAAGACTTACAGAAAACATTTGACCTCTGTCATTGCCAACAAAGGATATATAACAAAGTATTGAGATGAACTTTTGATATTGACCAAATACTTATTTTCCACCATGATTTGCAAATAAATTCTTTAAAAATCAAACAATGTGATTTTCTGGATTTTTCCCCCCATTTTGTCTCTCATAGTTGAGGTATACCTATGATGAAAATTACAGGCCTCTCTCATCTTTTTAAGTGGGAGGACTTGCACAATTGGTGGCTGACTAAATACTTTTTTGCCCCACTGTACACAACAAGATTGACTTTACCAGAAGAAAGAAGTTTACTTTTCTAGTAGATAAACAATTTAACCTAAGAATGTTTAGCAACTACATATCAGTCAAGTCCCTGTTTCATTTTATGAATTTACTGCTGCTTCTCAGGTACTTATCTACAAGCAAGGCAAGAGACAGGGGAGAAAGGAATTTGGGTTGTTTAATTAAACTGTTATAGTGAAACACTGCCTGAAAAACTAAACTTGTTTTGCTTTGCTCTGTTAATTAAAAAAGAGAAGGGGGGGGGGAACCCACAAGAGGCATCTTGGGTCAAATCCCATAAACCCATAAAAGCCTAGTGACAAATTTGATGGTCTGAATTGGCCTGCTAATATCCAGAGGATTTTATAAATCCTGGAGTTGCAGGATCCCAGAGCATCCCATACTCATGCTTGTACAAGGCAATTATTGGAGATGCTAGCTAAGCAACTCACAGCTAAGGCAACCTTTCCCATGCTGGTTGAGGAGGGAAAGGAATCTGAATTTGAAGGGGAAAAGCCCTTTACATGGCAAATACAGAGCATGAGCAACCCCTGGTAACAGACTCTGATGTTAAACTCAAAGTTGCCAGGCTACTTTTCTCAGCTGTTCCTCAGAATGCCTTCCCCATCACAGTCAAAAAGGGAGGAGGTTTGGATAAAGTTGTTCCAAGAAATATTTAGACAGCAGCAAAAGGTTTAAGCAAGAATGGCAGTGAAACTGTGACGGGAGGAGGTGAATAGGTTTTTCCCTCCTCCTGTCCCCTCCCCCCTCTTTCTTATAATCTTATTGAAGGTTACATGTACAAATAAAATTAATGCAAGCTTTAAAAAATAAAAAGGCAAACATTTTAAAAAGTATGGAGAAAAAAAATTACAATAACATAACTATTTTAACCTTAATCAGATAAATTCAAAATACAGCAAATGAACTCTTTCTCATAAAACTCTTACCTATAAACAAAACCTTAAAACATTGTCATCCAGTCCTGGTCAAAGAAAATATACTAAAAATTTCCAGAAATAACAATCTGTTTTAACCTGGGTCCAACAAACCAACTTTATATTCCTTCCCCTTGCTCCCAAAAATCTTAATCTTTAGTTCCCTCAAACAGTATCCAAACATTTGGTTTCTTCATTTTCTCTTTATCTCTTCTCACAAAATCACTGACAACCTTAACAAATCCTTTTTGTAAATCCAATATAAAAAGGTTATTCAAAACACTTTTCTGGTCTTTAAAAGGCCCTTTTGTAAATCTAATATAAAAAGATTATCCAAGTCATTCTTCTCGGCTATTATTTGTACGTTCTTGTTAGTTATTAGAACATTAGCTGGTTTCATTTGTATATTATATATTTCATCTTTTTTCCATATCCTTCTTGTAGCTTGTCATTTTTAAGTCCACATTTGGATCAATTTCAGTCTTGTCCAGTAAAACATGTTCCCCTTCCATAGCAGGATCTAGTCTATCAATAATGGCAGAGATCTTTAAAACTAATTTCTGAGTCCACTGTTCACAAACGTCTCTCAATACATCCATGATGTGATGGAATGGAATTATGAAGGCCAGGCTCAGGGAGATAAGTGTGTTCTTAGTTCACTGGAGGAGCATGGGAAGATCAAGAGGATGAGGCTGACACCTCCCTGAGGAATTCAGGGTGTTGTGGCTGGCTGGCTTGGGAGCTAGGTTTCAGTCTGGGGAGATTTTCTGTATAGAGGCTATAGCTAATAAACACAGTTGAACTGGATTTGTATTGTCTCTTGGAGTTCTTTGGGCTAAACCTGACAATTGTTCCATTTCCTTCTGGTGCCCCCTAGTGTCCAAAGCCTCATCTTATGTTGTCCCCCCCCCCCCCCCGAATGCAAAAACACGAATAATTTCCCACAGGAAGGTTTCTTATAATCAATTTCCAAATTTTATTAAATCCATCTGGACCCTTATTCCATTTATAACTTCCTAAAATCAACACTCTAATCACCCTTTTGCTGTTAATTCCAGGGGAAAAAATTATAAATCCTTAAAAACATACTTAAAACTTCTTTTTGAAGAAAACTCACCCAAGTGCAGTCCATAAAAACTTGCCATTCCAGAGGTTCCCAATATTAAGAAGCAATAAAAACTTAATTCCAAAGTGATTAAGAAATGAGGATCAGCTGAAATTTGAATCCCTGAAGGCTACATTACAACTATGAGCTTAGATGTAATCTCTTGACTTCCAGCTACTTGACTCATAGCTGACTGCAAAAACTTCCGTTCCTGTAGTTTACTCACAAGGAGCAGCTGTCCAGAGTGCTTGTGGGCTATCTCACAATCTCTCCTTTCTCCAGAGAGATTTCGCCAGTTCAGATCCTGCATCCGGCCTCAGATTTCAGCTGTAATGTCATCCCCGTTTTTTCAGGGACATCTTCAGTTTGCCTTGTCCTTACCAGAAGTCACTCCTGCCCCACATTCTGAAGAGAATCCCTGCCAGATTAAAATCCCTAAATTGGATGAGGAAGATGATATAAAAGGCTTTTCATTACATTTCAGAGATCTTCCACAGCTTGAGGTGTGTTACAAGCATCCCTGGTAAAGCCTTGAAGGCTTACACTGGTCTTTCAGCTAGACAAATGAAGGACTATGACAATATGAAGCAAATGATTTTGCACCAATATGATGTAATCCATATATGTATTTGGGGTTACATCATACCAGTGCAGAATCACTTGCTTCATTAGTCAGGAACTGTGCCTATGTCTCACAAGAAGTAGTTAAATGACTTCAACCTGATTCCCCAAGCAGCATTTAGGTTACATGAAGAGGTCCCTGAAGACTTAAAGTAGCAGGCTTGACCATTTAACCCAAATGGCATCTGGGGTTTTCTGAACTGTGGTATCTGGGATAGATCATAGGTCAGCAAAAAGTTAAGCCAGAAGAGAATGTAGCGCAAGCTATTCAAGAGATGCAGTCTCAAACTACAAAAAAGAAAATAAGTTCATTTCTGGGGCCTATGGGTACTAGGAATGGTGTATACCTCATTTTACCACCAAATCAAAAGCCCTCAAAGACTTAACTAAGAAGAGCGAGCCTAATAAAGTTTGATGCATTCCTGAATGTGGAAAAGCCTTTCAAGAAGCAAAGAGACTACTGTGTAGTCACCCAGTATTAAAGGGATCAGATTTTAATTTTCTATTTGTTTTGCACATCAAAGTATCTGCTGGGGATTCAGGGCTTGTGCAAGTCCAAGAGTTTGAAGAAGGGGAATATCCAATTCTTTATCTTTCAAAAAGCTTCTTACACAGGAAGAGATTATACAGCGCCATAAAAAAGAGGCTTTTGCTATTAAATGGGCAGTGGAAAACCTAAGGATTGTGAATTCACTGGAATCACAGACCTTCATCCATTTGTTTGATTAAAGAAAATGAAAGATGCAACAAAAGAAAAGATTCTGAAGGAAGTTTGTTAAAAATCTGGAATCATTTAAATGCAAAGATAAGACCAGTGACTTCACCATTAGTATCACTTGTCAAATGCATTTTTATCTAAGGACAACTTCAGAAAAGAAGATTTAGTCACATATGCCAGTATATTTTCAGATGCAGGAAACAGATTAAAGACATAACAAGAATTGCTCCATGAAGGAAGGAACCTACTACAGTTAATGTATTTGCAAATAACTGGAATAATAAAAGCAACTTTAAAAATGAAGGGGCCTTGAGAAAGACAACAGAATTTAAAACACTTATTAAAAAACAAAGATCATTTATTAGGTTGTATCTATATACTGCTATAAAATACAATAATGGAGACAATTGCAATCAAAAATTGCATGACAAATTGGATACAAAAGCTCAAAGAAGTAATTACAGTGGATCAATGGGAAAAGTTATGGGGGGGGGGTTCAGTAAAATCTACTCCAAGCTCTAATTTAAGAGAAAATTGGTGTAAAATGTTTTATAGATGGCATATAAGTCCATTGATGATTGCCAAGATGGACAAATCATATAACAATAAATATTGTAAATGTCGTAACAAAGAAGGAACATTCTATTGTATGTGATAGTCATGTAAAAAAATTTAAAAATACTGAAAAGAAGTCAAAACGTTCAGGGAATTTTGAAAATAAAATCTGAATTGAAACCACAAATATTTTTATTAGGAATTATTTCAGAGAGTATAAATGGAAAGTATCACAATTTACTAAGATATATGCTGATGGCGGCAAGAACCAATTTTCCAATTTGAAAAACAGAAATTGTGCCAACAATACAATATTGGGAGACCAAAACTGGAGAATATGCGGCTGTGGAGAAATTAACTGTACATATTCACAACAGAAGTCAACCCAAAGCAGGAATGGTGCGTTACATACAACATCCAGGTAGTCCTTGCTTAACAAGCGTTTATCGACTGTTTGAGGTTACGATGGCTCTGAAAAAATTGACCAGTACCTGAAATTACGGCCATTGCAGCACCCCCACAGTCATGTGATTGCAATCTGGGTGCTTGGCAACCAGTTCACACTTACGATGGTTGCAGCATCCCAGGGTCATGTGATCACCATTTGCGACCTTCCCAGCCAGCTTCCAGCAAGCAAAATCAGTAGGGAACCACGTGATTCGCTTAACGACATGATCTGCTTAGTAACTGCAGTGATTCACTTAACAGCCACTGCAAAAAAGGCTGCAAAATCGGGTATGGTCACATGATGCTTCACTTAATGACTGCCTCGCTTAATGACCAATTTTCCAGTCCCTATTATGATTGTTAAGCGAGGACTACGTGTATTACACAGCAAGCCAAGCTAAGATATTTAGAATATGGGCTTTAAAGAAATTAAAAACAATTGGAAAAAATGACTTAAATAGATACAAACAACAACTGTAGAAATTTAACATATAAATATCTAAAAGTGTTTGGGAGAAAAAATGAAGGGAAGGGGAAGAGTGCACTATTGAACGCTTCTTTTTACAAATTATTATTTTAATTATACTGTATTTTACTTCTTGCACCTATTTTTGATGAACTTTTGTAAAATGCTCATGCAGTAATAAAACTGATCAAATACTTAAACAAGAAAGAAAATGAAAGACATTGACAGAAGACTTACAGGATTGTATCCTACCTAGCAAATATACAATTTTGCAGTTCAACATCATGCATACTGTACTAGCCCATGTTCCCATTTCTGTCTTACCTGTGCATCACTAACCAGCACCTTGGCACGCTTATTGAGCTCCTTCATAATTTGCAGGATAGACATCTTCACATCTACCTGCACACGTTTCTGCACATCTGCCACTTGCCGGATCCTGTTGAGGCAGTAACACAGTTTCCTTAGTCTAGCCACAATTATTTACAACTGGGGTATGCACAAAATGAAAAATACATTTTGTTTCCAACCCAAAACAAAGACATTGTCCTTGTTTCAAGTGGGCTACTGTTTGGCAGAACTAGATTCTGGAATGTCTTAGCTATTCCAGGTTTCAGCTAAAATAAAAACAAGAATGCTCTTAGGGGCAATTAGGGCAAAATTGGTGCACTTCTCCTCTATTGGGCCTACTCTCATCTGCCAATCTTCCCAGCATTTTTCTTTTCCTATCTCCCTTTAGTTGCTGAACACTGCCACCAATGTCCCTGATTTTCCCCCACTTCCCATCCTGAAACACTACTGTCTGGAATACTGTTTCTGTGCAATGAATGTGTTGCACAGCCCTACTTCACAACAGATTCTCTATTCTCTCTAAAGGATCACTGCTGGGAATATAGGGAGTTGCAACCCAAAACAGTGGAAGATGCCAAGTTAGAAAAGGCTGACACAAAGGCTAGCAGCAAATATAGTGCAATACAGCAAAATTTCTCTTTCCAAATAGGAAAGAGCCCTCCTTAAATAAGCAAGATACTGGTTTTAAAGAAGAGGTATGCACCTTCTTAAACCTGTTCATGGCTGGATAACGTATCACAAGACAAATCTAAACGTTGCCAATTGTGGTTTACCCACAGAACACACTACCCAATAAACTTCTTTACAAACTACAATGACTGAGTTTAGACACTATACTAAGCCAAAGGCAAACAAATCATCTTACTGCTTTGGAGCAGGTGCAAGAAGAAAACTGGGTCCTTCTCCCAGGCCATGAAACAGAAGCCAGCTCAACAGGATTTAAGGGCAGATAGTCTACTCTGAGTCTGGTGATTTCCCATATACTGTATGTCCTCATGGGATTTGCTTGTTTTTTGCAACTGTCCTTTCCTAGATAAGGGGCAGACAGCAATATTCAACTTGTCCTTCTTCCAAAGAATTCAGATCCATCAACTAATTTCACTATTTTATCCTCAGACTTCAAGATTGGCAAGGCTGTATGTTAAGACTCTTCAGAGGTTATGAAACGTTTTTCAATTCTATGGCCAAAACTACACTAGAATGCATAGGAATGAACATGTCTTTCTCTTCCCCCAAGGTTCAGATATGCCAATGTTATCTCTTAAGGATCAGACTTTCTTAGCAAAGGACACTTACGAGGTGCGCACTTCCTTAGTTGACTTCTGGAGATTGGCATTTTTATCCCCCAGGCGCTTGACCAATGAAGCCAGCATCTTGCGCTGGTTCTTGACTGCATCCTCCAAGAACTGGTACCTGCAAAGAGATTGTTTTAAACATTTGTATAGAAAGCTTGTACATGCTGCTAGTTTAACTACCATAGGAGAAAGTCTCCTAATCTGTTTGACATTACAGGTAGTCCTCTGTTAATGACAGCAGTTGGGACCGGAACTGCCATCGCTAAGCAACACGGCCATAAAGTGCAACAGTATGTGACCGTATCACTTAGCAACAGCAATTCCAGCAGTCCCAGTTGTCATCATTAAGCAAGGATCGTGTGGGTTGTTAAGCAAGGACCTCACATGACTGCAACTTCTGACTTCCTGCTGGCTTCCCCACTGACTGCTTGTGGGAAGCCAGCAGGGAACTGGATTGGAAAACGCAATCACATGACTGCAGGGATACTGCAACGGCCAGAACTCCAAGGACCGGTTATAAGTACCAGTTGTTCAGTGCCATTGCAAGTTCAAACAGTCACTGAACTAATGGATGTAAACCCAGGACTACCTGTATAGACATGCCATTTCAATCTAGGCCAGAGAAAGGGGAAATAAGGCAAAACAATTTGCTAGACAGCACAGAGATTTTAGTATCTTCTAACACATTACACTGATTTTTTACTTTTTTACAAAGTGGGAAAGGGAGAACTAAACTTATGAAAGCCACTGAAGACAAAAATAGTCTAATTCTTTATATTTAGTTGGAAGTAAATTTCAGCAAATTTAATGGAAATTGCATGTACAGTCAGGTCCAGAAATATTGGGACATCGACACAATTCTAACATCTTTGGCTCTATACACAACCACAATGGATTTGGAATGAAACAAACACAATGTGCGTTAACTGCAGACTGTCAGCTTTAATTTGAGGGTATGTACATCCAACTCAGGTGAACGGTGTAGGAATTACAACAGTTTGCATATGTGCCTCCCATTTGTTAAGGGACCAAAAATAATGGGACAGAATAATAATCATACATCAAACTTTCCCTTTTTAATACTTGGTTGCAAATCCGTTGCAGTCAATCACAGCCTGAAGCCTGGAACGCATAGACATCACCAGATGCTGGGTTTCATCCCTGGTGATGCTCTGCCAGGCCTCTACTGCAACTGTCTTCAGTTCCTGCTTGTTCTTGGGGCATTTTCCCTTCAGTTTTGTCTTCAGCAAGTGAAATACATACTCAATGGGATTCAGGTCAGGTGATTGACTTGGCCATTGCATAACATTCCACTTCTGTCCCTTCAAACACTCTTTGGTTGCTTTTGCAGTATGCTTTGGGTCATTGTCCATCTGTACTGTGAAGCGCCATCCAATGAGTTCTGCAGCATTTGGCTGAATGTGAGCAGATAATATTGCCCGAAACACTGCAGAATTCATCCTGCTGCTTTTGTCAGCAATCACATCATCAATAAATACAAGAGAACCAGTTCCATTGGCAGCCATACATGCCCACCCCATGACACTACCACCACCATGCTTCACTGATGAGGTGGTATGCTTAGGATCATGAGCAGTTCCTTTCCTTCTCCATACTCTTCTCTTCCCATCACTCTGGTACAAGTTGATCTTGGTCTCATCTGTCCATAGGATGTTGTTCCAGAACTGTGAAGGGTTTTTTAGATGTCGTTTGGCAAACTCTAATCTGGCCTTCCTGTTTTTGAGGCTCACCAATGGTTTACATCTTGTGGTGAACCCTCTGTATTCACTCTGGTGAAGTCTTCTTTTGATTGTTGACTTTGACACAAATACACCTACCTCCTGGAGAGTGTTCTTGATCTGGCCAACTGTTGTGAAGGGTGTTTTCTTCACCAGGGAACGTATTCTTCGGTCATCCACTACGGTTGTTTTCCATTGTCTCCCGGGTCTTTTGGTGTTGGTGAGCTTACCGGTGCGTTCCTTCTTTTTGAGAATGTTCCAAACAGTTGTTTTGGCCACGCCTAATGTTCTTGCTATCTCTCTGATGGGTTTGTTTTGTTTCTTCAGCCTAATGATGGCTTGCTTCACTGATAGTGACAGCTCTTTGGATCTCATCTTGAGAGTTGACAGCAACAGATTCCAAATGCAAATAGCACACTTGAAATGAACTCTGGGCCTTTTATCTGCACATTGTAATTGGGGTACTGAAGGGATATCACACACCTGGCCATGGAACAGCTGAGAAGCCAATTGTCCCATTACTTTTGGTCCCTTAACAAGTGGGAGGCACATATGCAAACTGTTGTAATTCCTACACCGTTCACCTGAGTTGGATGTACATACCCTCAAATTAAAGCTGACAGTCTGCAGTTAACGCACATTGTGTTTGTTTCATTCCAAATCCATTGTGGTGGTGTATAGAGCCAAAGATGTTAGAATTGTGTCGATGTCCCAATATTTCTGGACCTGACTGTATGTACTCTAAAAAAGAAAGGAGAAGCAAGGTTAGGATGATCACTTGAAACACTGTTCCCATAGGCACTGTAGCATTCGCAACATCCCCAAACAGTATCTATTGATATTCAAAATTAAAATTAAAAATGGTCAAAATCTCATGAGATACCTACATCTCTTAAAATCACTGTATTCTCGTGCAGGTATTGTTACCATTAAAAAAAGAAAAAAAGAAATGTGTTAGGAGGAGAGTCCACAACACTGCACAAAGTAACATGGGAGTATCCAAGGCTTGAAAAGGCTGCTAATTCCTGGCCCAAGATAATGAACTCTACATTCTCAGAAACTTGCAGATAGAATCATCTAAAATTAACAGGTCTATACTTATACAGTCTGCAGGAAAACTTACTGGTGATCTTTGTGAGCATTCAGCTGACAGTCCCGGCATGTCAGGGTATCACAGGTGTCGCAGAACAGCACCAGAGGCTCATGCTTATGGACAGAGCAGTAGATAGTCTTCTCCCTCTCCTGTGATTTGGAGGAACCTCAAGAGAAATAGAAACCATTCTGTTAGTTATGTAGATAGATTGCCTTGCAGGGACTAAGAGGATATGAGATGCCAATGTCTATATAAAAATAGCCTTCTTCAGTGAACCAAGTGTAGTAAGATTCAAAGGATGTTCATTACTTTTCTCAGCCACAATGCATATTATTATTGGTATGCCTTATGTGTCCAGCATACCCAAATAAAGTCTACATTTTCCTCAGACCATTCTCTATCTGTGATTAGGATTATTTACAGTTCATGAGGTCTTCTCCTTGTGTTACTGCCTACCTGTGGATCGGACAGTATGGTCCTTAGTGTATTTCACTCTCTGATGGGCCTCCACGCATGTCTCGCACAGGGGCTCTTGGCACTCCACACAAAAGCTGGTGGCTGGGGCATTATCTTCACAGCTGGTGCAACACTGATAGGAAAAGGCTACTGATTAATAAATCCAGAAAAAACAGGTCTCATCCCCCAGCCCCCAGAGATGTAAAAACAGACAAGCCACATTCAGAAAACAAGCATTACCTGATTAGCATCCCTAGCATCCCCAAGAGCTTCTGTGCCACCATCCCTCAAAAAGTAGTTCTCCACAATATCTTTTAGATAACATTGATGCTTGCATACTGGGCAATCAACCACTGGAAAAAAAAGAGACAAGAGAAATTATTTTAAAATTACAAGTGTACAGAGCAAAAGCCAACGCTTCTTTTCAATCACCATTCTGGCCACATTTTCAGCAACTTCGCATGCAAATGGTAGCTATTAACTCCAGTGATTGCTTTATAGTTAAAACCAGCACTTTGAATTGTACTTGGAAGCTTACCAGCAGTCATTACAACACTCAGAAAATTGATATTTATTTAATATGTAAAGATCTATGCTGAATCACCCTCACATCTAGTGAGTCTCCAATTATTTTAGGAAAAGGCAAGTAAAGGAGCTTCAGCGCTTGCTTGCTCGCTGTAGATGGACTGTTAAATCACAGGTAATCCTCAGGTTACAAATGCCCTGATTACGGATGACCCATAGTTAAGAACTGAGCCTATTGTAGCAAAATTTGAGTTAAATACACAATGGTTCGAGTTAAATACACAATGGTTCAAGTTAATTACACAATACTACTTATACAGTATTATACAATAATACTGTTCTGGCTTACATACAAATTCGACTTAAGGACAGACCTTAGGAATGGAACTCGTTCTTATACTGGAAGGAACAGCAATACACTTCAAGCATATCTAGACCAGCCTTTCTCAACTGGGGTTCTGCAAGAATTTTTTTTTTTTTTTTTTTTAAAGAAACTTTTTTGGGGGGGGAATTGTGCACTGTGCAATGCTAGCACTCACAGTGGTGGGAATTTTTAGGCACTGTGATGCAGCTTACTGATTGCATTGAAGTACCATGAGCTATAGATATAGTTTATGCAGGGGTACCCTGAGACCTGAAAATTATTTCAAGGGTTCCTCCAAGGAAAAAAGGTTGATCTAAAGTCAGGTCCAAGAACAGAATTACTCCATCAAAAGATGTTATCAAGAAAACCTGACAATTAGCTGCAGCACACAGAGAAACGTTAGGTAACATATTAAAGGAAAACTTCCAAATTATATAAAATGCCAAGGACACCATCTTTCCACAGTTAGATGTAAACCAGTTTATTCTGTGCCAGCTTTCCCCATGTTAGAATCCACCAAATCCCAGCCAGCATGGTTCAGACTGTTCTGTGCAATACCTATTCTACCCTCCCCCACCAAGTTTTTGCATTCATGGACATAATTTATATCAAAATTTAAATCACTATTCTGGAAGACTCAAATTTCAATCACATTTTATACAGTAGTCATGAAGATTATGATATCATTTCTAGATAACCGCATTCTTGTTATTTGGTAAAATCTGAATATATCAGTATTCAGAGAGAAATGTAGACAACATTTTTGTAAGATAAAATTGCACAAAACCATCATACCTTTTTCAGATTAAAAATACGGAATGATCTTCATACCAAGCAGATGCATACTTCAAAGTCATTAGGTGAATCATCTTTGGTTGAATTAATTGTTGCAGATATTTAAAAGATATTTTTGCCATGATGTACTAGAGGATCTAGCTTGTAACCTGTACTATTTTCCCTCATTTACATTGACTTTTTGGATAAGTCAACTTATCACTCATATCTATATTAACAAGAAGAATAGTATACAATTAGAAGTAATGTTGAAATGATTATCTATAAGCTATATTAGTTTTACATAACATTTTAAGAAAAGGTTTTAAATCTGCTTTAAATTTCAGAAAATTCAATTTAAATTGCATTTAGTGTTGAAGACCAAAAAAGAACATTCTGAAATATGGCCCTGAGCCAGATATGACACCCTTTCTCCACTGAGGTAAAAATATTTATATGAAGTTTCCTTTCTGCTTTTAGAGTAAGCCTACAGCAGCAGCCTAGTGCTGAATTACAAACATTTAAGCATTTTTTTTTTTACACATAAGGCTTCTTGTTGCAGGTGAGAGCAGAGCCTATACACCCTCCTATGTGCTCCAAAACCCCAGCACCATATTTAAGTATTTATTCAGCACTGTACTTTGTTTCAAATCTGTCTCCATGTTTGTCTTTCTACATTCCTCTGTAGCACTATCTAGCTTCTTTTGTGCCTGGAGGGAAAATGTAAAATCCATGACAGGGCAGCAGAGGGACCTATTCTTATTTGAGGATTTCCCACATTTTTTCATTACTACAGTCTTCCTATTTTAGGAATACCTGAGCTGATCAGAACTATTATTTTTAATAAGACAATAAATTCTTTTTCAATATTCTCCCCCAATCTTCTTCAGTAAACACTTCTATCACATTTATGGTTCATCAAGATGGAAAAACAAAAGATGTGTATATTTGTAATTCACAAAGTATGAGTGTCAGGATTCTTTGTTCTTGACCCCCAGACAGAAATGATCTGTACCTAAATCCATTCTAAAATCTTGAGATAAGCAAGCAAACAAGCAGTTTTTATTTTCCTTTATCCTTCTTATATTTATCTTAAATTCCTTTGTTTATCCTTTCCTCATCTTTCAGTATTTTTCCCACTCATTTTCCCCTATCTTGCTTTCTTCTCAAGTCTTTCCTCTTCCTCCTTTTTCATAGCACCAGATACTCCTGTGAATCCTGCATAGGTTAACCTGAAAATGAGCCCCATTCATTTTAGGGAGCGGGGGAGAAAGACTGTCTTGCTGTGTACATGCCAGAATATTTACTTGCCTTTCCCTTAACCCTACCTAATTTGAGCTGCACACTTACATAAAATAAAAAGAAGTAATGTTTATACTTTCTTTTTCAAATTAAACTCAGTAGAAAGGAAATCAAAATTCAAATCAAGCACCAAGCATCTATATACACCTAGTCTTCAATCAAAAATGCATTCATTGTTGGGGATATGCACTGTTTTATACCAATACCTATTGCAAACTTCTATGCTGTCCAATCCCATTAAAAATCTGAAATGACAAAATTATGTAATACCTACTAAAATGTCTGGGTAACAGTGTTCCAAGTCCCATCCTAAATGGTAATAAGGAGGGTGGAACCCTAAATTCCAACAGCCATTTTTTCCACAACACGGGCTGAAGGGGAATTGGTGATCCTGCAGGTAACTTGGACCTAAGCCATGTAAAGGTTTGTAGAACAAACTGAGCACCTTAAGTTTTTTACATTTGGCTCAGAAAACAACTAAAAGCCAGTTGGCTCTGTTGTTCTTGATATCCTAAAATACTCTCATAATCTACTCATTTAAGTATAAAAGTATCTATTTACCAAATTTTCAGTAATTTCTAGTAAGAGCAAGAGAGACCATCCTATTTCCTATACTTTTGGCCTTGAACTAGTGGGAACAGAGACAGCCATATTACCATATTAGTCCTAAATCTAGCATTTTAGAAAAGCTCAGACACAAAGGCAAGTCTTTAACAAATGAAACAAACAATATTTTCACTTGCTAAAAGTATATAAAAATGTTTTTAAAGCATATTCATAGAGGCCAATATTTACGCTTTCCATCACCTGGCTTGCTTATCTGCATATATCAATTCAGCATATTATCAAGTTGCAGGCCCAATGACAGATTCTTTCCAGTGACCTCTCATTTACATACCTACTTACTGACTGATCTGACAGTACAGGCTCTCAAACACGGTTTAGAAGATTTGTCTCAAGAGATCCATTAAAAAAGAAAACTCAGCCATGAATTTCCGTACAAATAAGCAGATAAAATTATCTTTTTCCTCCTCCTTCTAGTCATGTCCTCACTGACTACTGTTACTTAGCATACGAAGTATCTTCATCGTGCCAGAACCAGCAGGTTGCAGCAAGTAATCTTATTCTTAGCCATTTTGCAGAAGAAATGTTTACAACGGGGCTTTGTCACTCAAATTCAGATACAATCCTCTAAAGATTTTTCAAAGGCCATATCAGGAAATAACTCATTTTCAAATTATTGTATAGGAACATGGGGAGGAGATGGGGAGATTGTGGGGAGATGGGCGGGGACAAATTAAATAAAAAATAAATAAAAAATAAACATGAGAATATGTGACACAGTTGCAATATATAATACTGTATAATTTTTTTTTTTTTACCGACTCTGCAGTGACTGCTTTGGACGAGTCCTTTGCAGTTTTCAAGGCAATTATTTTCGGAAGTGGTTTGCCAGAGCCTCCTTCCTAGAGCAGAGCCCAGCTGGCGAGCGCAGGAGGCGGGGTTTCCGTTGCTTCGCGCCTTTTTTTTTTTTTTCGGGCACAGCTGCTCCCGACTCCCGTGCAAGGCGCCGCCAGCATTTTTCCTCCCACCGGAGTGAGAGTACCCATTTATCTACTCACGTGAGTTTTCGACCTGTTGGGTTGACAGGAACTGGGGAGGAAACAGGAGCTCACCCTGTTTAGCGCGAAGGCTGGACTCGAACCGCCAAAGCGTCGGCCATTTCTGGCCGGATACTTTCAGCGTCATTAAGCCGCTGCGCCACCGCGTATAGTATCATGTAATTAACTCAAACCATTGTGCATTTAACTCGAATTTTGCTACAAGAGGCTCTGTTCTTAACTATGGGTCCACTGTAAACTGGGCATTCTTCACCCAGGGCCTACCGGTAATTAGCAATGGCCCCATCCTAAATGTTGACATCCTATTCCCAAAGGGATGATGGGGCAGAATTCAGCAAGGCAGAAAGCAGCATTTCTGATAGGAGGACCAAGAAATCAAACAAGCGGCGTTTAATTGTAGCTACTTGAACATTTCAAACATATACACCTTGTGGAGAAGAGGATCACAGCACTGTAAAAAGGCCAATTCTAAACAGGTTGCTTCAAAAAGCTTTTGGGCTTTAAAACTAAGAAACTCATATGCACGATTTCCAGGAAGTAAACCACACTATATCTGGCCAGGCAACTGACATGAGTCAAATCTGACTTGATGCCACCTTAATAACTAATATTAAGTACTGCTGGGCTCATTTTCCATTGAGCATGCTATACTCGAAAGCTACTATGGCCCAGAGGCTGTGCAGAAAATCTGCATCCAGTGCATATTCTGCCACTACCATGAACTCAGTAGTTGTCAGGTTTCAGGCCAGGCACTATTCTAAATCTTTACCCTACCAAGAATACAACTCCACATTCAGCAACTAGGTAACTGCAGAAACTCCAAGGACTCAGTATTGTTAGATAAGCTTCTTTACAGCACACAAAAAAAGACATCATGTATACACAGAAGACCTCCCTACTGGCAGAGATTGTGCAGAAATCAAGTCCTATCAATGTAGGGAAGCCCCAGAGTTTAAGTTTTAACTACCACTGCCTCAGAGCATTCATCTGCAATAATGGGGGCAACATTATCTCCTCTGATGGTAAGTACTAGTTAATACCAGGGCTGTGGAGTTGGAGTCGTAGAATCGGAAGCAATTCTTGGGTTATTGAAGTCGGAGTCGGTAAAAATGTACCAACTCCAATTCCTAATAAATTTAAATTGTATATAATAAAAATAATATGTTAAAATTTCCTATTTTGTAGATAATTTGATTATCTACATATTTTATATTTTAATTTCAAGTTCTTTGCAAATTTCAAAATATATTGGAAAAAAACTCATTGTTTTTATTTTTCAGCTTTTATCCTTTGTTTAAAATATAAGATTACTGAATGTTTATAATTTCTTTAATAAATGAAATTAAAAAAACAATGTCTAGACCCAAGCTTTAACAGGTTAGGGTTCTAAAAAGTTGTCTGCTGATTCACATTGGCAGTGATGAAATGCCTTGCAGTCGATATAGGAAATATATAATTAATATATTTATAATTTATTTCCTATAACAATATATAATTAAAGGAGTCAGAGGTACCATGAATAAAGGAGTCAGAATCTAAGGTTTTACTCCACAGTCCTGGCTAATACATTTGAAATTGTTGAATACTTGAAAGAACTATAAAAATCTGTTCTATATAAAGAAAAGGAATAAGAAACAGAACTTTCATACCAGGAAAACTATCCAGAGTTAAGACCAGCTAGCATTTATCTCTGAACAAGATTTACATAGCCATATACAGCACAAAGCACCAGACTAGATTGGCTAATGCTTAAGTCTGAGGCAGCTTCATATAGTCAATGTAAGAAACACAGCCATTCTCCTTAGAAAACAACCAAGATCTGCTATTTAGCATAAAAATACAGGGACAAGTATCACATAATATAGGTGATCATGCATCAACTTAAAATCATTTCCTAGGTTTGGTAAAATGCTAATGTAGAAGTTCTGCTGGACAGCAACTTTGCCTTAACATTTTCTCCTACCTGTCTTACTTAGTTATACATGCATTGCCCTTGTTTTAAGCATATTAAGCATATAAGTACAAACATTTTGCACATGACTGTATTTACAGTTCTGGAGCAAATCTACCTACATCAAAATGTATCTGACCAGACATTCTGATCTTGTCCAAATCTTCTAGGGAAGAACAGAAAACAGCTTCAGGTATTATATTTAAATATGCAAATTATTTTAACTATAGCTTATTTTGCTCTCATTTTCATCTCTACATACTTTAATAGTATATGATTAGCTCTAAATAGAACCTAAGGAGTGAATATCATTTCACAGTCTGTTCTCAAGTTTCAGTTGCAGATGAGATACGCTGCATTCTCTAGAATATTGTCAGATACAATGGTTCACAGAACAAACTGTTTGTCAGCCCCAAGTTTCCACCAATTTGAATTCTCTTTCCCAATCAATAAACTGAAGGAAAAGAACATTCAGAGCTAACACAAGATGAGAGGATAAAATCTCCTGATGTAAGTGCTTACCCTCCATCTTTCCTGGAGACAGGAAAAAAAGGTTTAGTCCTTTGTACTATTTTCATTCCTGTTTACTCACACCAAAAGGTGGTCTACTCAATCCTGCAAAATCCCAAGGTAAGACTTCATTTCACTATTATCTCCTCAGTCAAAACAACAGCCTGCATACTGCTTTTAGCAAAAAGAGAAAAAGAAATGTTTCTTCTCAATGCCATGTGTAGCCCAGCTGCAGTAGGAAGTGATAGGGAGGATGCTCTTTTAAAAATCTATTCAAATCTATAGCCTAAGGCTGCAGTTTTGAGAGTTTCATCAACAGAAGCTGCAACCCTTGGCAAGAGGTAGCTATTGATCTGAAAATGGCACTAAGAAAGGACAGCTCTTGCCTTGTTAGGGCTGCTGTTAGATAATTGAGACTCTCACCAAAACTGTTGTTGGAGAGATTTTAAATCAATTCTTTCCCTTTCCTTGCAATGTAGCTGAGCTACATTTATGGGGAGCAATTAAAGGGCCCACACCAGGATCAGACCCAACGTTTTAAGAACTGGGGGGGGGGGGGGGAATTAAATTGCATTGCTATATGTGCATTGGTGCTTTTTTCCATCTGTTGCTGCTCTTCCACCTGGACTAATTCCACACCTATCAGAACTCCTGTACCTGCCTGATTAACCTGTCTGCTATAGCAGTGCTCTGGGCAAATGAACATATGCTCTCTAAATCTTAACCATCTAAACTTTCACATACATTCACTCATTGGGTTCTTGGGAAATTATCACTTATACAGTATTCTAAAGACCTTCTTGCGGTTTCTCTCCCCCTTTTATTTATAATGTAAGCAATATAAGTGTTTCCTTCAGGAATGCAGATTTCTTTTAAGTCAAGCAGCATTTAAGCTAAGGCTTTTAAACAATCATCTAGTTTCCCCCCCCCACTTTCCTGCTGCCTTTCTACCTCTTTTGTGATAAGCAGGCAGCAAAACAGTGAGTTGATTTATGAATAGCTGTTCAAGCATTTCTAAGTTAACTATTTATTTGTGGAGTCCTTGGGGTTCTCTGAGCTTGGTTGTTTTCTTGCAAACGTTTTGTTACCTGGCTAGGTAACAACTTCAGTGCTAGAATGGAATGGGGTAGCCAAGCTCAGAGAACCCCAAGGACTCCACAGTTCAACCCTGAGCTACACATATCCTCTTCTATTGGTAACTATTTGCTTGTACTGTAATGTAAATAGGTTAAATCTGTATAGTTAGTAGCTATTTGTAAACCCCCTCTCCTACTCTCTTAAGAGTTAAACGAGGACATTAACTATACTTGACTGGCACTTTTGGCTGGCAGGACATTGTGCTCTTTGATCCTCCTCTGGAAATGATCCCACAATGGGTTATCTCCCACATGTTCCAATCATCACTTCCTTTCTTCAATGGCCTTCAAGCCACTCTGGAATGCTTCAGCAATCTTCCCCTAGCCTACTCTGGAACAAGTTTGCCTTCAGCAGCCAAAGTTACTAATCCGTCATGATTTGCCAATTTGCCAGCCATCACCTCCTCCTTTCCCCCAAATCCCAGCCTAGTCAGCTCTTCTGTTCCTGCCAGCACATCCCCCTCTTTTCACTTGGCCTCTACTCTTATCCTCAGAAGTTTTTGTCTGGTGAAAAGCTTTTTTATCTGTTATTCTCCCAGCCTGTGCTTATCAAAGTTAACAAAACACAGTACAGTACATGTCTTGGTAAACGCATGACAGGATGGCAAACAGTGTTCAACTGCTGCATTCTGTCTTTCTCACACACACAAACACATACAAGCAAAAAGAATAAATAGAGGTGTGTTTCTCTGTAGTTGCTCTGTCTTTTGCAACTGCAAAGTGAGGGTTTTTCCCCCTCAATTCTGCTCCTACCCAAAATGATATTAAAGTTACACAAAAATATTAGCTGTGGGAGTTACTCTATACTCTCGCCTCCCTCTTAAAACTCTTACTCAAATTCCAATAATCCCAACCATCTCAATAATCATATATGTTAGCCAGGCAATTCAGTGACCCTGACACAACTATTTAGCTTATCACTCTTCCCAATACAATTGTGTCTCTGCTGACCTAGAGGAGCAGGGAGAGGACTCATAATATGTGCCTGCAGGAAGCAGTGGTCAGATCTGGAAGACAGACTACAAATGGGATGGGAATCAGTAAACTCTGAAAAGATATAGCTTAAAGCTGGCAGAGCATTCAAGAAGATGAATCTCTGGAGATTCATGTTACCCACCTCCTTCTAAAGGCCAAAACTCAGACTATGCATGCAGTCTAAGGAATACTACAGCACTTCAGGCTGCTGCTTAGAGATAATTCTAATAAGACCATTCAGAAGTTTTGTAGCAGCCCACAGACATATTGGGCAGATTCACTACTACCATGTCACATCATCAGAGCTTCACTGGTTACCAGTGTGTTTCCAAATGCAGTTCAAAGTATTGGTAACTACATGTAAAGCCCTATATGGCTCTGGGGTAAGTATCCAAGAAATTAACTCGCCAGGCAGATTCTGCCCTGTCAATCTTTTTTTCTTTTGTCTGCTATAAATTATTCACATAGAACATTCTTTACCTGCATTTTGACATTTTACAGTATATTAGGAAAGACCTGTACCACTTCAGCCCACTGCATGAATATACCAGGCCAAGTCTCTGAACCTGGGATTTATACCCTTCTTTTCCTTTAGGAATTCAAGGAAATATACACATTTCCTCCTCCAATTTTTCCCACAATAAGCCTGTGAAGCAGGCAGGGTTGAGAAAGCATAACAGATCCCAAGGGTTTCCACGTTCCCAGCCCAAATTCCAGCTAGACTGCCTACCCCTCCGGATATTTGAAGTACTTCATTTACCTGGAAAACTGGCACCCAGCACTATCCTAATTTCTGCAGTGTGCCCAGTTTCCCAGAAAAAAAGGGAACAGTACAGCACGCCTGCCAGATTAGACCCCTCCCTGAAAGCTTTCAGGTCCCTCATCTCCATACTGCCAGATCTGAAGTAGCCCACCAAAGTTTTCTCCTTCCATCCAATTAAGGGGTTAAACATGTTATATTTTCACTACAAATAAAGGTGGGAGGTTGTGTGCCCTGAGTTGGCAGGTTTGCACCCTGAAGACCTGATTTAGCACTATATGCAGCCCTTAGCTTTAAGAAGGTTACATATCCCATTTTGCTATGTGGGCCAAGTTTTGGTTTTTTATTTTATTTTTAAGTGCCAAGATGAGAGAAAGTCAAGAGCCAGATTACATTTGAGAGAGAGGGATGAAAATTACTGTTGTAATGCAAAGGTGGGAAAGGATGCATATATTCTGGTCCTTTTCTCTGGCAAGCAACTTTGTGCTTGAGTCGGGTTGCACTTAAGACCGGTTTTTTTTACCTTGTTATAATCTGTACAGTTAACAAAGATGTAAACAAACCTTGAAATAATGAAAACATGAATGCCTTTTCAGTCACCTATAAACCACTAAGAGGTGGTTCTTTGACTCTTGTTACAGTGCAATCCTCTATGTTTGAAGTAAATCCCCAAAGGTTCAGGAACTTGCAGTTACATGGTTTTAAGACCATAGCTGAGGTGGATTTTTTAAAATGGAAATTGGATGCATTTTTTTACTCAATTAACATAACTCAAAAATGTCACCACAGGTAACAGTCAGTGTGTGGTGTTGTTAGGGCTTGATGATGCTGCCCCATGGCATTATCCCCATCTTGTTCAAAATACATGGTATTTTCCCCTTTAGGCCAACGTTTTCCACCATAACTTTGAAGTATGTAAAATCTATACGGTATTATCATCCATTATCATTTAACAAAGATCAGATGGCCTGGCATGGGTATGATCAGAGGTATATTTGGGAGTGTTGGGAAACATAAGCACGTCCAAACTCCTCTGATGACTGACCACTCTCCATCACTATCGCTTCCCTCCCAGCAATTTGCCCTCCCCATTAACACTTTTATTTTGTGAGTTCCTTTCATATGTATTACTTCCCCTCTCCTTACTTTTGACACCAGCTTTTCTCCAAGCTTCCAAAACTGATTTATTTTAAGTCAGGAAGAGGGGTCAAGTTGATACTATTCCACTTGAAACAGTATTCTGAAGTATATCTTTACCTTTAGATAAAACAGAAGCCTTGTTTTGCTTCCCTGCAGTGTGCAGAACATACTGAAAGATGCTGAACTGAGCTCCTGTTGCTTATGCCAGATTCAATCACTTTCCCAGAGGAGGCTTGTTCACCCAGAAGCTAGTCAAGCTTCAGTTCTTAGGTCTACAAGAACTAGATAAGGCATAGCAGAATCTGTCTCCTTTCTGGGAGTTAATTTGGTCCTGAAATCAGTCTCATTTTTTCTTTATTCTGCATCATTTTAACTTGGGAGATGCCCAAATGAGATGTGGGAGAATGGATAGACAAACCAGCTCAGAGAAGTCAAGCAGAATTCTGAATCAGGCCCAGCCCATTCCTGCTCCTATATTCTGACTGATAGACGTTTTTTCCGGCTGCCTGGTGACATGCTGAAAAGGGATAGCGGCTAAACCAGGGAAGAAAACCAAAATGAATCATCTTGTACAGAAGGAATGATACAATAAAAATCAGGACACAATTCAGCAACCATTCAGAATAGAGGCAGAAGGAGGATATGAACAGCAAATCTTATGCCACTAGTGCTGAACAGCATTCTAACTCAGTAGTATGAAACAACCCAAATCTTTTGTTAACTAATTGTGGGTTTAGGGAGAAATAAGGCATGATCTTCCAGACAGAAATACAAGGGATGAAGAAGATCAGGAAGAACAGATAAATATTGTATAATCATTCATTCATTCATTCATTCTTTAAAACTCATATTTCTGGTTAGGCATGCATACAAAATGCCCAAATTTATCCCATCCTTTTAAAATAAAACCTACATCCAATGTAAAATATACATTAAAGTTCTTACAAATAACAAGAATGCACATTTCCTATAAAATTATAATTAACAAAATCTTCCTAGTTAGCTCAATTGTTAAACTGAGTCTTCCTGGCTACAAACTGACAACAGGATTTAAATTACATCTCCCCTTTCATAAATTATTCACTGCAATCAAACTTATTTCTCACAGAACTAAAAATGACCCAGTTTTCTTTTATTTCTTTCACAACGGTGATATAATTCCACCGAAAAGCCAAATGCTTCCAAACTGTATTAATACACACAGAGAAAAAAGCTATTGCTCTCTTAACATACTTATATTTGTGATTACTCAAGCAATATAAATGGGGGCGGGGGGTGTTCTGGGCCCTAAAATACCATGAATTAACTACTAGGCTAAAACATGGGTTTGCGATTTTACGGCCAGCGTGTCGTGGGAATATAACCAAACACACGGGATTAGGGAAGCGACTTCCTTTCTAAAATTAAGAACTGCGGACCCCTCACACGGATAGGCTCTACCCTCTGTTGATAAAGGAAGCCCTACTACTTAAAAAGGGGGGGGGCGTGGCGTCCCCCTCACCCGTCCCCGCTAGGCTCCAGTTCTCGCGATAGGCGCTCCAGGGCTGTACATACTCGCCTCGTCGGAATGCGCATGGCCACGCCCCTCCGGCTGCACCTCCGCCGCCATACATCCGTCCCTCCCGAGGAAGCCAAATCATCCCCCTCCCCACGTCCCTTCCCTTATCAAAAGCACACTAATGCAAACTTCGCTTTGCAACAAGTTCTCCGTCTAAGAAAGGAACACAGAAATACACAGCAGAGAGAAAGAGCCAAGCAGGGAACCCATTCATCCCCCGCCTCGTGTGCTCCCCCCACCATCTCCCGCCTTCATTCACCGCCCCTTCTCCTTTCCTCCATTTTTGCACTCCTATCTAGAGGCGTCCTCGGCACAATTGCGCGCCCCCCACCACACACACATACACACACACCATCATGCAAGCCTCCTCTCGCTCGCAGCACGAACCGCCAGCAAGAAGCGGATGAAACGCCCATCCAGAGAGAACCCTCGCCGATACTGCAAACAAATAATGCACGGGGGCAGGAGGAAAATAATAAAAGCCCTCAGCAAAAACATGCTCGCATTTCCGCCCCACTGCAAGCCTTTTCTTCCTCCCTTGCAGAGGAGGGCCGGTTTTCCTCCCCATCATCTACCCCAGACAGGGTTCCCCAGGCTCACCCTCCCCGAGCCCGCCACCAAGTCTCTTACCCTGCCCATCCTTGTTGTTGCCGGCAGAGACGGGCTCGACTTTGATGCACTCCTTGCAGACGGTGTGGAGGCAAGGCAGGAGCCGCGGATCCCGCTCAGAGCGGAGCCGCTCTCGGCACACTCCGCATTTCTCCAGCAAGTCGATCCCTTCCACGTTGAGAGGGGCGGAGGAGGAGGAGCGTTGCTTGTCCCCGGCGGCGCCGCCTCCGCCCGCTTCCGCCGGAGCAGAGGCCGTCGCCGTCCCAGAGGCCGACATTGCCGTCCCGCAGTTGCTGCTACTGATGCTGCTTCTACTGCCGCCGCCACCGGCACCACGCCGAAAAGCCGCGAGAGCGTAGGCGCGTGCAGGAACTGGGCCTCGCGAGTCTTGGAACCGTTGCGGCCTCGACGGCACAGGCACGCGAGGTCGCTAGACAACGAAAGCAGCGCGCGCAGCTCACCGTCACAGAGGGAGGCCTGATTCTGTCCCCGCTTACTTGCTTCGGTGCCCCTCCTCCCTATGCACCGCCCACTTCGCCGATTGAACGACGGGTAATTTGAATGGGGGGAGCGGAGGGAGAAGAGGGGCAAGCTGTTTAGAATCTTTTTCTGACTTTTACTTTTCCCCGCCCAGTCAGTCCGTGTCTTCAGAGAGGGTGCTCCGTCACTGACAAACATCCAATCCAACCAATCGTCAAAGTTCCAAGGTTGTTGTTTTTTTTAAAGGAAGGTTCAATTAAAAAAGAGGAGAGAAAGAGAAATATCCAATAGAACTCGGTTAGACTTTATTAGATTTTATCGGAGAACAAATCAGAAACGGAAAAGTTAAAGTTCCGCCCTTTTCCTAAGGGGAGGGACAAACGAAAGAAGATTTAAGAGGTTGAAACCATGGCAACCTGGAATTCATCCGGGCTGGAAGGGAGCGGGGCTTGGGATTGGCGGGAAAAGGGCCAGTAACGGCCTTAAATTGAGAAGTTACCTGGATGGTCGAGCCAATCATTTCCGTCCGTTTGTGTCGCTGCCTAAACGAATTCCTTTTAGCCTCCATGTTGGGAACTAAACGGCTCTTCCTTCAGACAGTATAGTAAATGGCTGAAACGGGTCAAGCGTCTGGGTTGTGTACTCTTTCCTAGATTACCGGAAAGAGATTCTCAAGTGACTCTAGTGTATGGAGAGAGAAATGTAAGCATAGACTAACCAGCTTTTGGAGTTAAATTTTTTAAAACTGTGGCCACGATTGCTTCACAAATTAGAAATGCCACTAGACAAAGCAAGACGGAGTTCACACATTAAACTTAAATAGTTATTTTGAATCCACAGTTAGCTGGACTCACACTTTTACTATACTGTAGTTTACAAACCAGTATTGCTGAGTTCACACAATGAATACATTACCTGGTGGCTTGCTTGCTATAGTGTATGGATGCAATCCGGGAAGTATTAAGTTTTATTGGTGGTGAATTTGCTTCATATACCAGTGAAGGCTGATTCTCCACACATTTTCTTTTATTATATTTTGCCAATCATTGAACACTTAGAGAAATATAGCAAACTGCATGCTTAAAATCCTGCAATGTTTAGTAAATGTATTTTGATGAAGGTGAAAGTTTTCAGGAACTGGAAGCTACTTTGTACCAGTAGAGAAAAACATAATGAAAACTTATGCTACGCTATCATTTACCATTTTATCCCCACAACAATTCTGTGATAGATTGAGCTGAGAGTGGCTCAGAGACATCCACAATGCTTTCATGGCTGAGGTAGACTCAGACTTTCATCTCCAGAATCTAAATTTGAGCAACCCTGTGACTGGATTCAAACATTGCAGTAAGCATAATTTGTTAACTAAATCATACTGTAATGCCTAATGTCATGTATAATGCCAACATAAGCCATGTTTCAGAAATCACAATGGCTGGATTCACACAACATGCAAAACTGAGGCCTAAAAGCTACATTATGGTTTTCTCTGATGTGTGACCCCTGCTAATTCTGATTTATTTAATAAACAATGGTTAAATACAGTGTCTGGACACATCTCAAGCAGTCTACAATTCATACTTTTAGTATATGATGTAAGACCAAGTTCTGATGTTCATATATTTCATTAAAGAAGATTCCAGCCTGCAAAAGTTTATGTTGCTGTACTTTTGGTCTTTAATATTACTTTTTATTTTGCTATTTAAGACTAGCGCATAACAGAAAATATAGGAAGCAGTGTTCAGTGAAGGAAAATACAGCCCAAATAAAACATTCTGAGAGTATTTATGAAATATCCCACTTAACTCATTTCCAATGAATGGATGGCAAAACATGTTATAACATAAAATGCACCAAATTTAAAATTAGCCAAGTTTAGCATGTGTGAATGTAGCTGCTAAGACATAATGCAATTTCTTTGGATTTAGCTGAGACATTTTAACATGTAAACATTTAGTGTGTTGTGCAAACACAGTAATTGTTTTGAATTATTTATTACATTGAAGTCTCTACCTTGCCAATATATTGAAAAATTCCAGGGTTGGGGTAGAGGTGCAAAAAAAAAAAAAAAAGATTACAGTTGCATGGATGGCAATTTTAAAAAGCCTACATTGAATTTTTGGGCAAGTCACAATAAATTCCCATTTCCTTAGATGTGAATCACCTGCAGGGCAAAGATAGGGCCATTTAGATGTTAATACAGTAAAACAGAGCAATCAGGATCACCTTATGCTTTTGTATTGTCAACAGAAATACAATCCTTTCTCCCCTTGTCTCTTTACTCAATTGCTACACAACTTTGGAAATATCTTAATGGAGATGGGATGGGGAGAGAAAATAAAAATAAAGATGGCCATTCAGTTACATAGCCTCTCTGCCCACTGTGCTGTTCATTGTTTTTGAATGAATTAATCCTTAGATGATTTCCTGGCGTTCTCCCATCACTCAAATCTCTATATTCAACCCCTCATATTTTGTAAGAAGTATCAAAGTTTGCTGAAACTAGAAATAGGAAGCCATAGCTTTTATGTTTACCAGTATAATAGCTACAGATGCTGGGGATGTGAAGAAGGGTAATGAAATGTCAGAAGACAGAATATTGTATTCAGTGTACCAACATTATGTACTGAAGGACACTGATGCATTAACAGGCAGTTTTGATTCCAGCAGCAATTCCAGTTAGTTTCTGTACATAGTGGAGGACAGAAACTGTTCATCACTTCAGGCAAAACATTTACCAGAACTAATCTCAACTAGATTAATATCATCATGTAGATTAGTATGTAGCTTCCTCCAAGAAGTGGTACAGTTTAGATTCTGAACTTCATGATGTAAAGAAATAATGCTTTTAGACAATCATATATCTTATTTGGGAATGAAATAAATGAATCCTCTGTTTTACAGACTAATAGGGAGAAGAGATGTCTGTTAAAATAGAATGTCTATTGAATCTGAATGGGACTTGTCACCTGCCTAAGAAGGCAAATGGGCTTTTAGGTATGTATTTTATACATGTGTAAAATGAGATTTTATACATGTGTATTTTATGCATGCCTAAAATATGGGATAGGACAATCCCATAGACAATCATATATCTTATTTGGGAATGAAATAAATGAATCCTCTGTTTTACAAACTAATAGGGAGAAGAGATGTCTGTTAAAATAGAATGTCTATTGAATCTGAATGGGACTTGTCACCCGCCTAAGAAGGCAAATGGGCTTTTAGGTATGTATTTTATACATGTGTAAAATGAGATTTTATACATGTGTATTTTATGCATGCCTAAAATATGGGATAGGATTTTACACATGCATAGATGGAGTTACATGTACTGATGGAGTTTGTCTATTGCAGCTGAGATTTGTTAAATGTTTACTTCATATTATTATAAAATACCATTAGTAAATAACCAATTGGCTGCCCCTGACTTTAAATATACTTTTTAAAAAGTAAGACAATATGATGCCATGTCAAGCAAAGTCATTCCTGATGGATCTAAATAGCCACATCACCCTAGATTCTGGTATAAGATCCGTTTGCTGTTGCACCAATCACCTGAAATACCCTGGCTAATAGGACAATCTTGGAGTGTGCAATTCCAGACTTCAGTTGTATGAATCAGCTCTAGCTGTACACAGTTCAAAAGCAAGGTCAGTAAAGGCTTCAAGTTAAATCCTCTGTATTGACTGTGCTGATTCTTAGTTTGTTCTTTGCCAGACCATCTTCTACAGTGGATCTTAATTTCTTTGTCAGATTGTCTAGTTCAGTCCTCTAGCTTTGACGTGTTGCTGAATCATAATTCCCAGAAGCCCAAGCCAGTATTGCCAATGATGAGGGATGCTAAGAATTGCAGTGACATCCCAGGATCATAGGTTATTCTTCCCTACCATAGATCTTATTCCTGAATCCTATTCAACAGCTACCTACAGCTGAGGTCCAGTCAGAAAAATCACGTTTATTTTTAGTTATTTCCTTTTCTTCAGTTAAAACTCATGCAAGCAGGCTTGCAAGTTCTGAATGGGAAAGAAACAGTTGGGTGATCTACAGAGATATGTGCAGATGGGATAGTAGTTGTAGATAAAGTTAATCCCTAAAACATAACAATGGTAGTGCTAGATAAGCTTGAAATATATCATTTCTAGCATTCTTTTCTCACAGAGGTCAAAAAGTTGCCTGATATAAACACCCTGTGGGGATCTGGCATTTTGGAAAGCAGTTTGCCTTTAGAGAGAGAAGGGCTAGCTCTTCATAATCCACTCCACCCCTGCAAAATATTTCTAGGCAGCAAAGATACTGACATCAAGGAAGGTTGTTTTGAAGGCTCATGTTCTGCAGGAGAGTGTATTTTCAAAGGAAGTCATTGCCAAGAAGGAAAGAGCTATTTGTTCCTTTGAGTATATTGTAATGTCCCTTTAGAAAAATCACATGTAACAACAATCAGGATTTAAAGCAGTTTTCATTGTTGTCATTTTACACTGTCTATCCATGTGGTTTTGTTGGTAACATATAGGAATGTTTTACCATTGCTTTCTGTGCAATAAGAAATGATGATGTGATCATCTGCCTCCAGTATCTTCCTCTATCATCGCTGCTTGATATAGCTGCCTTCTTGCTTTAGCTGGGCAGCTGGAATGATCTTCACACCTTGGATGACCCTGCTGGAAATAAATATTCTTGGCATACGCTCCCGGCAATCTTCACTCATCCCTTCCAGAAAAAACTCATCCACCATCATGCTACAATGAGGCAACATAGCAGGACTTGAGGGAGAGAGTAAGTGACCTAAAATCACTCAGCGGGCTTCCATGCCTAAAAAAACATGGGAACTCATGGTTTCTCAGTTTCTAGTCCAGCATCTGAACCACTACAAGAAACTGGCTCTCAGATGGATCATATAATTCTGACTCAAACCACAAGTGTCCAGACTCAAATTATTGTATTTTAGATACATTAGGTAAATACCTAGCTCTCTTGAGAAATCTATAATGCTGGGAAAGAAGGAAGGAAAGAGAAGAGGAAGACCAGCAGCAGGGTGGATGTACTTAATTACTGTGCTGATAGGTGCACCATTGGAAGACTAGGTTAGGGGCAGATCATTTTGGAGATGGTCTATCTGTGCGGTCTCCTAAGAGTCAACACTGACTTGATTACATAATCATAATCACCATTCTCATTAGAATCCATTTTAAAGTTTAATCACAGTGGCTGTGTTTACCCTGTATGCTTAATCACGTCAAAGGTTTAACAGCTGCAGTTGTACAACATGCTAAGCTTTTTTTAGTTTTAACCTCAGGTTTTTGTGGCTTAACAGGTGGTACAAATCCAGCTTATTTTGGTTAGTTTATGATTGCATGGGTTAATTAACCAGGTTAAGCATCTTGTGCAAAAATAATCAGTGTGTGGAAGGGAATGAAGGGAGTATATATGAATGAAGTACGTGCATGTGAATGAATGAACTATGTGTACATGTCTGGCATATGTGTGAGAGGAAAGTGAGGGTGAGTGTGTTCACATTTTGCACTACGTCATGGTTTTGCTCAGCAACAGTTTGAATAAACCACAACTGTCTAGTTTCACACATAGTGTTAAGCCATAAACAGTAAATTGCAAGCCACGATGATTAAGTTCATAAATATGCTCAACTAAAAGTAAACATTACATTATGTTTAACATGGTTAGTGAAATTAAGTACTGTGTATGTATCTAGAATAATGTGTTGAAGGCCATAGGGTCTGCATATTTTGGAACGTAGTCCTGTTATCATGAGCTTCCTCTTCCCATATTTTACCACAATTAATTTGGCCTTTGATGTCAGTGAAGACTATTTTAAAGCCAGATGTTCCACCTAACAAACTGGACCGCATATAGTAGTTTATGCGTTTAATTTCCCATTTTTCCTAATTATTAAATAACTGAGTTAAATGCTATTAATTGAATTGTTTAACATGACATAAATGTTTTAATATATTACTACCTTTGATTAGTATCTGAAATATGTAGATTTTTGTGGGTGATTCTTTTTTTCTCTTTTTCATTTCTTTTTTGTAAAATACATTTTTTAAAAAAATTAAAGCATAATTGCAGCATGTGGTAGGAAGTCATAAAATCAGGGCAATAATAAATTCAAGTAATATATATTTATTTAAATTATGTGTACTTTGTCTCACTTAGAATAAATCTACCTTCCTCAATTTATAGATCTCCCAAATTGTTGAATCACAATTGTTGGGCATGCTGGTGGTAGATGATAAGAATTGTAAGGAACCCAGATGGGGAAGTCTGGGTTCTTTTAAAAAATATAAATCAGCCTCACAATTGAGCAACAGTGACAGAGTTCATGTAATACATTATAGGTTTGCTTAATCATGGTTTGTTACATAACTACAATTATCTGGGCTCCCAGCACATGCTAAGCCAAAGCAAAAAAAGCCTACTGCAGACTACTGCAATGCGCTCTACATGGGGCTACCCTTGAAGAGTATCCGGAAGTTTCAGCTGGTCCAGAATGCGGCCGTGCGAGCAATTTTTGGGGCCCGAAGAAAGACCCATATAATACCTCTGCTCTGTGAGCTGTATTGGGTACCGGTTTGCTTCCGGGTCCAATTCAAGGTGTTGGTTATCTCCTTTAAAGCTCTACATGGCATGGGGCCAGGTTACCCGAAGGATCGCCTCGCCCCCACGATTTCAACCCGTCCCACCCAGTCTCACAGAGAGGGCATGCTCCGGATCCCCGCAGTAAAAGAACTTCGACTAGCAGGGTCCAGAAGGTGGGCCTTCTCTGCTGTAGCCCCTGCCCTTTGGAACATCTTGCCCCCAGAGGTGAGAGAGGCCCCCTCACTCCAGGCCTTTCAGAGGGATTTGAAGACCTGGCTCTGCCATCTGGCCTGGGACGGGAAGGGAGGATATCAGAAATGGGGTTGGCTGGTCCCTTAGCGGCCTGCTGTGGCCCCTATCAGCCTCTTGGATTTTTTAGCCTTTTTATCTTTGTAATGTCTGGTTTTTATAACTTTTAATTAATGTAATTCTGATTTTAGTTTGTTGTAAGCCGCCCAGAATCCCCTGTTGTGGGGAGATGGGTGGGGACAAGTCTATTAAATAAATAAATAAATAAATGTTAATCCTATTCAGGCATGACAAACACTGGGAGCACTTACCAAGTTTAGCCTTCTGATAAGCTGTCCCCTGCTAACATTGTTGAAATGATGCACTGCTGAAATGAAAGGATGCAACATCCACATGTCCAGCAAGGACATCTACTGGGGAAAAACCTTCACATCTACAGTCATGAGTGGTTTGCCTTCTGTGCAAGTCATGACTCTTGCATTATCAACCTCCTGAGTCATATGGAAGTTGGTACACATACGGTTGCGTGCAGAGTCTTTCCTTTTGCAGAGAAATGTGCTGAAAGCATGGATATCTCTAGGAGATTGGTATCATTTGAATTATGTTATCAAGGTGGCTAAATACAGTCTTTAATAGGCATTATACATTTCTGTGTCAATTGATGCTTCCAATAAAAAAGATAACAGTAAATTGGTATCAGTAGTGATTTGTTAAATATTGTGAGGGAATGTGAGTTTATCTGTGTGTTAGGTAAAATTTCTACTATATTTTGTGTAGAAATATGTAAGACCTCTGGCAAAAACAATTTATAAGAAAGCCATTGGGTTTAAATGCTGATAACACTAACTTTGGTGCTAAACCAAGAGCAGGGGAAAAAACAGTATTTTCTGCAGACTGAAAGAACCATCCCTAAAATCATTTGATTTGGAGTGGGGTGCACATCCCACATCATCCACAGTTCAATGCAACATGCTGCTGACAAAGTAACCCTTTGAAAGTGAATTCTTTGTTACCAAGGTTTATGGGTACTTCCATATTTATACCCTAAGAACTACACAGTTAAACATTTTTATGACTTTGTTGATTTGAATAGCAGCAGCAGGAGCTTCTCAACAGAGGCAGAATTCATAGGCCTTTCCAATGCCCGCAGTTAGGTAGGATGTTAAAGCTTTTCAAGCTTTCAAATCTTCTGACAAGAACTAGTCCAAACAGCAATTCTTATATTCTTTGATTATCCTTTTGATGAAATCTGGTTCAGGTTTTCAAAGCTAGAAAAAAAGAAATCACAAATGTGATAAATAACTCTTATGAAACTGAGAAACATGAAAGATGGGTTGGCTAAAAGAGAGATGCCTGTTTCACAGGGCTGCAAGTCCAGACTTCTATTACAGAGAAAGGAACACTACAAGCATCTCAGTTCCAGAAAGTTGCCTGTGATAGGTGATTGAGGCTGTAGAGCAGTTTCCCAAACTCTGAGGTCTATCTCCTTTGGGAAGGTGCAGACAGAGTCCAGGGGAGGTTGAAGAAAGAACCTTTTAGTTATATTGTTACAATAAATCCACCTTTCCCAAAATTTCATTGAATTGTTTTCATTGCTCATTTGTATTCATTTTGGTGTTCTGACTTTTAGGGGAGGTGTGTACATTAGGATTGTGCTAAAGGGAGGTGTGATGACAAAAAGTTTAGGAACCCCTGCTCTAGAGAAATAGGAGTTGGGGACTCATTTAATGAACTGCATATATTCTAATAGACCTGCTAAACAAGATCTCTGGGAAGAGGTAAAGCACTCTCTACAGCTTGTAACTGCAAAGTCAGTGAACAGTTATTTGATGAACTGATGTGTGAAATGAATGTGTGTATCACCTTTCACCCATTCTGGAAATATGAGCATTACTTTAAAAAATAATGCCTTTTAGTATAATTTGTCATGTGTCTATCTGACATTACCTGTACAACAAATTTTCTCCCTTATGAATAACAGATGACAGAAACTAAACAAAATTGGCAACTGTAACATCATTGCTTATGTTGAAGGTCAGCTGTCATAACACCTACACAGAATTCTTCAATACGTTCCTTAAAAATAAAAATGAAAACGTTCATTCTACAGAAAATGACTTGTAAGTAGAATAGTCTAGAGCAATGGTTCTCAGACTTTATATGATTTGGAGGTGGGGAAGGAATAATTTTTGCCTGAGACTTGAGTTGTGCTTTAATATTATAAAATATGTAAATTTATACAACTTAATTTGTCCCAGTTTTTACCCTTGGAAATCTGGTTAATCTGGGTATCCAGCAAGTCTGAAAGAGCATATTCTGTTCTGTTTCTGAACAGCAGCCTAACTTCTCCAAGCAGAAAAAAAAGTCTGAAATGTATATTATTTGTTATTGTTGTTAGCCCAGAATATCTCTTATGCATGAGACCGTATTACTCGGGAGCAAGATATAATATTTACATATACATAAATAATTTCAATGGCTTGCACAACAATCCTTTTAAGACCTGCGATGGTTCTTATCCTGAGAGCTTGATGTTATCTCAAAATTAGAATGAGATTTTTAAAAAGTTTCGTGAAGAAGTTTGCAAATAGGTGCTAGCCTCTATTCTTCCTTGCGGCTGCATTTCCTAAGTCTCTTCGTCTGTAGCTTCTTCGCCTTATTCATTTCCAGCTCAACGACTTCTACGGGCAGCTGGCGCGCCTTTGTGGTTGGCAGAAGGAGGGTTAAAACCATCGAGCTGGAGCTGCCAAGCAAAGCGGAGGCGGGAGACGGAATAGACTCGGGAGGTGCTTTCCTGTGCTTGAACCCGCCGCTGCCCACACACAGGCACGGGAGTGGCTCTTTCGTTCCCAGGCCTGCGGTTGCCAAAAGCGTGCAACCGCCGCTTGGATTCCTGCAGCGGGGATGAATCGGTGAGAGCTCCGCAGACAGACCCAAGGTGGAGTCCAATCTATGGGGACAGGGACGGGCAGCGCGTACGCACGAAACCATCCATTTATGGGGGGAATGCCTGTGTGAAGGGCAGCTCCGTCCACCCCACCCACCGTCTCCATTCACTCTTCGTCTCCCAGATCAGTTCGCAACAGGGAAGATCTGCCTTGGAAAGCCCTGTCTATATTTCCCTCACGGCTTTTTTTCCCCCTTCTTTATTTTTTCTATTTCTGCGACGGGAGCACGATTGATGTTGAGCACCGTCCATTATTATACTTGCGTCGTATAATGGACAGTGTTGGTGTTGTCTTATCTGTTTCGTCTAAGGTTGTAACTATAACGCTTACCTGAGACTCAGTACGAACACCGATTTGCCTAACGGTATCGTGCTGTTCATAGAAATGCTTGATTTTATTCTTCCAAACTTTCCCCATTTACCATTTAAAATTTAATTTATATTGTAAATTTATTGGGACAGGGCCCTATGTGTGTATGTAGCTCTTTATATACAGAAGGAAAGTACTAAAGTTGGGTCAGGACTGTTTGTCAAGGCCACTATTACTGAATGCCCCAGGAGCAGAATGATGGAATATAAATTATATAAAAAATAACAGTATTAGTAATTATTAATCTAATGGGGAGCAATATTCCAGACTCTCAGGTACAAGACTTTCTCAGCACCTATTTGAAAAATGTTGAAATTAAAAGAAAAAAAATTACAAAATCTGTTTATTGAGATTCTGATGTCTCTAACGATACTGTGTCATGTAAAAAATAAAATTTCAGTAGACGTAATATATAACTACCAAAGCAAAGTGGTGGCAGGTTGGTGATAATAGTGCAATATTCCAGAAGTTAGCACTGCAGATATTTTAAGAGAACATAATTTTCAATATATTTTCAAAGGAAATCCAAGACACCTTTTTTATTTATATATATAAATAAACATATATACACACACATACACATACACATACATACATACATACATACACACACACACACACACACACACACGTTTGCTCCAATATGTAGTAAAAAATAGTATTGCTCTGCTAAACTTTTGATTGAATCATGCTGGCAACATATCCTATAGGCAATATCAAAACTTCTTTGAAACTGATTTCCTGATTTCCTACACTTGAAGCAGCATTTTAATTATAAGAAATTCATTTAGAACTAATTTGGTCTCAGAAGACATTTTAATGCAAACAGCTGCTGCTATGAATTACATTTTTACCATCAATCAACAAAGTTGATAAGCACATTTTTCTTTTTCCCTCCATCCAGGGAAAACAGCATAGCACCTTCATCTATAGGTTTACTTAAAAATAAGGCCCTTCCCACCGTTCAAAGGGTCTTCAATAAAAACAGGAGACTGATGGGGACCATTTATATTAATACCAAGCATTGTTTATAATCTTTAAAGAACTTCCATCCTCAAAGAGAGAATATTCTGAACAAATAGCACCATTACAACATATTTTAAAAAACAACAGCTGGATTCTGCATATGTGAATGACAGAGAAGATATCCACAGAACATATTCTTAAGCTCCATTCATTCATATTACATTGTTTCCTTTCCACCCTAATTACTCACCTTTTGGCAGGAGCTTGTGTTTTCTCTCTCTTTTATTAAAATTCTTTTTTTTTCCCCCAGCAGGTTCTGAGGGCAAAGTGATATTCCAAGATCTCAGAGACATTTATCAAGACTTAGAAGATAAAAGCCAGAGAACTGTAACTGCTAACTTAGTTCAGGGAGTTGAAGGAGTATTTTGCCGGGGAGCCGCTGAGGTAGAGTGCTGCCACGGGAGCCTCCTTAAACCCTGCCAGGCCTGAGCAGTGTCAAGGCAGGGCCTTAATTTTCCTACTACCACCACCCTCTGAAGACTGGCAGCCATGGGGGAAAAGTCCCACACTTGCCCTTACTGTGGGAAAGGTTTCCGGCGCAACTCACACCTTACACGGCATTTAGCTATCCACTCTGGGCTGCAGCGCCCTTTAGGTGGGAAGCGCCTGGGACAGCAGATGCCAGAGGAAGACCGCCCCTTCAGCTGCAGCTACTGCGGGAAGACTTTTGCCCGCAGTGCCCACCTGGCCCGCCATCAGGAGACCCACTCAGGGGAGCGACCGTACAAGTGCACGTACTGTGGTAAAGCCTTTGGGCGCAATTCCCACCTGACCCGCCACCACAGCACCCACACCGGAGAGCGCCCCTACGAATGCGGGGTCTGTGGCAAAGCTTTTACCCGCAGCGCTCATGTCACTCGCCATCAAGGAACTCACACCGGGGAGCGGCCTTTCCGCTGCACGCGCTGCGGCAAGTGCTTCACCCGCAGTGCACATCTCCAGCGTCACCAGGGCATCCACAGTGGGGACAAACCCTTCTCGTGCAGAGACTGTGGAAAGGGGTTCACCCGTTACGCGCACCTTGAGCGTCACCGTGCTACGCATTCGGGGGAGAAACCTTTCAAATGCGCCAGCTGTGGGAAAGGGTTTGGGGCTGCCTCTCACCTTGTAAGACACCAGAAAACCCATAAAGTTTAAAGGGCTGGGACTGCTCCTGCTACCATCCAAACAAGTATGAGAAACGGCCAGTATGGAGTACTTGGACTTATCCTTTGTCTTTATGTCTCTTTTCTCCATTCTAAAATACCATTCTAAAAATCTTATTTTAGAGGGAACTGAGTACAACCCATTCAACAATATTTGTACCTGGTCTGCAGAGAAATTGAGGTGATGTGAGTTTCTTCTGCTTCAGTTCAGCAGCAGCTACAGCAAAGACAATTTTAAATGGCGAAACAGCAAACTCTTCTAATTTTTTTCCTAGATGGGAAAAGGAAATCTCAGAGCCGCCGGTCCCTCATGGTTTTGTGTGTGCTTTTACCCAGTATCATAAATAAAAGCTACATTTTACCTCCATCTTTTCTGGTAAGAAAGATGCCAGGTTTATCAATAGAAACATGTAAGAAATGCACTTATGACTCTGTGGAAGGTGTTTCAAAATCCCCTGCCCTGTCCTCCAGCATCATCCGCATTGTGAATTTAAGATGTAATGTGACGATCTGCACCAAGAAGCATCTTTCTGGCAATTCCCTTGGAATGTACTTGGAGAAATTCTTTCATCGGCTTTGGATTTTGAACCCTATGGCCTAATCACATTGCAGTTACAACAATGTGCCATGCCCACCCAAGAGAATAGCATTGGAATATGGGGTTAATGTGCCTGGGTCTTCAGCCCCTCAATAGCCTGTAGCACCAGAAGGAGATCTTGTTGCAACTGAAGCCAACTCTTGGAACTTGTCTATCTCTTCTGCTCCCCTGAAGACTTTGAGGCTTGCTTTACAACCATCTAACTACAAGTGGTGCCTGCAACACCATGTTGCAGTGTAGAGTATTTCTAGACCATCCAGCCATATCGTCTTTCGGAGATACTCCACTTGATTTCCCCTTCCTTAATTTGAGCTGTTCTCTTTAATAGCATTTTGGGGCCCCTATGCATGCTCTGCTGTTGATTTTTTTAATTTTATTTTTTGGAGGGAAAGAAGTTACTCCCTTTGGATTTTATTCCTAATTATTTTTCTCTGTTTTTGAAAATGTTGGTATTTCCACAGCATGCTGATAATCTACTTATTTCTCAGTAGCCCCATTTGGGTTGCATAGCTGTGATGAATGCGCATGAGTTTGTTGGCAATATTGATAGTTATTTCTCTTCCTTACTAGAATTTTTGTGGGAGAACTAAGGAACAGACCAAGACTTTATCCAAGTCACTTGCAATGTGAAACTCTGCAGATATTTCAAGCCATTTCCTCTGGAGCATATGAGTTCTTATACTTTACCTGTTGTCTTGCATCTCCCAATCCTCCAGCTTTAGTGAATCTGAGCTTTCTTCTTCTTTTTTATAAATAATAATAGCTAGCACAGTTATACTGATAAATTGCACTGCCTAACAGCAGTGTGTTCTAGTATAGGTAAATAAATTAGACTCAAATTCAACAAATCAAATTGTTGAAAAACGTATTTTAATTTTTGTTATGTAAACTCGTTCACATTTTTTTTAAATGGAGAAGGGGAAATTTTAAATGATACTGTCTGCTGTCTCAGCAGAAAAAGAACTGTAGAAAAAATGTATGGGGACAGCTGGAAACTTTTTAGCAGAAATTTAAAGTATAACTTTGGATATCCTGCTGTTCTGAAATGCATCAGAAGAGTTAGAGAAGCAGCAGGTAATTTTTTTAGCTGGAATTCCAGATAGACTATCTTTATCCAGACTTTTTCTGCTTTGCCTCCTTCTGGGGAAACTTGCTGAGTAACTTATCATAGCAGCTTATTGTCTGTTGCTCTTGTGATTCTCATCTGCCTCCTGATCTGTGGTTATTTAAGGGTCTGGGATTCCCTGACTGTTTAAAAACTCTGATCGTGCAAGAACGTGATGGTTTTGTCACATCAAGGACACCTACAGGGTATTTGCTGTGCCAATGATTGAGTTATATATGGCATTTGGACTCGGAAACAGCAATAGGCAACTTGGTTCTCTTTATGGACTGGTTTTAACTTGGGCTGTTTGGAACCAGAGAAATTCAGCAGTAAGACTGCAGTTGTGCAGCAAAGCTGTCATAAAATATTTTCCACAAAAAAAAAAAAAACCACAACTGACACATAATAGATGGGAATAATCAGAACCAAGAACAAACTGCAGCTCGCAAAACACAAATGATTTTACTTGATTGCCAAATAAAAAGGTTTTTTTTTGGCCTCAGTGAATTGTATCTGAAGGAGCCTCGTACAAGATATGGCCAGCTACTCTCTCTGAATTCATTCTGGTTACCAGATGGAGGAACCATTTCCTGTTTATTCCAGTACTACTTTGATGATCATCTTGGTCCAGCATTAAAAAAAAATAAGTTTTTGAAAAGAATATCAAGAATTATCTCTCTAAATGCCATTCCTCTGTGCTCTTGCATAATCTCATATTTTCAACTTCAATTTCCATGTACATTGCCTGTAATACACCAGCTCTTTATACCAGAATTTAAAGAGCAAGTGGCAATAAGAGTTTTCTCTGGCTTTCTATGAATTGAAAGCTGCATTAAACTGGACATTTGTTTTTCTTTCTCTCAAGTTGATAGAACGCTGTAGAAATGCTGAACCCACAAACTCTACTTCATTTGTGCAGTATTCTGTGCTGTAAAAATGTGTGATCGTTGGCTGATTTTTAGCATTCCCAGGAGGCAGCAGTTGCTGAACTGTTCTTGAGATATCCTCCCTTATCCTAAACGGCCATGGCAGCCTTGGGGAGTTCATTCCCTGAGTACAGATTTTGTCTTTTTGAGTGGGAATACACCTACTTTAGCCTAAGACATGAAAGGATTTTCTCTTGCATTTGGGGGGTCAGTTTCTTCTGCTAAAGTTGAGGTTGGTCAGTTTGAAGAGCACAAATCAAGAATTTTCAATCTTGCTCCAGTAAACGTCAACCATAATTTTTTCCAACTGGGATTGAAATTATTTTTTGTTTGTTTATAGCTCCTAATTAAGCTACTGTAATATGCCTGGATTCACATATTGCAGTAAGTCATTATAGCTCTTTTGTTTATTTGGGGGGATAAAGATGTTGCATGAGCCCAACCATTGTGATTTGTAAACTATGGTTTATAGCGTAATATGTGCAAATCTGGTCAGGTGTCATTCAGTAAACCATGGTTAAACCACGGCTTAGTGCAGTCTGTGAGGCCAGCCATTGTCTCCTGCTGAACATTGAGCAGCTTTTCAGTGAAGTATAAAGTTACTACACATATTCAACCTCTGATCCTAGAGAACTGACCCAGACTTTTTATCCTCTTCCATTTTCTCTATTCTAGATCAGCATAGAAGAGTCCAAACCCACATAAAAACTATGTGTCAAGATCCAGCTGTGTCCACTTTATGCTTTACCACCTTGAAATCATTCGGGCAAGTTTGTCACAACTGTCTCAAATCCCATGGCTTTCAGTGGGGCTAAAATCCCCTTCCTAGTCAGATACACTTCAGACACGTTGGATTGCACCTCTGTAATCCTTCAGCCTGCAAAGACTATACAGGCTAGAAGTTCCAGCACATCTGGAGGGATAGCTGAACCAGAAGAACTTTTAACTGATATCCTCTAGAGAGATGTCCCCCAGATTATAGGGGTGTGTGTGTGTGTGTGTGTATATATACATACATACATACTCACACACCATTTTAAATAGCAGCTTTAGCAGTAAAAGATTTCTGCTAAAACCTGTTGTTAATAATTTAGTATGTTGATGGCACAGAAGAGAAATACAGATAATCCTCACTTAACGACCACAATTAGGACAGGCAAGTCTGTTGCTAAGTGATGCAGTCGTTAAGCAAGGTCATGTGACTGCGACTTGCAATTTTGGCTATGAAGCGCATAAATGGTGATCACATGACATGGGACACTCCAACGGTTGTAAATACCCAACAGTTGCAAAGCACCTGAATCTCGATCACGTGACTGTGTGGACACTGATGGTTGTTAGTGCAAGGACTGGTTGTAAAATTACTTCTTCAGTGCCGTCATAACTTCGAATGGTCACTAAACAGGATAGTCATTAAGCGAGGACTACCTGTACTGTCATGCTGTTCCTAAGCATAAGTGAAAATGCACCTATAAAGAAGGAAATCAGTGCCGTGCTCATCTCTTTGAAGGCAGAAAGCAGCCATGGTGTCAGAGAGTAAAAGAGCCCCATGGCATAAAAGATACATTATCTGTCTCAGGAAGGATTTGATTAATCTTTCTTATTGTGCAATTCAGTTGTGTGATCCCAAAAGGAGAAAGAGATAGGAGTGTTCGGATTTGGCTGGCATTGGGGAGATGTTCGAAAGAAAAAAGGAAGGCATTATTGATCTGGTGCTTTATTAATCTGTCTCCTTTAAACATTTTTTTATCTGTATACTATGCTTTTGCTGTTCATAGTAGTATGAATGCCAGATGTTGGAGAAACAGAAAACAGTATTATTCCAAATAATAGGGGTGCAATCCAGAGAAAACAATCAGCCAGGGGCCAACTGATGTCAATTGAAATTAAAAGTACAAATGAGGGGGCTGGAGGGGAGAAACAACAGAAAGGAATGGGTTGAGTTGGTCGTTTGATGAGTTTTTTTCCCAAGATAAAAATAGAAAATGATTGAGGAATATGGGTGAGAAAACAGGGTTATAAAATATTTTCTCTTTCGACATGAGTGAAATAGAAGATTTATTCAGAGTGTGTAGTATGAATATTTTTATGTAAAAGAATGCACAAAATTAGAGGGTGATCATTCCTATGTATATAATAGACCAGGATAGGCAAACTAGTACCTCCAGATATTATTGCCAGGTTGGCAGGGCTGATGGGAACTGATAGCCAAAACATCTGGAGAGCTGTTGTTATCCAAATGCATTTCTGTACTTCGAGTGCTGCCTTCTTTTTGTAGAATTCAGGCCTTTTTAGCTATGAATTGTGGTGAATTATTTGCTGGTATTCAGTGGTTTTGATTTGGAAATACTCAGAAACAAATATTCTACATCTGTTGACCTTATGAATTGGTCCCTTTGCATGTGAGTTAAGACATTTTGTGCAAAAATAAGAAATTAAAAGGTTTCAAGGCTGCTGTCCTGTGAACTCTTACTGGGGAACAAACTCCATGAAATAGGGATTTTGTTTCTGAGTACATATGCTTAAAATTTCTCAGTAAATTTCATAAGTAAGCCAAACAGTACAATTCCATGTGTATAGCTTTAAATGATGCTTTTAATGTGTGGTTTTAAACAAACAAAATATATAAGAAAATCTTATATTGCATGGATTTCAGGTTTTCCCAACTTTTCCAATTTTTATCTGGAAAGAAAAGAAACAACTTTGTTTTCCTTCAGTGCTTCCAAATTTTTGGTAGTGTTGCAAAACACTGACATGTGTGACATTCTACCCATTAGTTGCATTTGCATAACATACCTAGACTAGTTACTGAATTATAACCCATTTTCTGGATGTGTATGATATGTTAAATGATAAAATAACCCAATAGGCTGGGTTCACACAACACATTAAATTATTTTTGAAAAATAATCAAGCCAATTGACCTGGTTCAGCAATGTTGCATTAATGCAGCGCTCAGATTTATCTGGTCAGTGACTTTGTTCATATAAAATATATAGAAGATAAATTACAAACCAAAAGTGACGTTTTAAAAAAGGCTCTATATAGATGTGGGGTTTTTTTCATAATATGTGACGATGTTGTAAAATTGTCATTTTTAGGGATACATGCTTTTTTTTTCTTTTATATTTGTAGACAAGTGTTTATGCTGCCTTCCAGCAGGATCTGAAAAAAACAGCAAAGATTAATCCCTACCAGCTAGCATCCGTATTGCAATAGAGGTACGCAGACCAGTCAGGGCTGTTCTTCAGTCGAAGTTTTATTTGGATTTGCAAGGTGAATATAGAGTAGGTTTTCCCTTACAAATGTTTGCTTTCAAGTTAATAAGGGAGATGGAGTCCTTCCCACTATCCTCATTATTCTAATTCTGTGGGGCAGCTCGGGCTAGTGGCCATTAATGGTTATGATTCTTGGCTAGAATAGCTGGCTTATACATTGCCAGGAAAAAAGAATGCATCATCAAAAGGAAAGACATGGACATGGATAATAAAAATTCAGTCAGAATGCAGTAGATTTTCAGTGAAATGGCAGGTGTTGGGGAAAGCTGACTTGTTTCATCCATTGCACTAAATCATGTTTAGATCAAGCTTCACCCAAGAGTTCCTCCAGCTTGAAAGCTAGCAGCTAGAGATTCAAGGAGACAGCTATTTGATAAAGCGGTTTTATTACAGATATTAAAAAGGCAATAATAGAGCAGACAAGCAGCAACTGCCAGCTGTATGCTACAAGCCATATGTATTTGTATATGTAGCAGTCCTGAAGTTCAAACTGTACATGCGCCTTGAGAACAGGTTGCATCTCAGTGGGAGGGATGGGAGACATCTGTTCATTATTGTTACGGTCCTGCCTGGTCTTGGGCTCTTGACATCTGACCTTGGTCCTTCTGGCTTTCACAATTTGCTTAGTTTCAGTTTAGCATATTCAGCCAAATTTAGTTTGCAGATCCTGGTTTGTATTGATGTATTATGCATAGCCAATTGTGATCTATTCAATAAAATATGGGTAAACAAGCCATGGCTGAGCACAATGTGTGAATGCAATCAATGACTAGGTGACTCAGGATGTTGCGCTGGGAAAATTCAGTCGCAGCCTTCATGCCCCTGTTGCTGTTCCTTCTGGATGCTTGTTTGTGATTAAACTGGACTTCTGAATAGAGAGGAGGAGGGAGTCTGGTTTTCCAGTGTTTCTGAACTGCAGTTTCCAGTATCACTCAACTCAGTATGGTCTAAGGCGCTGGCAGGAGTTTTTTTTAGAATAGTTGTATTCTGTAGTTCAAGTTCCTGGCCTCCTGCAGTGCAGAACTGCCCCTGTGGCTCCTTTTTAATTAGAAGGTTGTCCTTTATAAAATAACCCTTCTACCATCTTCAAATTTGGGACAGGTTTTTTTCCCCTTAGTTTTTGTTACTTTTTAGTACTTAGCGTGCTAACTAGTTTCTTTAAAAGAAATGTGTATCTGTTAGGGTGATAGCAACGCACAGTCCCTTCCCCATGTTCTTTTCTTTTTAAATTGTTAAAAGATATATACGATCTTCCTAGAAAACACATATTTATTATAGACTTCTTAAAAAGGAGAAAACTGTGCAAGGCATTCTGGGCCTGTACAGCTCCCCTCCAGGTTTGTTAAGTGTTTTATTCCATGTGTGTTTCATATAAGCAGGCAAAGTCATGCAAGGAATTCTGGTAGCATAGACAAAACCTTTGCAGATATTTGGGCAAACTCATTCTGAAAAAGACCATTGGGACACAACATGTTCCTATGAAGCACTTTTTCTTATTTTGTGGAGATTATTGCCTATAAGCAACATCCCAGTCCTTCCTCTCCCCATTTCAGAGTGTTTCTTGTGAGAAAGCTCTTTTTAGCTCTGTCTTTAGAGTAATACAGCTAAATGTTTCCTAGAAGAATGATAACAAGATGTGCAGCTGGATTGGGGTGATTTTCTGTCCACCATCTATAGCTGTGAGGCTTCCTGTAGTCCCTGAAGTTTAAGAGCTTCTCTAAATATTGCCACCAAACTAAAATTTGTAATGTGATTGAAGGGAGAAATGTGAAGCAATATTCATATTAAGTTACTTAATCAAAGTTAGTTTTGTCCTGGCCCTTTTTACTTTTGGGAGCCAGATCACCATAAGCCATTTAAATACCAAGGGCAGCCTTTAGGCCTCCAAACATTATAGGAGTCCTCACTTAGCAACTGCCTTGTTTAGTGACTGTTCACAGTTATGACAGTGATGAAAAAGTAACTTTATGACCAGTCCTCACATTTACGACCTTCACAGGGCTGTAAAGCAAAGGAAAGCTGAAATAAGTTTATAAGCATAGTCGTTTCACTTAGCAACTGTTTTGCAAATTGTGGTCACTAAATGAGGACTAGGAATACATACTTCAGTTTTAACAATTTTTTTTCTTAATGGAAGCAGCTGCAGGCTTAATTTTTTACTTTATGCAGCAAGGATAATTATTTCTGGCTTCCATATTTATTATACTGAGAACATTTATATGTCAAATATAACCCCTTCATTTTAAAAAATGCAGCATTTTGAGGGGCAAATTCAAGGCTGATTTGTCTTAAGGCATGCACTTTCATGGACTTGATCTATTGCTTCATTAACATTTCTTCCATAATAAATATTGCATAAAGGTTTAAGATGCTACAAGGCTTTTGGTTGTTTTTGTTCTAATGCTAATTTGGCTACCCCTCTGGAAGTTATCATTTCTGTAGTTCTTTATATGCAGGGCCTCAACTAATTGATCCGATGCCTGCCTGCTTTTTCTTAGACCTTTCCACTGAAATATGGTCATTTCCATATGAACATTCTGTATGTTCTTGAGAACTTCAGTTATACCATAACTCAGATATTTAAGGTGCAAGTGGTTCCAAATGCAGACCTTGACATCTAAAAATGGTCTCTGTTAATGTGATGGGCAGGAATATTTGCTTAAATTACTGGAAACCCAATGTGACTAAGGACCTCAAGTTATTGAAGACTCAATGAATGAATGCTCCAATTAACTAACTGCATTTCATTAATGCTTTGCTACATACTTGGTTGGATTTATATAGCAGAAAGCCAGAATGTGATTAGTTTTTGGCTTAATGTAATTAACTGTGCTTTGCAACTTGTGGTTTGTTGCTGAGTGTTATACGTGTACCCAGCCATTTTGGCATATTCAGCTTACCATGTTTAAAAGAAACCATAGGCTTGCATGACTGTACCTACCACTCCAATATAAATCAAGACACTTCACTGTTGCAGCTTTAAAGCATTATGTATACCATACTTCAGCTTTCTCCATCCTGGTGCCTTTTTGGTATTTTGGAGTATATATCCCCAACCAGCATAGTTATCAGCCATTTTGCCTGAAAGGGGTGAAAAGAGTTGAAAGTCTAAGATTTCTAGAAGGCCAGTGGAATGGGGCTGTGGTCTCCTCATACAAGATGAAATAGTTGCTAAGAGCACCATATGTCTACACCGGTCCTTGTAACTGCTTATTTGCGAGTTACTGGGCATCTTTGCTGCAGTGAACAGAGTTTTATTCTGTGGGAAAATATAAGCCCTTGTACTGCAGGAGGAGCAGTCACAAGACCAACACTAAAATAGAGACACAGCTAATCTCTTCCTCTCTGCGGCTTGTGGAAATCTGCACTGAGATGCATTTAAGGCCTGCTCTATGGATGCAATAGAGTAAGGCATGCTGGCTGGGGAATCCTGGGAGTTGAAGTCCACGCATCTTAAAGTAGCTAAGGGTGAGAAACACTGGAGTAGGGTCATGGAATGGACTACATTGATTCAGACTGTGCGTAGTACAATCTAGTTGTGAATATTCCATTTTTTTTTTAAAGCATGTGCCTATGCAAGCCTTTATGCATTTTAAAAAAGCCCAGCAGGAAAGAACTGTTATCCCACCTCTGTTAGATATTTTGTTTTTCCACTTGTGTGTATGTGCTTTTGAAATGGCAAACATCCATCTGCATTTTCTGTCCATTCTGCCCTCTCCCCAACCATCTCAATATTCTGCTCTAGGCAGATTTCATGGGTCATGGGCTGATACGCTGTTATCTTTAGCTCATATTTATCCGTTCTTTCACTTTACTGATTCCTTTCCCACAGTAGTAATTCTCTTGAACTCATGCTATTCGGTGAGGATATATTACAGGAAAAGCTGAAGTCCTAGGGCAAAGGCCATTTTGGCACATTTTAGGCTTGGGAGAGCATCTTGGGCTGGGAAAAGAAGTTTTGTTCATAATGTATGGTTTGACAGCTGTGAACACACCCAATTATGGTACATTTTGAATAACCCGTTGTTAATAAACCACCCTGTGTTTCTCATGATTGCTCCATCCTAAATATAATTTCTCTCAAACCTGGTTAAATTTTGATAACATTGGCTTTCAAGCAAGCATGTTTTAAAACTGTGGCTTTCTTTCAGCTGCCAGCTTATGATTTCATTATAGCTTTTGGTGCTGTCTGGCAAATGGGGTTTGGCTGGGTTTTTCTTTGGACAAAGGAACAGCCATGGAAAATGTGTTTCATTTCACATAAGGTTTCAGCAATGGGGAGAGATCACTTGTTGGAGGGACATCTCTTTCCCCTCCTCAATATGGAACCAACCCGGAACTTGTTTCACTTCCCCAAGCTGGTACCAGTTCAGTTAGAGGCTGGAGAGCACCAAACTAGGAAAGGCTACCTGAAGGCACTCTCTCTGACTCTCTTTAACATTATAAATCCATTTTTAGCTCTCTAGGGTTTGGGGGAGGCTAGAGGGTAAGTGATTTTGTTTTGCTTGTATATTGCTTTGAGGCGGGATTAGGCTGGAATTTATCTGGCGGATTGTTTGGACTTGTTTGTATTTTCTTATTTGTAATAATGCCAATGGATATGATTTAACAGCAATTGTAAATGGTGTTGCAATATAGCAAAACTGATGTCTGGGTTCCCCAACACCTTAGTTTTCCTGGTATTGCCCTTGGTATCGTTCTCTGTTTTCCTATTATAACAGTATCTGTCTTTTCTCTGTATGAAATAAATACTTTTTGAGAGAGGTTCCGAAATGCCTTTTTTTAAAGCCTAATCCATCTGTGATGGCTGCATCTCTATTTTCACGGGAACTGAGGACACTTCTAGAATATTTTAAAGAAGTATAAAACGCAGCATTCCTTCTCCATAGGTGGGTTGATAAGAAAGTCAAACGTGTATATTCTAGAGCTAATGTAGAATTTCTCCATGTTTTGGATGTGGTACATGGAGCTGGCACTGAAGAGATCCTGACATGGATGAACTTGGGTCCTAAAAAAGTCAGTTTGTATTTTTAACTTTATAACATTTATTAAAAACTCCCCACAGCCAAAGTTCTCTGGGCAATAAGCCATTTAAACAATTTTAAATTGCAAGTCCAATAAAACAGCTGAGGACAGTGCAACTAAAAAAGGACCCAAACAAAGAGCTATAATTAAAATCAGTAGAGTGATAGATTTGTCTCATAGTAATAAAATATATCAGAGTGCCACAAATGCAATGGATAAGATGTTCATGAGATGTTGCTACAGCAAGGCTTCCCCGCTAATATTCCATCAAGATTATTTTGTAATGAAATATGCCATTACAGGGCAGGATGTTAGAAAGCAAGAAAAAACAGGGTGGGAGAAATGGGGAAAATGTATCAAAATGGGTATCCTCATCTGCTTTTGGCTCTGTTCCTTCTCATGTCATCTTAGGGCCTTCCCACATTGCCCCAGTAGATTCCCAAAAAAGCCATAGAAAACAAAGTTGCCCCCCTTTCTAAAATATTTGCTGCCTTCCAGAAGCTCAGGTTGAAAACATGGTTCTCTCTCCCCCTCACCCCTTCCATTTTGTGTGCACAGTAGGTAAGGTAGAGTAAGATGCATAGTTTAAGGCACCAGGTTATGTGCTGAACAACAGACATGAGTAAGATTTGAATCCAGGACCCAACGCTTCACTATGTACATGTCAGCAGTTCTCTCTGTATCAGCTGCTCTGACAACAACCAAGTGGGCTATTGCCTTCATGCGGTGCATGTCAGGACATCCAGGAAGGTCACTGTTAGGAAGAGAAGGATAACCTTTTTTCTGTCAATGACTGTATTTAAATAACAAAACCAGCCATCTCTTGTCCCAGTCAATTCCCTTACCTTCATGTGCAAGCTGCATATGACTAGAACGGTGTTTCTCAATCTCAGCAACTTTAAGATGTACAGACTTCATCTCCCAGAATTCCCCAGCCAACCATTGCCTTCAATTCCCAGAATTCCTCACTGATTGGCTAGGGAATTCTGGGAGATGAAGTCCATACATCTTAAAGTTGCTGAGACTGAAAAACAGTGATCTAGGATGAGTTCCCAGGATGTAGAAAGGAGACTGGAATACTATCACTGCATTTCATCTGCCAGCAAAATATTACTTTAAAATCCACAGCAGTGTGAGAATTAGGAAATGTTGGAGGAAACCTTCACCCCACGTTATCTTCCTGAATAGATTTTCTTCTGGGGGAAAAAATGATTAAATAAATAATTGGAAGTGGAAATGGAAAAAGGGGATGTTGCCTGAATGTAATGAATAAAAGAGGGTGATGGCGCAGTTACGGCCTTTTCTGGAAGTACCAAAGAACTTAGCTAACAAATGCAAGCACATTGCCATCTTATTCTTATCGTGCCTGCATTTTGACCAACCTTTGTTGCTGTAGCACCCAAATACAAAATGGCTCCTGGAACCCCAAGAGCTGAGTGGTTTGAGCGGGACTGACACCACAGCCCTCAAAACTTGGTTAAAGTATAGGTGAATCTGCAGCCCATCCCCGTTGGCTAACCGAGCGTGTTCGCGGACCGTGTTCTGCCGATGCAGCCAATGGCTGGCTTCCCTCGTAAGGCTCCCCCAGAACGCAGCCGCTTCACATCTCGCCTCGGTTAATGCGCGAACCCAGGCACCGCGCTGGGCGAACCAAGGTTTATATTCTAGCGTACCGTCGCCACCAAATGGGGCTCATGGAGCAAACCACGACACGCACAGACACGCAGTGGGCAAACCCAGCGACAGCAGCCGCAGAGAGCTTGCCCCAAGCCTTCCCACGGGATTTCACCCGCCACCTTCCCGGGCTCCGAACCAGCGCCACGGCCCACCTTTCTCCCTCGGGGCCCCGAGCCTGGGCGGGAGGCTTCCGGCCGGCTTTCGCCAGCCCCCTCCGGGCTTGTTCCGCGTGCAAGGCAGAGGCGATGCCGCTAGAGGGCTCTGGCCATTGTCAAAAAAGAGAGCAAGCCAGCGAAGCGGCTGTTCTCCTTTTCTTTGGCTGCCGCCGCCGCCGCCGCTTCTGCTCCTGCTCCTGCTCCCGTTGCCGCTGACGATTTTGGGGGCTGAACTTCCCAGGTCAGAACCAGAGAGAGCGAGTGCCGTTGTTGCCGTTTCTTCTTCTGCCTTCGTAGCAGCCGCCCGGAGTCGACCCAGCCCGAGCGCCAGCCGAGCCGCTGGGCTACCGCCAAATCGGGGAGCGCGGAGTCCCGGCTTTATTTATTCTTCCTTTGATAGGCGAGATCCTCAGGTCTGCAGCTCGAGGACCGAGATCTGAAGCCAGAGGCTTCCAGGTAACTCGAGCTGACTGGGAGTGGGCACTGGCCAAAGTCCAGCCAGGCAACTTCCTCGGTGAGGGAGGGAGGAGGAGGAGGAGGAGGGGGGGAAACCTATCACAAACGAGAGGAGCCAACGCATGGCACTTTCTTCAGCGCCTCTTTCAAACAACAGTCGAGTCCCCCCTTCCTTACGGTGTGAAAACCCGGGGGATCCCTAGACGCATGAACAAGAGACCTTGGATAGGAGGGAGAAGCAGCAACAGCAACAAAGCTTCCAGGACGTGAGAATGGCAGATCTTAAGGGTGGAGGCTCAATAGGGGTAGGTTGCCACCCTCTCTACACCCTCCTTCTCCCTGGAAAGGCTGGGGTGTTACTACAGCTGACATGCCCTGCAGAAGTTCAGCTGGGGAAGCTTTCCCCCTTGCAGCTCTTCCAGGGCCAGGAAGCGCTTCACCTGTTGAATTTCCAGACATCCTGAAGGGAGCACAAGCCTTAACAGGAAGACAGGAGGTGCAGCAAGACAGGGGCAGTAGAACTGCTGTAGGATTGGCACGGACTACAATTCCCAGCATCCCCAACCATCAGCAACACTGACTGGGGCCAACTGGAGTTGGAGTCCAGTAACTAGCGGAAGGCCGCACATTCTTCACTTTATTGGGCAGCGAAACCAAAGGCCAACTTGTGTGAAATCAGGGTTGTTAGTGCTGTGACCTAAAGCCCAGTCTCATTATAGGCCAACAGGGTTGGTTTTGGATTCTGAGCAGGGAAAACTTATTCTTTCAGAGGCCAGAGCCTTCTGCAGAAGTGACTGATGTATTTTGCTGAGATACAATGGGCCCTTCTGGACCCATGCCAGAGACCTGTCTACAGGGACATTGTGCAGGACAATTTTGGGACTCTACTCTCGCTAGGTAAGGATTTTTATTTTTATTTTCTTTGTTTTTACATTTAAAATATATATATATAAAGGAGTAAAGTTGGCTATTGTGAACTCAGAATCCCAAAATGAATGGGCATAATTGCATTAGTTTTTGCTGCTTTCAGAAGGTGTTAAGCCTTTGAATTACACAGAATTCTGCATCAGGCAGGAGAGTTTCTGTGTAACCTGGAAGGTTGCATTTCACTATGTCCACAAAAGTCTCTCCAGTAAAATCATCTTGGCATGCCTGTTTATTACAGGCTGTTAGAAGAGGCTAAGTTCAGGATCATTCCATGTGGTAATGGGTGAAAAGATAAACAAAAGCTTTTGAGCATCTGTCCCTGAGTATTCAGCAATTGTATATCCATATTCATATCATTTTGTAGCTCTGAACAATTTCAATCATGCTGGTGGAATTCGATAGAATTCTGCTGCTAGCGACAGAATGTCAGGAATTGGCAAAGTAGCGTTAGCATCAGCTGTCAATGTCTTCTTCTGTGTCACAGCTCAGATTTGGTCTTTTCAAAGGGTAGCCTAGAACAAAGTGTTTAAATGGTAACATTAGCGGGGGGGGGCGGTATTTTTTAGTATGATTTCTGATCCAGTTGTTCCGCAGAGCCTGGGATGGGCAACTAAAAAACAAACCAGCAGTCTGGTAAAGTATCCATTAATTTCTTAGAATAACATAGAATGAATGGATATAACTTCCCCCCCACCACTGCTGGCTTCACTCTCTTTCCTTTGGCAGATGGAGGAACCATGAATCCAAATTCCCAGCCTGGTGGTTCTGAGGGTGTGCAGAAGCAAGTCCAAGGGCGATCTGAAGGCCCCACTTACGCGGGGCAGCCTCCAGCTGGACAGCAGAGTGAAGAGGCAGGAAAAGGATGGGTCAAGCCACCTCTTCTTCCTCCAGTGACAAAAGACAACCCCACCATCCCACCCCGTGGAATTTACATGGGGCCCGGCCCCAGCCTGTGTGTCCAGTGTGGAGAGAGCCTTGCCCAGACTCAGCACACCCTTGCCCAGCCTAAGCGGCCTTTGCTGTCTGCTGATAAGCTCTACCCCTGCTCTGACTGTGGGAAAAGCTTTGGCGTCAGTTCCCACCTCACAATTCACCGGAGAACCCACACTGGCGAGAAGCCCTACGAGTGCAGCGACTGTGGGAAAAGGTTCAGTCAGAGTTCCACCCTTGTCCTCCACCGCCGCATCCATACGGGAGAGAAGCCATACAAATGCACGGATTGTGGGAAGAGCTTTTCCGTCAGCTCCCACCTGACCAAACACCAGCGAACCCACACGGGAGAGAAACCATATGAATGCCAGGTGTGTGGGAAAAGGTTCAGCCAGAGCTCTACCCTCATTCTTCACCAGAGGATCCACACAGGGGAGAGGCCTTATAAGTGCGATGAATGCGGCAAGACCTTCAGCGTCAACTCGCACCTTACCATCCACCAGAGGATTCACACAGGAGAGAAACCATTCCGCTGCATGGAATGTGGGAAGAGTTTCCGACAAAGGTCTGGCCTTAGCACACATCAGAAAACTCACATGATGCTTGTGAGACCTTATAAGTGCCCACCTTAGAAGGTTGGGCCCCAAACCTATCTGCCAAGCACCACCAAAATTCTCCATCTCACAAATTAAAAAAAAAAAGTAAGAAAACCAGTATGGAGAAGCAAGTCGACTGCATGAAGAATTTTGCACTGGGAAAGGAGGACTTCAGAAACTCAGTTTAGATTTTTGTAATTGCAACCAGAAGAGGTCTTATACAAATGTGCTTATTTTGCCTTAATATGCATGCTTTGTGATAGATGCACTGCTGGATAGTGTGGAATTTTGATATGACACTTGAACAAGTGAGAAATAGGACTTTCAACTGAGTAAGGATCCAGAGTTGCAGAGGAGCTGATGTCTACATGCAAGGACAGAGATGAATCAGGCCTACTTGGAAGATATATTCTCTGGATTAAACCTTTCCTGTCCGATATGCCTCCACGAGTCAAGCTTCCCACCATAGCTGGCCAGCCTTTTCCCTGATACCTTCTGCTCCATGAAGAGTCTGTGGTTGGAAAGAGAATCTTACTGAAACGTATGGGAAGCTTAGGGTACAATTAAATGAGTTGTGCCCACCAGCCTACAATAGAGTTACAGAGTTATGTACCCTCCAAAAAGCAGTTCAGCTTCCACAACATTGAATATTGAATTTGCCAAGTAGTCCAACCACAGTTTATCGTTTCTGGGATCATGCCATTCTTTCCCACGCTAGTCATTTGGAGTATGTCTGAAACATGATTATATATCATAATACACCAACTAGACAGTGCTGGTGGCCTTGTGGAAGTCATCCTCTTATAATTTAATCTCCTTTTCTGGGCAATGGCCAAGTAATTCTTAAAGATTCGCAAAACATTTTAAAAGTAAAGAACACAAGAAAACAAAAATACCGTGACTACCAGCAACCCCTCACTTCCTCACAGCAGTGCTCTGCCATTTTGTAAACAGTTCCTTTAACCCAGTTGCTTCCCATTTCTATTACTGTTTTTAAATGGTTCTTACTGTAATTGTTGGTTATTTTCTCTGTCGTATGACTCTGAGCCTCAGCTGGGGCCATGGTGTTGGTTAGGAAGTGGGATAGTAATTTAATCAGTCATAATTAATTAACTTCTTTCTGAAACATTTGAGGGAGATATCCTGCCCATTCACTACCATGAAGGAATACATTTCCTCTGTATTTTAATTTAAAAGAGAGGAGGAGAGAGAACAGGCTAAAAGTTACAGAGCAAGACATTCCCTGATATCTGGTCTGTCCTTTGAAAAACCAGAACTACAGGATATCCAGTAAGTGTCTCCTGTGCTAATTGTCACACTGGTCCTCCTCCTGATTTATCTTCAGCTTCTTGCTTTTGCTCAGATGCTGCACTAGTAAAGTGCAGCCTTCTGGATAAAAATAATGTTGGACACCCCTACATTTGTATATGTTTAAACAGGATCTCTGAACCAGTCTGGAAAGCCTGTCTCTTAGCTATGTGTGAGAAACATATAAATCATCTTTTGCCAACTTGGTGCCCACCAAATTACTTCTTCCATATGTCTCCAACCCAATGATAGCTGAAAATTATAGGAATCAAAATTCAACATATTTGGAGATCACCAGGTTGAAGAAAACTAACATAAGTGCCACTATCAGAGCTAGCAAAGCTAAGGAATTAGAGAAAGTCCATTTCCGCTTTGTTTACTTTGATGCTGTTAGATAACTGATTACTTGTTACATTTTTGTAGCTTTAGGAGCGTTTCCCAATTAACAGCAGCCATTTATATTTCTTCATCAACAAGTCTCTCACTACAGTCTTACCCTGTAATCTGTGACTTCACTAAAAAAGAATTAAATTTCAAAGAATTGCATGAAAGCATTTTCTGTGGTTATTTTTAAGTGACAGCCGGCAGAAGTATTTCTTTACAAGATTTGTATCCAGATTTTCTTCCCAAAGCAGCTAACAGTGGAATAAAACAATTAATAGACACAACTGAAAAAACAATTTAAAAAATAGAATATGAGTGCAAACATAAATCTAAACTACTCATATAATTATTATATTTAATTTCCTTCCTCAGCTAAAGCAAAATATTTAGAACAAATGTTAAAGAGAAATGCCTTGGCAAGGAGTTCTCTTTAACAGCAAAGACAAAAGGACTTTGCAGTGATTATTTATTCTGTGAGGAGTATTTCATAATTCAGCTCATAACTTAAAGCTACTCCTACTCTTTGTAGCCATCTAGTAAGATTTTTGCAGCTCAGACATGACAGCGCTATAATTGCTGTTTTTCATTAGTTAAAAGTAATAGCCTTTTCCTCCTCCTTGTAATGGAGGTGACAAGTTTCATTCTAGTATATATTAAATATCCATTTTCTTTATTTCTCTTCCTACAGTAAAACCAACTAAATGATGCGGGGTGTAGTTTTAATAATCCCTGAGTGTGGGACAGCTCCTTTTTCTAATAAGGGGGTGGGGGGGGAATAAGAACATGTGACTATGAACCTTTAAACTTCCAAAAACATAAAAATGCATGGCTTCCACATGTTTTGGACTGTAACACCATCACCCTCAACCATTAAGTTAATGGTAAGAGATAGTGGGAACTTTAGTCCAAAGCTTCAGGAAGGCACAAGGTAATCTCTCCCTGTAAAATTAGAATCCTTGCCATATTAACTCTGATGCAAACACTTTTGTATTCAACATGGCCTACTCCAAAGTAATTGTGCATAGGAATACTGTAGAGAGAGAACAAGCTAATCGTTGTCAAAGTACTTGGTTAGGATTCTGTACTAGCTTTTTTTCTCTGCCTCTAGAATCATTCATCTTTTACAGAACGATCAGATCTTGTTACTGGCAAACAACCAATTTCCATATTTTTCTGCTTCCTATGCCCAATATTTCAATTTGGGAAATGATAAAAACAGAATTGTAGCTTAGCCTCTCTTCTGCAGGCAAAGCGCTATTAAACATTTCCAGAGATCTACTTCTTCACATGAAACATCTCTTAATAGTTCAGCTGTTTTTATTACTTCTTGTTGATCCCAGTTTAAGATTAATTACCAAATTAACCCAAAAGGAAGCTACTCTAAATTTAAGATGACCCATCTCCCAGAAACATAGATTGGCCAAAAAAACTCTTTTGTCCCTATTTCCATATTTTCAGTGCATCTACGGCAGTGTTTCTCAACCTTGGCAACTTCAAGATGAGTGGACTTCAACTCCCAGAATTCCCCAGCCAGCCATGCTGGCTGGGGAATTCTGGGAGTTGAAGTCCACTCATCTTGAAGTTGCCAAGGTTGAGAAACACTGATCTGTGGTGACAGTCCATTTTAAAGGTAAATTATCTGGGTAAGGATAAGGCCCTTGATTCAGATACATACAAAACACTGCAATTCCCCCATTGGATAGTTTCTCAGGGCACTGACCTATGTAATTTTCTTTCCCCATGGATGTGGCATTATTACAAATATTACTTTTCCCTTTTTTAAAATAGCAAGGCAGTTCTATTTGTATTTAATATTGTCCAGTCACACAAGTTTCCTGAGCTCCAGTATGTTTAGGTAAACTCATGGGACGTGTAAAAAAATGGAATTCTTGGCAATGGCAAAAAGTGTTACAACATTCAGGAGAACAAAGGCTGGATGAGAATAACAGAAAGATGGCTGATACCATGGCCCTTTTGGGAGAGCTGATGGCTCTGGTACTGCAAACATGAATTGTACAGCATAGATTAAATACAATGCTAAAAACCAAAATGCAGCTACTGCTTTGGGTGAAGGGATATGAAAGATCAATTTGAACATTTTCTGCCAGGGCCAAACAAACAGGGCTATTTTCAAGAAAGAGGGGGAGGAGAGAGAATGACCTATAAATAAGTTCCATTGAACACAAAGAGTGTATTTCTAAGTAGTTTTGCATACAATTGTACTGTAAAAATCAGAAAGCTAATTTAGTAGATATAGAAATTTAGCAATAAAGCCATCTCTTTCATTTTCTAAGAAATTTCTGATTTTTGCTTCTTGTAACTCCTATAGTCCCATCTGGGGCTCTATAGAAATTAATGGAAATCACTTACATTTCATCATAACCACTAAAACCCTCTGTAGGTTGGCTGCTACACCCATGAGCGTGTATACCTATGCTAGTATTTCGGAATGCTTAATATCAGAAATACACATATTCAGTAAAAAACAGATTTTAAGTTCAAATGTTTTTGCCTGCTTAGCCATTTCCTTAAACAATGTCTTCATCTTGTACTGTAGTTGAATGATCTCAGAGGTAAGACTGAAAAAGATTTCTTCACAGGTAAGCATGCATAGAAGGTCATCCTAGGTTGTCTTCAACATACTTGATGGTAGGTTCATACAAATATGCCCAATCATTTGGGGCTGGTAAATTTATTTAAAATTTCAGATCATCTCATAGGCACACCTTTGTCTTTTAAAAGTGTAGCTGAGAATATTTGTGATTCCGCCATGAAAAATTCCCAACTACATTTAATCTAGTGAAGACAACATTTGAGGGAGGTGTATTAGGTGCCATAAATTACCTAAAAGATCAATATCCTAAAGATGGAGTGACTGTATCCATATGACCCACAGAACTACAAGTTGGCCAATCACATTTTGACTTAAAGTGTTGTGCAAACCCAGCCAGTATAGTTAGCTTATGGTTTGGTGTGTCATGTAAGCTTGACCATTGGATTAACTGAGAAACCATGTGTGAGGTTCATAGAACAAATCAGAGTTTTTACTCAAGACGCAAATGACCAAGCTCAAATTATCATATTTTGGACACATTATGTAAAGACTCAGCTCCCTTAAGAAAGCCATAATGCTGGGACAGGTAGAAGAAAAGAGAAGGGGATGACCAGCAGCAAGATGGATTCGATTACAATGGTGATGGGTTCAACATTGGAAGACGTCGTCCTGGAGATGGATGTGGTTGTTAAGAGTCAATACTATGACATATAATCAATCAAGATAGTTATGGGTAAGTATGTCATGTTAACACTGCCCCCCACCCCCAATTTTGATGGTTAAGGGGAAGTCAGCAGGGGTTACCTATCCACCTGCTGCAGAGCTGCTGAAAATGCAGTGCCTCCATTATGGACCTTCCTAACTGACTATAACCATTTATTTAGCAGGCAGTGATGAAGCTGGGGAGGTTTTGGTTCTCAGGACAGAAGTCTGAGACCTTGCAACCAAATAACCTTCCGCAGGGTTTGGATTATTGTAATACACTGAATCACGAAATAGCTAATTATATTCTAGCCTAGGTTTTCTATTCTAGGTTTGCAGATCCACACTCCATAGCTAGTTGATGGGTCAGTGTAGTGTGCTAACTCAAGCACTGGGGTAATGTAGTAAACTGTGGTTCAGTTAACCATGGGCTAAAGTGCTGTAGAAACTCACACATGATGGTTTGTGGTAAACTGAGAACTAGCCAAACATTAGCTTTCTGCGACCACTAGGAGGTCACTGTTTTAGCATCCTTTTTTAAATATATGAAGGATGGTTATTTGGCCATATATAGTTAAAAGTGAATTTTGTTACTTTTCTTTTTCAAATTCACCATATAACTTTATTCTATACAAAACAATTATAATCTCCAAGTAAATACCACACAAGTCTGGGGAAGGAAAACAAACTTTATTGCATTCATGGAGATACTATCAGAGGCATGGGTCAAGAAAACAAACCTGCATTTGCTCAGAAGGGTTTTTTTTTTAAAAAAAATCCGAGTTGACAAGTGATGCTCCCCTTTGCTCTAATGCTTCAGGAATGGAGACACGGCTCGGTTAAATGCCTTCTAACGGAAACACGAGTGTCTAAACAGGAGGTAAGTAAATCGAATCCGCTCACTCGAACTGCAGTTCCCAAATCTGGGGGACACGAGAGTGGGGAGGGCGCCTTGCAGGCTCCTAGCCGCATCCCTAGCTCGCCTCGAAACGTGTTGATGGAGAGTAGCAGGGGTTAAAACCATGGAGCCACCCAGGTCCCACTCTTGCCTGTGGCCAGAGCGGTTGGCTATGCTGGAACTGGGCTAGAAATGGTCCAATTCCCGTCGCCTCTGCTCTCAGCCCCGCCCTAAATCATTTCCAGCGCTGCCTCCACCTCGGTTCCAGCGCCGCGAGATCCGGCTTCTCCCTGCGGCTGGAGTTGGGAGGTGTCAAAACCAAGCCCCTCTGAGCAGAGAAGGAGGTCAGAAGCGGGCGCCTGGAGGGAGGGAGGGAGGGAGGGAGGGGTGACCAGGTGTCAAACGGCAAAGCTTTCCCATCTGGTGCGCGCAGGTGTGGAGGGGTTGTGCCAGTGCGTGCGTGGTGGTGTTTGAGCACAGAGTCTGTACACTCAGGGATGGATAGAAGCGCTGCGTGTGTATGGGGATGCGTATGCAAGAGCAGTGTATGCAGGGCTGCCAGATCTGTAACATCAGAGAAAATCGCCTTGCGTGTACAAAGCTTCGCTTAGAACACCAAATCTATTTTCAGTGCCTCCAAGCTGTGGCCGTGAAATCAAGCTTAAAACGATTGCTGTTGGGCAAGTGCAGAGTGTCTTTTATCTCCTCGTTGCATACGGAAGGTAGCTTTCCTTTATCTTAAAGGAAATTAAGGCAGGGCTTTCAGAGCAAAGATGAGGGCTCCAGGGCAGGTTTATGTCCAAACGTCCTCTGTTTATCTACTGAATGCTACAGCTGTTTCCCTGTACCCCCCATTTTTCTGACCATGATTGTGCCACATTAGGATCAGGGAAGTTTCTGCATGCAAAAATGTGCTGTGTGCAACCTCCCTAATGAGGTGGTAGCTTGCCACCATGTGAGCAGCCTGAAGTCTGGTTTGTTTTGGGGGAACTAGCATTAATTATCTAAAGCTTTACACTACTTCTGATTCTGTTCTGATAAAGTTCAAAGGGATGTGTAAAACCTTCCAGTTCCGTGGTGCTTTCATCCTGTTCTGTTTGTGAAACCTTATGCAGATTTTATCCTCTTCTTTTCTCAGCCCTTCCATGATTTCTCAACACTAGTACTTTTTTACAGTAAAGTGCAGTTCTGTCTTTTAAAGAAAAGACAGAAAGAAGGAAAAGCACAAACCTTTCGCTGGTAGGGCTAGAAACTATCCGTCTGAGAGTAGCAAAGGAAGGTGAGTTGACTCATTTAATCAAGCATAGTGGGTAGTAATTTTTGGTCACAGCCTTTCATCCTGTTCTTGATTTTGAATGGGTTTATTGCCATAATTTTTGTGATATTACTTTTAATTTTGTGAAATATGATCTGTGCTATATCTGGATCTATGGTCCAGATAAATTACAAATCCCTTTGTAAATAACACTGGCAAATACATAAGGTTACCCTTATCCATACCTTCATTTAGGCCCAAACTTTTATGCTGATGGAAATGCAGGATCTCTGTCATGGGGGATGGATATCATGGGGGATAGACATTGTGCTACACAGCTTTCCCTCGGTAAGGTGGTCTAAGTTCCAAGTATTTGGAATTTGGGAATTCTTGTAATGTTATTTTGGATGATTCCTCCATCCATACTGATTTGGGAGCCTGGTTACAGTGGAATATGTTAGAAGGAAAGTCATATCTTCACATCTTGAAAAGAAAGAGGTAACTAAAACAACTAAGCATTTCTGGGTTTTTTTCATCATATATTCCTCTGGAAAGATGGAGGGCAGTGTTCTTACTCTACTTCTACCATTATTAATTTTTTTTTGTCATTTAGCCATTTTTGCTTGAGATATCCATAAAGTTTTGAAATAGCTTTGCGTTCCATCCTTGTAACAGTGGTTGTTCACTGATAATGGTCAATTTATGTGCTAATGTTGCTTAGTTAAAGAAGGAATTATTGCATTACCATTGACTTTCTCATGTATCTTTAGAGTTCTCAAATGATATGGTACCATGACCCCCTAAAATAATAAATGACTTTGTGTGACAACCCCCCCACAAAAAAAAAAAAAAAGAATGTCAGGCTGCATTTTGATGGGTCCTGCTCGGCCTGGACGAGCCACTGTTGGCTTTGTCCAGGAGTGAGAATATATTCAGGCAGTGATCCAGAAGTACATGTGCCAACCATGTTTGCACATCCAAGGCTGGATTACTATCAGAACTCACTCTCTGGACCTTTAGTCCTGGGGGATGTTATGCTAGGTCTTGGTGCTGAACCTGGTCCTGCAGTCTGAGGGCTACACCTCTCCTGCTTCTTGCAGGAAGACTACACCTCGCAGTGGGAGGTCATCATGCTCAGGCTATCGGGAACAGGTGCACAGGCTCAGTGTTAGCACCCAGCATGACCTTCCCCCTTCCTCTCCCCCAGGAAGAAACCTTGGAAGAGGGGGAAGGTGAAACTAGGCACCACAATTCTTGCTGGGCCAGCTTGGAGAGCGCTCAGGAGGGAGTTGGGGCTGCTCCAGGATCCATTGCTGCAAGTGCAAAGCCCACTGAAGAAGAGGCCCGGTGCCTGGATCTTGCACAGAGCCCAATCTAACACCAGCAGCTTGGCAAAGACTCTTGGTGTCCTGGTGGAGCAAGTGCAACCCTCCTCAAAATTGTAAGTGTGCCCCCCCCCGTAATGTACAGTTTGAGAACCCCTGCAATAAAGATTGAATTTTTTTAAAAAAATGGAAAGAGATGATTGGGCTAGAATTACCCGGGGGGTGGGCTTGTGGCATCTACATGTGTCTGATTCAGGCTTAAACCACTAGCAATGCATTTTAGCATACTTCCAGCTTTCATTTCAGATCATGATTAATGGGCTTCCCATTTAATCTCATGCCAAGCTTCCAGTTTGGATGGCATGGAGAACCAAACCAAACCAGTAGTTGCCTTAACACAGGATTTCCTGACTTTTTTGAACTGATGGGGATGTTTGAATTTTTGAGAGTGTCACGATACTCTCAGAAATTGCTACCATGGCAGATGTAATCAAATGACCCATTTACCGGAAGACAAAATAGTAACATTATTTTCTGCCACTGTCTTTAGCCTCCCAGGATATTTTCAACCACATTGCCAACTAAAACTCTTGTTTATAGCCTCATAGCATTTTTCCCCAAAAATATCATTTGGATCTCTGTGGGGCCCAGCAGCATTATTGGAGATAGAGCTGGGATCCCCTTTGCTTTGTCCTATTTAATTTAATTAAACATATTTTTAAAAAAGAAATAAAAATAATTGGGGAAGGGGGAGAAGTCACCAAGCACATTGGTGTCCAGAGCAATCATGTTGTGAGCTCACTGCACAAACTATTTGATGACATTTTTTTTTTTCAAGTCCATAATACTTTACCACTTGTTAGCTAACCAGACTGTTTTGGTGCCAGCTACTGTCATTGAACTCACCCTATGTCATTAGTCCTGCCTGGTTGTCAGTTACAGTGTCTGAACTTCTACCATTTTTTCAGTCACAAGCCTTCCATTTCTCTTGCAGGTCATAATTAACTGTGAATACAACTGTGATGCTGTGAATCTGAATTTCAGATGAGACTTCCAAGTAAGGCCAACTATAGCTACTGGTTTGATCTTGCTTGGGATAAATTCACTGAAATGCAATACTGTAGCATGTTATTCATGAATAATGGAAATTGCATTGATTCAGCTTTAAGTATGACCCAATCCACTGGCTCAGAACATATTTTACAAAGCTATTTTGCCAGTGTGTAACTCTGTACCTGCATCCATACTTTGTCCTCAACCATGGTAAGTTAAATAATTATTGTTGGGATTCACACACATGACTAAGCCAAAATTAGACTATGGCTTGATATGATCTGTCAGCCCCCTCCATTGGTCATTTGTGGCTCGCTCATGAAGAGAATATCTTCTGTTCTTAAACTCCTACAGTTGTGAAGCAGTGGCTGTACTAGCTGAGAGAATCTGGAAGTTGGTTCAACATCTGATAGATACCCAGGTTGGGAAAAGTATCATTATCTCAGTGGTTGGATTAGCACAAGCTTAACTTGGTGAGTGATTTAACTAATTTTCTTGGTTTGCACGATTCTGAGAGTCATAAACTAACCAATAGACTCTACTAGACCACTCATTATGCGACTGTTCAAAGTTACTGTGGCACTGAATGAATGCTACTTATTCCCAATGCCCAAAGTTACGGCCATTGTAGTGCCCCCCGCAGTCATGTGATCAAAATTTGGGCATTTGGCAGCCTGCCCACACTTAAAACCACAGAGATACTTCAACTTCCCCCACCCGCCTATCTACCCCTCATCTCTGCCCTTTTGGCCACCCTGTACAGTGGCACTCCCCGAGGAGTGCCGCTATGCAGGGTGGCCAGAAGGGCAGAGGTGGGGGGTAGATGGGCAGGTGGGGGAAGTTCAGAAGGAGGCAGTCCCTTACCTTACTGAGGCTCAGGGCTGGGAGGGACCAAGTCATGAATGGCTTGGATCAGGATGGGTCCTTGCCTAACGACCGGTGGGATTAGGTTAAGGATGACTGTGGGGACTGCCAGGATTTCCATTACCAAGCGATGCGGTCATGTGATGTTGTACTTTACGACTGCATTGCTTAGCGATGGAAATCACAGTCCCAATTACTGTCATTCAACGAGGACTACCTGTATCATGCAAATGCTGCTGTTTAGTGTTTCAGTGACCCAATTAAGCACGTTGTACGAATTCAGATGGTAAGTGGCTATTTGCAGGCCAGGTTTTCATGTAACTTTATCAATAAGTGAACTTGTCTGCCTTTGCTTTCATATGATGCCTTTGTCTTGCTGTTACTTCTGGAATTTGAAATATCTCAGCATTCACCAGGTTGACGTGCCATGCTAAGCCATGTGTGTGTTTGTTTTGGGCTTAGTGCAATCTGTAAATCTGGCCACAGTTTAGTAACCATGGTTTTTGGATTAATATTATACGGGCCACTTACGGCCTATGCAGTTAATTATAGTTAAACCTGGGGATGTGCAAAACTTTTCAAGTTTGAACCATTCCAGATTTGAAACCCCCTCTTTCAATTGTAATTTGGGCTGTTTCTATCATTTTGGAAATGTTTCGGCTTCTCTGGAATGACCAACTCAGCTGCTTCCTGCTCAAAACGAGATGTTTTGAATTCAAATTTGGAATGTTTGCACCTCTCTAGTTAAAATGTTTAGTGCAATGCCTGAACTACTCTGTTGTCTTAACAGATGCCAGGAGAAAATGTGAGTTACAAGCCTTCCTTGTCAGAAAGATGTTGTCAAGAGAAGAACCTGAGCAGATGGTGCCCAAGGGACCTCCACTGGAACTGGAACACAGCAGAGTGGGAGTTGGCAATTTCACACTGGTACTCCCTGCCAAACCCAGCCCTATCTCCTCTAGTGAAGGCCAGAAACCATACAAGTGCATGGAGTGTGGGAAGGGCTTTGGCCAGAGCTCACACTTGATGCGCCACCTGGGGACACACTCAGGAGAGAAGCCTTACCGGTGTACAGACTGCCCCAAGGCCTTCACACAGTTGTCGAACCTGCGGCAGCACCAGCGCATGCACACCGGGGAGCGCCCATATGCCTGTGACTTCTGCGGCAAATGCTTCTCCTGGAGTTCCAACCTGGCTCAGCACCGGCGCCTCCATACTGGCCAGAAGCCTTACGCTTGCACACAGTGCGGCAAACGTTTTTGCGAGAGTGCTCGGCTTCTGGAGCACCAACGCACCCATACGGGCGAACGGCCCTATGCTTGCTCCCAGTGTCGGAAACGTTTCAGCCGCAGCTCTCACCTGGCCCGCCACCAGCGCCTCCATAATGATCAGAAGCCTTATGCGTGCATCCAGTGTGGCAAGCGTTTCTGTGACAGTGCTCGGCTCCTGGAGCACCAGCGCACCCATACGGGCGAGCGGCCCTATGCCTGCCCACAGTGTCGGAAACGCTTCAGCCGCAGCTCTCACCTGGCCCGCCACCAGCGCCTCCACACTGCCATGATGGCAACAGAGGAGGAATGAAAGGCACTTCTTTCCACTTGAACTTCCTGCAAGTAGGCTTTACACAACTGGTAGAACAGCCTGGCAACATTTGTAGGCATTTGCCTTTTATTCCTTAATCACTGGAACTGCAGAACATGCTGGCAATTTCTGGTTAACCATAAGCTTTACAAAGCACTCTGCTCGTTGGGGTAACAAGCCATCCTCAGTAAGAATAAATCCAGTCCATTTTCCCTTTCCAATGCTTGTTTCCATGTGCAAACCACTGCCTGCGAGTAATAGCCCAAGGAAGAAGTAAAACTTCCTAAAGATGTCTGAGCAGCCAGATTACTTGAGTGCTTGTACAGGCTTCCAGTAGTTTGCAGCTGGCAGGGTTGGGTGCAGGTCCTGGGTTAGCGACACAGTCAACCCATGTGTGTTAAGACTCGAGCTGAAAAGAGGCGGATTCTGATCATGCAGTCCTTCAGAGAATCTAAAGCAAAGAGGCACCACGTGTCTGTTGGCAAGCTCATTCTGTTGTTGCACGATGTGGCAGGAGGTATACAAACACACAGAAGGGGCTGAACTATGGCAGTTACTAAACTCTAAAGCTAGAGTTACTAAAGCTGCAGGAGGGGAAATGTCTTTGTTGTTGCAAATCCTACAGTGTATTCTCTGGGCAGGGTCACTCTTACAGGTGAGCAGGCTAGAGATTTGGCAGGGATACTGGTTTACAGAGCTGTGGTTAAGGCCTTAGGGAGGACGTGACCATCTGTATGTTTGGAGGCGAACAAGCATAGGTCTCCTCTGCAAGGCTGATATTTCCTGTTGTCACGGGGCATGACTTGGAAGCTTTTGAAAATCAGCCAGCCAGAACACTGTTTTAAAGAGAAAGTGATGGGTGTTTAAAAGGAAAACAACATGTCATCCCCCTTACCTCTTGATCAAATGTCCTGCATGCTAGTGTGAAGAGACATGGGTGAGGGGAAGAACCCTAAAACAAAGCAGCCAAAAAAGTCTCCTGATTGATTGATTGATTATGTGCCATCAAGTCATTGTTGACTCCTAGCAACTACATAGATAGATCTTCTCCATGACAATCTATCCCTAACCTGTTCTTGAAGGTCTCCTAATGGTGCCCCAATCACCACTGTAACTGAGTCCATCCACCTTGCTGCCGGTCATCCTCTTCTTCTCTTTCCTTCCACCTTCCTCAGCATCAGAGCCTTTTCCAGATCGCTGGGTCTTCACATAATGTGTCTGAAGTAGGATAATTTGATCCTGGTCATTTGTGCATTTGTTATTTGAGTAGCACAGAAATGCTAAGCCACAGTGTGTTCACGACTCATTAGGACTTTGGGTTATGAGAAAACTTGTCAAACAAGACAAACTACGGTGTTTGGTGTGAATGTAGCTACCATCACTTGTCAGTGCCTGGAGGCATTGATATGGGAGTTCCTTGGGCTTTGGGAAGATTAAGCCCTTGGATACTGTCAGATGGACAGCTTCTAGTGTTTCCAACCAAAAGGCATTTTGCAGCCATTGCCAATTTTCCTCCTCGGCAGCTATTTTCCTGAAGAGGAAGGAAGCTGAAAAGTAGAAGGGCATGGAAGGCTGAGGCAGCAAAGGTGATGGAGTCCAGGAGCTGATCATACAGTAAAAACTAGATTTGAGGGCATACTGACGCATCTTCCAGAATGGGATCAGTTTTGTACAAGGAAAAAATCTTAATAACCCTCCAACTACAGTATTCAGTTAGTGGCTCAATCATTTAATGGGCTTCATTAAAACAACCACTATAAGGATGCTGTGCAGATTTTAAAATCTTTGTGCTCTTTGCACTTGTTCAACTCAGAGTCTCAAAGCTGGGGAAGGGAGAGGCTAGCTTGTCAGGATGATCACAACTCTTCCCTAAACTTAATAGTGTGTTTTCAGTGTCTCTGATCCTCCAACTCTTCAGGAAAACACAATCCACATACCCAGCAAGGGAGGAGTGGAGAATCACTGTAGAAGGAAAAAACTCTGAGTCCATCAGATGTCACCTGCTATGCACAGAACCAGCCGGGTTATTCCTAAAATGAGACTGAGAACTATTCCTTCCGGCTTGCTTGCCTGCTCTGCAGTGACGTTATCCATTTATACCCTATTTGTATTTTTTCAGGACGACTCCCACCCTTTTTTCCCCCCTTGCAGTACAAAACCTGATTTTTTTGAGAGAGCACCATCTCTGCAGGTGCTTTCAGCCCAGTGTTTGTGACTATGAGGATGTAGGCTAGAATACAAGGCCAGTGAGCCTCAGCAGGTGTTCAGTATATGTGGGAGCAAGGCACATTTTATCATCTGTTGAAGTAAAAATGGTTTTTTGGAATTTTTTAAAAGTAGCATTATCACAGCAAAGAGTATTGAAGAATAACTTCCTGGCCTGGGTGTTGTGGGGTGGGGGGCAGGCAAATGATGACACATGTACCATGCTCTTACTGGGATATTCAATTTATGTACTTGCATCAAAGGTACATAACAGGTAGTCTTTGTTTAGTGACTGCCTCATTTAGTGACTGTTCACAGTTACGACAGTGATGAAAAAGTAACTTTGCAACCAAGCCTCACTTTTAGAACCTTTGCAGGTCTGTAAAGCAAAGGAAAGCTGAAGGAGGATCATAAGCACAGTTGTGGTTTCACTTAGCAACCACTTCGCTTGATGACTGAGTTGCTGGCCCCAGTTATGGTCACTAAATGAGGACTACCTGTTATAAAATTGTGTATTTTTTCAGTAATATTACGATGCACGTGTCATCATTTTGACATAATTATGGCTTGTTACAGTCACCACTCTTCCTGCTACAATTTTATACATACAGAATGATGGATTAAACATTTTCCAAGCACTACCATTTTAGCAAGAGGTATTAGTGATTGGCTACATAAATGTATTTCTTCTATATTTTTAAAACAGCATTGCCAAGATACTGTGATACACTTCAATTATGCCATTTAAAAAAAACAACCCACTAATCACTTTGATAAAATGGCAGTTACTACAGAGGTTTTAGCTTTTTTATTAAAGTGAGTGCTGTATGTATGTATAAGTGTATAGTGTGTATAAACACTAAGCTTATACACTTAAGTGGCATTTTGCATTGTTTGTTGATGGGTGATTTAGAAATGGTGCCGCTGTAAAGGTTTTGCTGAATGCTTTCTGAGCAATTATGGGTTTAACAGTCTGATAAGTAACTAACCATCTCCAAACTTCATACAAAAAAAAGCAGGGTATCAGCATACATACAGAAAAAGAATTACAACTCAATATGGTCTAGGAAGTCAGTTGCTATTCTAATCTCTGTCAGCCCTTCAGGGTAGACTGACTAGGAAACCAAAGTTATGGATGCTAATACTACTATTACTATATAGTTACAGTAACAGAATCTTGCAAGCCTGAATATGCCCCCCCACACACACACCAATTCCTTTATTCTCATGAGAACCAAGGAGGGTCTTGTCTGAGTTGCTTCCTCAAATTACATTTCTGCCCCAGTCTCAGGTTTCATTTATCTGACCAGTGTCTTGGTTGCGGCCCTTTCTCCTGTTCCTCAAGGTTATTCCTTCTTCCCATTACAGTCTCTGTGTCAGATCCTTCCTCCAGCAAGCCCATATTGCTAACCCTGATGCACAGCTCTCAAGGATTTTAGTGTAAAGTTTTCCTGCCCTACATGGAAACAGAGAGCCCGTTTGGTGTCATGGTTAAGGCACCAGGATAGAAACTGGGAGACCGTGAGTTGAAGTCCCCCTAGGCACAAAGCCAGCTGGGTGACCTTGGGCCAGTCACCCTCTCAGCCCTAGGAAGGAGGCAATGGCAAACCCTTTCTGAAATCTTGCCCAGAAAACTGCAGGGACTAGTCCAGACAGTCACAGTGACTTGAAGGCACTTTTTTTTTTTTTTTAAAGACCTGGAAATGCCAGGGATCCAACTGGGCTTACTGCAAGGTAAACTCTTCTTTAGAACATCTTACATGATATACCCCAAAATACATAACCATACTCTGATGGTGCCTTTCTGGAAGATGGGAATTTGCATGCAATGGATCTAAAGGGAAGACATGTTGGAGTTGGTGTGTAACAGTTTAGCTATGTATTTTTCTCCATTTACAGACAGATAATATGTAATTCTATGATAAACAGAAACTGAAGGAAATGCTTAAAGCTTAAAAAGCCCTAAAACTCTAAGGGGGAAAAACCAAAACAATGTGCCTCTGCCCATGTACTGAATACAGTACTGCCTCACCCCACTTGCTCTTCTACCTGCTATGGCCTTCATGCCTACAAAACAAATTATGTGCAGCCTCCTGTTATGTATGGTTATTCTTCAGAGAAAGTTTGAAAAACAGATCCAAGGAATGACATGAAGAGTTTTATTCTTTGGTTAACAATAAAGGCTCCTGTTAATAACACAGCTGCCTCTATTTATTCATCTCCGGGGGTACACTTAGTGACACCGGGATAGTCAAATTGCTGCAATAATTTATGCATCATACATGGAGTAATCCTTTACTCCAGAGTAACCCAATGTCATTACTTACGCCTTTTCGGTTTTCTAAATACTCTTCCACTCGACATTGTCACTGATTTTACAAAATCCTGATCTACGTCTCTAGGATCAGTAGCAATATTTGGTAGTGTTTTCAATACTTCTCATTCTGGTTCTTTTCCAAACAATAATTGATTCTAGCTAATTGTAGATTCTAGCTAACCGGTAGAATTTCCAGTTCCTATAAAAAACAATGTCATCATTAATTTACACAATGCAATAGTATTTTGGGCTTTTCTATGACTTGAGCAGGGTTCCATGGTGTTACTTTTGTTCCCTTATATAATTGTTTTTCTTATTATTTCAGTCTCAAATGTTCTGTCACATTTCCTTGGTCATCTTCAGTCTGTAACAAAACTGCCATGCATAGTCTTGGTTTAAAAGTCTACCTATTAAAAGTCAGATTAGTGGTTTGCCAACCACCACTGGATTATTTCTATAAGCCAAAAAAGTAAGATATATCTGATGTTTAACTTTGACTTATTAAGCACCATTTTAATAGTTTAGGATGTACCATTGGGCTGAGGTAATAAGGATTGCAAGTAACATGCATAAAATTCCATTCCTCTGCACTGTTTTAAGGACTATTATTATTTACAATTTTCATGTCTGACAGATATAAATTTAAATATATCATAACAGCATTACTAGCAAGCTTTTCCAAATGACATATTTCAAAGTATTATGAATAATGGTCCATCAGTTGCAAAATACTGTTCACCTTGAAATTCAAATAGATCGGTCCCTATTTTCTGCTGTGGTCTTATGGGTACTTTATGCTCTTCCAATGTTCTCCATAGTTTTTACTTCCATACGTTTGACATACTGTACATATTTGAATTATAGCTTCTGTTTGAGTGCATATATCTAGCCAACAGATTGCATCTCTAGCTGATTGCTAATGATCCTCAGGAACTTGAACATTTCATTTCTTAATGTCTGTGATGCTACTTTATAATCATTCATAAAAACTATATCCCAATAAACACTTTTCTCTTTAGTTCTAATAAAGTTACACTTCTTTTAGAAGATACCTTTTTCTGAGGTCAGCCCTATAAAATAATTTCTTTTTCCAAGAACAATAAAATATCCTCAAAATCTCTCAACTTATAATGAAAAGCAGGCAAACGAAGTATCAAAAATACTACTAACTGAACTTCTCCAGTATCAAATCGTTCCTATGTGTTAGACTCTGGGCAAAGTGTTAGTGTTACTAATTCCCGATAACCTGCAACTGGTATTTCTACAAGTTTAATAACTATTTTTGCATTCTACAGGGGCTCTATATATTGGTTTTTAAAAATGGCTCCTAAGGATTTACAATCTTTTTTCCCTTCACTATTGTCCTGTAAATGAACTGTTGACATCTTGTATAGCTGAGCCCCAAGGCTAACCTTTCCTTCTCAATTTGAGAATAATTCTGCTGTACAGCCATTACAGCTTTAGAACCAGCCATATGCTACTGGTAAACTATGTTGAATCAATACTGTGACCAAGCCAAGCGTTAACAGAAGCAGTCACCATTCGTCAACATCCTACATATATCTTAGAGGTAATGCTTTGATTTAACCAAAATTTTCATCCCTGACATTTCACTTTCCAGCCAACAGTTTTAAATTAATCTTGCTTTGCGGAAGCAACCAAGAACCAGTTGCTCCATTTGCTGTGTGACAACTCTTCCAATAGGTGGGGACAAGCATGGAGCCCCAGGGCCACATACACCCTACTTGTCTGTTGGATACTGTTGGAAGAAAAAGTTATCTTACCAAGTCCGTTTCTGAGCCGGGAGTAAAGACACTGACGAATTGCATGAAGTTAGGAGATTTATTCTTCACCCAAGTGCAGAAGCAATGACAGCAAGCAGTTAGGTGGGTGGCCGCACTGGGCCCCCTCCCCACAGTACATTATATACCTTCCGTTACAATCAGACCTACATTAAGATGTCATGACTCTCTGATCCAATCAAAGCCAGTTACCTCGATCCATACTCCTCCCTTTACCCAGGACCCCTTTCTCTGGTCCTGATTAAGATTCTCCCTTCTTGTATGTAAACTAATTTCTATCACCTTGATTGTTTACAGCCATATGTAAAATATCCTTTATCACTCTGCTTGTTCACTGAGTGCTGTTCTGATCTACATCCCTAAGAAACAAGGTCAGGACCGCTTATCTCTCTTTGTGAAGGGTCATCTGAACAGGAAAGAACTATCAAGTCAAGATAGTTTATCTGCTCACATGAAGTGTCTTCTTTCCAGTCAGGAAGAAACAAACCATGAGAGCAATTATCATATCCTTGAGCTATTGAGAAGTGTTGAAGGTCACACCCTTAAGAATGCAACCTTTTGATAATTTAAATAAGGTCAATTACTGTGAGGTCAACCATACATACAGGAAAGGAAATATTGGCATATTGCTGGGCCTGCTTTTACTTCATGTTACACAAGCAGGTAAAGGCAAGTGTTTAAAACATCTAAATGTCCAAATATCCAAAATGTCTACAAAATATCTAAAATGTCTATATATATATATATAAGATGCCTATATGTCCCAACCTTCTAACAATACAAACACTGGAGGCCCTCTAGAGTTGCTGCCAAATTGGTAGTTTTCAATCCAAGAGAAACACATCATGCATCATCATCGTCCCCAGTAGTCCTGTTCCTACAATAGCTTAACTGGATCGGTGGTGGGGTGGTGGTGGTGAACATATTGTGGGAACATCAAAAGAATGAACATGAAGACATCTTGATCTTTCTAATAAATACCACTACAAATTGCAGTGTCCCATATTTATGCCTTTTAATTTATTTATATTTCAATAGAACCTAGAGCAAAATGGTGCTCTTACTTCTTACTTTGACAGGCTGGAAGAAAATGAGACTATTGTGATTACAAGATTTGGACACTAAGAGAGAAGGTTCCAGAAATTAGCTCCGAAATTAGCTGGGGCCAAAGTTCAGAGTTGCAGCATCTCCCTCTGTAGTCCAAGCCGAACCATCTCAGCATAGTAGTCACCTTATGTGGTGCTAAATGGGTGGCAAAGGCCATCTGTAATCCTAGCCACCACCACCCCCGCCCCCTCAGCAGAACTAAAAGCAGGGCCTCTACCTGCAACATACTAAGTTACTACATTTGTAAATACTGTAACCCTAGGCATCTATAGATAGGGTGGGGACAGTAAACTGGAATTACAAATTATGTAATTTAACCACTAGAGGGCACTGTGAGCTGGAGCTTGCACATAACTCCATTTGAAAGAAGAAATTAACAGTCAAAACCAAAGTCTTTCAAACTTGGTAACTTTAAGATGTGTGGACTTCAACTCCCAGAATTCTCCAGCCAGCATGCTGGCTGGAGAATTCTGGGAGTTGAAGTCCACACATCTTAAAGTTACCAAGTTTGAAAAACACTGGTCAAGCCTAAAGTTAGATGGTCCTTCAGTGAGAAATTAATTTACTGTTAATCAAGAAATACTCAAGTACTGAGGAGCCTACAGTGGAACAGAACCACGTTCAGCTGCTCTACACACAGTAGGTCTGTATTTTCTCCCTGTCCTACATGAGATCCGGCTTGTATATTACCCCATATTAGAAGTCTCACCAAGCCAGCTCTGATATGAGGAAAGATGACCTACAAGTGCTAGATTTGGGCTGTCATTTAGGGCAAAAATGGGCAAATTGTGGCCCCAGGACCATTTGTGATCTCAGTACACTCCTCCCATCTTAGTCTGATCTCCTTTGAATCGGTTACAATTTTCCATTGGTACCCTTCAACATACGAATTCAAGATTGGAACCTCCTTCTGAGTTCAGAAAGCTTTTGAAACTTTTCTTGTTTTTCCATACCTGTTTCCATCTTAAATCCCTTTACAGCTGTTGTTGTAATACTGTTTCTGTGTGCATAGAACTATTGTCTGTCTGTCTGTCTATCTATCTCCTTAGCTTTAGGATAACACATAAAGATTTTAAACAAGAACCGTTTTAGAAAGAGCAAAGGAAGGTTGTAAAGTCAGTACCCACCACATGCAGTCTTCCCATTCAAATACTTGCTTTTATTGCAAACTAGACAACCCATGATCCGTTGGGTCATCATTTCAGAGATATTTCCTTACCTATACAGAGAAACAGAATGACCACGGGCAGGCAAAAAAGCAGTGGGAGCGGGAGTGACTTCCAACTTCCTGCCAGCTTCCCCACTGAGTTTCTTTGTGGGAAGCTGGCAGGGAGCATCAGAAACCAACCTTCCTTCCTTCCTTCCTTCCTTCCTTCCTTCCTTCCTTCCTTCCTTCCTTCCTTCCTTCCTTCCCTTTCAAGTATAGAATGTCAGCTTAAAACTGTCTTTTGTATCTTTTGGCAGTGCCTAGCTGATCTCAGAATGCTAAACAGGGTCAAACTAATTAATATTTGGGTGGGAGACTACCAAGAATTCCTAGAACTGTAGCCTAGACTGGAAAGTTGAAAAGCATCCTTAAAGGAGGCGGTGGCAAACCATTTCCATACTATTTTCTTTTTTTTTTTCCTCAAGTAATTTTATTAAGGAATATAGGGAAGATAGAAAAATAGAAAGGAGTAAAAAGTGCAAAGGGAAAAAAATAGGAAACACATAAAGAATAGAAAGAAAAAGAAAAGAAAGAAAAATAAGAATATAGGAAAGAAAGAAAGAAGAAATATATAAAGAAGTGACTCCCAACCTTCATCACAACAAGTATAAACAATTTTAGGAACTTTTCACCTCCTCTTAAATTACAACAAATGATCTCTTCCCATATCCCATTTCTTATCTATAAACAAATCCACAAAGCCTTCTCATTTCAGTCTCAGTGTCAGCAAAAGTCCATTCAGGGTTACCAGAAATAAGAACATATCTATGTTAAACTTGATCAAATAAACCAACTGTATATTCCTTCCTTTTACTTCTAACAATCTTAACCTTTAGTCCATTCAAATAATGTCCTAGAACTTGATTTCTTTTCATTTCTTCTTTTCCAATGTTAGAATATTTTGCTTCATTCTGTTAGTCAAGTTTATGTATTCTTCTCCTTTAACTGAAATCTTTTTTTTTTTAATAAAATTTTTTATTCTTTACAACAAACACAAAACATACATAAACAAACAAGAACATACAAAGGCATAAAAAAAAACATCTTCCATTTTATACCGTGTGTCAACCAGTTACCAAATCATTGGTGCCCCTTTCATAATCTTCACTCATTTATATAAATTCTCATATCATCTATTCAAAATATACTTATATACTTATCAATTATCAATTATTAATCAATTGTAGCTAGTCTATACAATCATTTATTACAAGAAATTTTAGCTTTCATTATAGGATTAGTAATACATTTTTATCCATCGATTATATATGTATATATATATAGTAATTAATATCAAATTTCTATTATAAAATTTCCTAATCCATTACATTACTATATTTTCTCATCCAACCATCAATAAAACAAATCCCGTGTCATATAAAATTGCTTATCTTCTTACTCTAATTTCAAATATCAATTTAACTCATCTCTGCACATTCCATAATTTTCAATAACTTCCTCCTGCATAGGTACTTTTTCATTCTTCCAATTCTTAAAAGTTACAGTTCTAACCACTATCAAAACATACTTCATTCTTCACTACATGTTTCAACAAGAATATCTCTAGTTTAAAGTCTATATGTTACTATGTCCAACCATGTATGAATTTTAGTCTAATATCTTAGAACATTTACAATCAAATACAATTCTTTACTATATATCTCAGTTTTATACCTTATTCAAACGCTTGCATAGTTTTAAGTTCACCCTTTTCATTCAATATCCCAAAATATCTAGCTGTTTATTCCTTTTTCTATATTATTGGATAAGAGAAAGCAATAATAAATGTCCTTTCAAACATTCTGCTTTTTGAAGCTTCTGTCAGTTCCATCACTGTTGTATTCCCCTCGTTTTTTCTTTAGGCATCTTAAGAGTAGTTTCTTTCAATATTGTTTTACTTCTTCCTCTTAAGTATTCTCTTAGTACAATTTTCCATTATAATCTTGTATAATCTTTTTCTCACCCTCATCACCAAGAACAAATCTGTCCCTTTTCATTTATCAATTGATTAACCCTTTTTGATTCTCAGTTTATAAACCTCAAAATAGTTCTGTTTAGTGTTTCTGATTTCTTGTGCTATTTCTTCCTTTTCCATTGATCCCGTTTTATGTTTAATTAAGTCCATTTTAGCTTTGATGTCTTTTTTTTTTTCTTGCGGGAATTTCTGCAGCTCTTCTTCCAGTTTTTTATAGTCATCCTCGATAGTTTAAAAATCTTTTTCTGCATTGTGTTTCTTGTATAGTCTATTATCAAACCCCTTGTATAGACCTTCATTAAGTCAAAGGATTCTTTATCTTTGTTCTTGCCAAGAGAAAGAAAAAAAAAAGAAGAGGAGGGGAAAGGCTAGGTCTCTTTAAAAGTCCAACTGAGGGGGGTATAGAGAGCAAAGCAGAGCTTCTAGCAGAAAGAAGAGCTACTGCCACTAAACAAGGCTCTTGTGACTAACTCAAACGTTCCATCTTGAATATTTTCAAAATCGCTTTCAACTCCGCTTTCTTATTTATAGTTATTCGGATGGCACCTGTATAAACATGCACATCCCACTATCTTTTTAGAAAGCCCAAAGTCCTTGAGAATACATCACAATGAGAGGGAAAAAAAAAACACTACATCAAGCCTCTAGATGGCAGTGCAACTTTCTTTCATTTACTTTCTCTTAACTCCACTTTCCCCATTTCCAAAACAAAAAATATAAGTTTCTTATAACAATACAAAAAAACCTTAATCAAAAAAGAAGCTTGAGATAAAAGATTATTAAGTATTGAAAAGAAAAAGCCAATCCAGTTAAAAATATATTTTTTTTAAAAGAAAAAGATCTTGCCAGTTCCACTAAAAAGGGAAAGTTAAAAAACAAAGATTTTTTTCCCCCTTTTTTTTTTTGTAAGGCTCAATCTCGCCACTTAATCCACTTTTCTTCACTTTTAAAAATCTCTTTAAGTTACTTAAGGTGTTCTTTAAGAATAGTTGAATAGTAAAGGTCCATCTCACCTGGTTGACACCCCTCTCTTTCTTCTTCCTTTGGAGCTGTCCCGGCTTTCGCAGTCATTAAATGGCTGCCTCTCCTCCGCCGGCTTCAAGAGCTTCTCCTGGGATCAATCTGGGACTTGCGGTGTCCCTGAGATCCGCAGGATGCGCCCTTTGCGATCACCGTCTCTACGGGACGGCTTAGGTCCATCGGGACCATCCGGGGGGGGGAGATATCAGCTGCGATCCTGGGAGCCCAGGATCGCCCGCCATATCGCCGCGACGCCAGCTCCGCCCTCCCCTCCTTTAACTGAAATCTTTAATACCCTCTAGGGACCAAATTTTATAATCTTATCTTATTACGTTTTTCAAAAAAAAAAAATCAAAACAAAAGCATTTTCCCACAGGAAGGATTCTTTATAATTAATTCCAAAATCTTATTTCAAATTTATGGACCCTTAGTCCATTTGTACCTTTTTAAAATCAAAGTTTTAATCAACCTTTACTATTTATTTAAATATATATATTTTAAGTTCTTAAGCTTGTAGTTAAAATTTTCTTTCATTACGGATTGAAGGCAGACTCATCCGGTGTTTTCAGACTTGTTGCTCCAAAGGTTTCTAATAGCTAAAAAGTAATTAATAAGTAACTTTCAAATTTTTATTAGAAAAGGATGTATGCAAACTTAATGTGGTGACCATGGTTTGAGCAAGATGGTTATTCTCTCGGCTCCCAGTGCTCAACCCCCCCCCATCACTATCTTATAGTTTCTCATGAGCTGCAACTGTCTGGAGCACTTGTAGGTGATCTTAAGTCTTCTTCTTTATCTGGAGAGGTTTGAAGAGCTGGTCTACTCGCCAGCTCTTCGTTCTTCACTGCGGTCCTCAGACCCGCCATTTCTTTCTTTGGAAGCCCATACTGTTTCTGAGAAAACTAGCTATAGATGTGTCCAGGAAATCATCAGGGGTCAAGCTGGACTGGAAAGAGACTACACCCTTTTAGTTTCATCCTAGGTAACCATTATCTAATCACCTTGTGCCCACTTTTAGTTTTATCTTCTACGAGAGGACACTGACATTTGATTTGATCCTGAACTTTCTACCTCAAGCCAGATACCAAGAATATCAGCTGTTTATCTGTTCAGTCCTCTACTGGCTACATTCTGGACTACAGTACCATTGGTTTCATAAGTACTTTTGTACCAAAATGTAAAACAAAGAAAGCTCAGCAAATATATTGAGTAGGAAATGAAGTTGACCATTTGTATCAAAGCAAAGGATGTATCTAAACTGGAAACTGTGGATTGTTTATGACAGCAGTGGCTTCTCGTCCTAATGGCACATCAGAATCATAGTAAATGAGCTAACTGGGAGTAATAATAATCTTGCAGGTCATTGAAAGCTCTCAGGATTGATTGGACCATATTCAGCATGCAAGGGCCTTCCTGTGGACCATGCCAACTTTCCCCCTTTTTCTTAGCATAACAAAAGTAAAAGGATATCCTGTTCTTTGAAAGATTATCTTTCCCAGTCAGGCAACTAAGCAAGTAGAATTCAGCGAATGCATTCAAAGAAAGCTACCATTCTCCCACTTTGCCCCCCTCTCGTGTATGACGGGATGTCCATAGAGAGAAGGTAAAAAAGTCAAGGTTGTAATGCATGTCAAAAGAGGGGAAGGGCTTTGATTGCACAGATGTGACCACCACCTTCTTTTTTGACCGCCCCCCTTCCCCCCGCAAACAACCCTGTGTCTGACTTCAAAGGAGGATGGACTGTAGGCAAGTTCTTTATCCATCTCAACTCCCCCCTCCCCTGTGAGATTTTCTTTGTGTGTGGAAAATCCCTTATCTGGTACTTTTCCCAGACTCTGACTATCACCTACAAGTAACATTTGAATGGTTGGATGACAGGTTGACAGATGATGGTTACCTTCTTCATTCTCTCTCATACACCCCTCTTTTAGTGAAGGGCTGGTGTGTCCCCAAGCCTTCCACTGGGCTCTGATATCTGCTTAGAAAATAAAAATGTCCGGAACTGTTCCGTAGCTAGACAGAAAATCAGCAATGTGATGCTGTTGCCCTGACAGAATTACACATCTGAATGGTTGTAGCATAAGGTACCAATGAGTGAAACTCATACTAGTGTTTCTCATCTTTTCCATCCAAACTAATGGTTAGTTGTCTATGACTACAGAGCATTCAGTGTCCCACAGCTAAACCTTGAGACTGTCCATTGCTCACTTTTGGGTTTAAGTAGCCTATCTTTGGGGCTAGGAAAAAGGAATTTTGAAAGAGAAAGGACTGAATGTTCCCCAACTTCAGATTCATGCATTAGGACTGCTCTCAGTTCCACATCAGGTGCATCAACATATAAAACAAATAGAAGATTAAGATTTGGTCCTCTTAATACAAGGTGATTAACAAAAAAGTTTCCAATTCTTGAAAGGCTTTTTGGCATTCAGAAATCCAGTGAACTTTGTTAGATTTACTCTTTTTAGTTAAATATGTGAGAGCTTTTGCTTTTGTGGAACAATGATGTATAAAAAGGTCAGAGTGCCCAACAAGCCCTAGGAACAACCTTACTTTCTTGGTTGCTGAAGGTTGCATCTGTTCGATTGCTGGTGCCTTCTCTTCTGGTTTAACTTGATCAGTTATGTTGCCAAAATAACACAGTTCAGAATTATCTAGTTGGCTGGATTAATGGTTAAAACAGCTTCTTTAAGACCGGAAGTAAGACTCTTTCATTACAGCAATGAAATTCATTACAGCAATCTCCTTCCTTTTTCACAAAGACAGGGTTGTTTTCACACTCATCATCTTTGCTACCCTTGTTCTCCTGTAACTCTTGAAGGAAGGTTCTTTCTCAGAGGTGCATTTTATATTGTGTATTATCACATGTTCTCTGGCTCAGCTACAGCTTTCTCTTTAGGAGGCTGCTTTGCAAGAACCATGAGATCTGACTGGGAAGTAGAACTGAAGATACTCTTCTTCCTCACTTTCTTCTATATAATCAAGCTGCTATCAGCTTCTTAGCTCATTTCAGCTTCCCCATATCCCTGAGAGATTTCGTGTGAGAAAAACCCTTATCTAGTTCTTTTCCCAAGCTCAGGCAACCAACTGTCTACAAGTAGAGTTTGTATGTCTGGGAGGTGACAGGATGGCAGACGGTATTTACTTTCTCCATTCTATGACAAGGAGCTTAAACAGGAATGGTGTTTTTTTTTTTTTTAATCACGGGGAAAACTGCTCTTGCTCTTCTAGAAGATGGCTGCACTAAAATAGTGGCGGGGCCATGAAATTTATCAACATTGAGGATGGGCTGCCTATTGCACTGCCCTGGGCAAAGCGGCTAAGCTAATTGACAAAATATAACTAGATCTTCTCAAGCCAATTATTCCTAGGAGTATTGTCTTCAAAAAGTTTTTTAAAATTATAGTGTAAATATATGTGGTCTGATCCAGATCAGGATGACCTGGTGTGGATCCCATTCATGTGAAAGGAAGCTCAATCATCTCCCAATTTTGTTTTTAAAAAAGTCACCCCTCACCTGCACAGTTCTGTGGGTGGCTTTATCATAAGAACCTCTGCTGGAGAATGTGGAATGATTTTTCCTCCTAAGAAAAGGCTGTAGAAAAGGATTAAACTTATTCCTATTCATATATTATGTTCCCAGACAGGATCAGGCCACTCTGCATTTTCATCAGAGTAAAATTAAAACTGACATCTACTGACCATGTTTACATAACATGCTAATGTGGCTTGTTTGGTTTTGACCAAATAGATTATAGGAACCCATTGTAGTTTGCTTAGCATGTTGTATGAATCCAGCCAATTGTGGCTTATTCAACAAATAATGGTTAAGCAAACTATTGTATGGCTTAATGCAAGAGGTAAACTCAGCTATTATCATTTCTATCAGTTTAAAACACTATATAAAATGAGGTAGCATATAATGCGAACTGATAAAGTACAGTAATACCTCGGTTCACAAATGCTTCTGTTCATGAACAATTTGGTTCACGAACAGCACCATTCGCAAAATTTTGCTTCCGTTCGCGAACTCCGCATCGGGTGACGAACACGACCCGCGGCCATTTTCCCTGCTCTGACACGTGGTCGTGGCTTCCTGTAGGGAGGGGGACTCTCCCTCCAAACAATAACCGCCTCCCCACCCGCCTTCCTGTCCTCCACGCCAGAAGTTGCCTCAGGCAAGGTTAGTGTTCTCTCTCTTCATACTGTACTGTACTGTACTTTGTTTCATATTTTTGTGGTTTAAAAAAAATGCATATGGTTCAGAACGGATTAACTGTATTTACATTGAACCTTATGGGAAAATTTGATTCGGTTCGCGACCAATTCGGTTCGCAACCAGAGTCGTGGAACGAATTAAGTTCGTGAACTGAGGTACCACTGTATTAGCTAACCCATGACTTTTATTTTCCCACAGTGGTTGTGTTCAGAGGACATGTTGACCCACAAATTAGCCAGCCATGTTCTAGCTTAGTGTGTTGGGCCAACCCAGCCTGTTATGCAAAATTGGGCTATTGAGTAAACTATGGTCAGGTATGGGTAGCCGCATCATGGGAACATCTTTTGTTTCCCAGCCTGTACTATCCTTTTGCAAATCACTTTACTTTTTGCATCTTATCACAAAGAGAAATGCCACATCCTGCAAAACCACATTTGGAGATGGCTAGAGGGGAGTTCCACTGCCAACAATTCATGGCCCTTTTTTCTCTTGCCAGCCTCCATCAGAAAATCTTCCCAAAGGGGAAATGATAATGCAGAGAATTGAGGTTGATGAGCTCTAATTGTTACGACTTGCTCAGGGACTAATTAAAAAGATGTCTCCAGCCATTTCTCAGCCTGGAGTGTAAATAAGCTCCAAGGGAAGATTTTTCGTACAGGCTTCCCCTCCTACCGGAGTAACACTTGGCTAATTAACCAAACTTGGATGCTGTTAAAAGTTACCACTTTCTGTTGACAGTAATAAACCTATCAGGTGCGACCCTGGAGAGTCAGAGGCAGCTGGCATTCAAGACGTTGGAGAGTTGCCATTGTGGTTCCTCCTTTTTGCAATTAGTACAGCTTTCAAAGCAAAAGCATTGTGCATTGTCGAGGCATGAGCACATGAGCTGAGGCCCGCTGGCAAGCTCCTAATCAAGGCGAAGCCAGTACCCAATTTTCTCAATTGAAAAAAGAAGTGCAAGAAGCTGAGAAAATCTAAAATCATCAATGGCTGTAAAGGAATTTAGAGATGATCTTGGGGGGAAGGTATGAAAGAACCCTTAAGGAGCACCATTCAGGAAAGATTACACAGCCCAGAGATTGAATGAGGACAGGCAGAAACTCAGAGAGGCTTTCAAGATTGATCTCAGCCCTTTAAGGTAGTCCACGTCAAGAGACAGACACTGCAGGGATTCCAGGAATGCTATTTTTATTATTGTAGGGCACTGTTTCTCAACCCTGGCAACTTTAAAATGTGTGGACTTCAACTCCCAGAATTCCCCAGCCAGCAATTCCAAGATCCACACAACTTAAAGTTGCCAAGGTTGAGAAACACTGTTCTAGGGTATAATAAGAGAATCTGGAAAGTCTGTTCAAATTCCTGCCTGTCCAATCTTATACTAAACCAAATCAAGGCAAGGTTATTTTTAAGTTTCTTTCTCACACTTGCTTCAACCTCTGGGTTGTATAATAATAATAATAGTAGTAGTTATTTGTTTGTTTGGGCAATGACCAACAAAAATGTGAAAAAAAATACAACACCAAAGAAAAATCGAATAGATGAGATAAAATATTAGCATAACAAAGATAAAATCACACATAAAAATGTGATATTCACTCCTATAATGTTGCATTATTTATTTGTGCAAGTGGAAATCTAAAATCTTACAGACTATGAAGTAAAATATATGTCACCTAAAACAAGATAGCTAGTAAGTGTAAAATCGAAAGTGATAAATAAAACAGAAGTGATTATTTCCGTAACCAGTTATGCCTTATTTTCATTGCGGCAATACAAAATTTGGCTACTGCACAGGTGATAAATGGTTTCAAGTCTTCTAGAAGATGGTTCACATAAAAATTGTCTGATCTCCCTGGAAATTTACATATTGGGGGCTGAATATAAGCAGACCTGATATCCCTGTAGAGTTTACAATGTAGTAATACATGCAAAATGGTTTTGTTCTCCTTGTCGCCATATTCTCTGTAACTCTCCCTTAAGGGTTCTTTCATATCTTCTCCAAAGTAATTTCTAAATTCCTTTACAGTGGCCAAAATCTGCCCTTGGAACATAGAGTTACCAACAACTCAAACTCTCCTTCAAGTCACATTCAATGCCTGATATCTACATGGACACAATCACATTTTTTTTTGACAAAATTATAATTATAGTTATTGTTCCAGGACTTTTTTTTAAATTTCCCAGTCTAGCCTAAAGTCCTTGGCTTTCTTATTGGTACCCCATCCAAATACTAACCAGGTGCTGCCTAACTCAGTTTTTTGAGATCAAGCTCAGTTAGGTGCAATTACCTAGCAGACAGTGATTCTAATTTGGAGAGCCAGTCTGATCTAGTGGTGAAGGCACCAGGGTCGTAACCAGGAGCTGGTGAGTTCTAGTCCCACCTTAGGCCTGAAGGCTGGCTGGGTGGCTTTGGGCCAGTCCCTCTGTCTCAGCTCTACTCACCTCACAGGGTGGTGGTTGTGGGGAAAATAGGAGGAGGAAGGAGTATGAGGTATGTTCACCGCCTTGAGTTATTTATGAAAAATAATAAAGGCGGGATCAAAAAATCTAAAAAAAATATGTACAACAGTATTTCCAGGGAATTTCAAAATATGGGGGAGATTAGTCAGTCACACTGCAATAAATATAACTGAGCAGGATAAAAGGTATAGTCAGTTTAAGGGAAAAATCATAGTTCGTGAAGTATAAATAGGTTGTGCAGGGTTTTGAATTAGATTCCAAAGTGATTATCTTGGAGTTTGCAGGCATGTGTAGCAATTCTTTAAAGCAGCCGCAGCAGGCAAGTATACAATGCAGGAAATGAAGTGGATGCTTTAAAGAGCTGCAGACAGACATTATATTCATATTCCTGCACAGTCCAAAGCACTTTTTCTTTATTATTTCTGAATTCTCGCAGCCTAGTTACCAATTAAACATGGCATTAAACTTATTTATTTATTTGTTTGTTTGTTTGTTTATTTGGTAAATTTATATAGCCACTCATCTTACATGCATGACTTTGAGTGGCGTACAAAGTTAAAAACACAAGAAACAATTCAACAAAATAGCCAAAAACGTAACAACAAAAATCATTTAAAAATATTAAAAACAATAAAAACCATTTTTAACGAGTGTGCAGAAGGGTGCACTCAATTTCCCTAGGAATACAGCCACTTTGGAGGCTCCATATCCCCGTTACTGGATCCCCAGACCAGATGCCAAAGCCATGTTTTCAGGCCCTTCTGGAAGGCCAGCAAGGTTGGGGCCAATCTGACCTCAGAAAGAATGATGTTCCAAAGGGCAGATGCCATGACAGAAAAGGCTATCCTCCTGGAATTGACATTCCTTCATGGACAGGAGCCACAACATGCCCTTCCAGAAGGACCTGATGGGATAGGAAAATGTGACTGGGGACAGGCGATCCTTCAGATAACCTGGCCCCTATATAGGTCATTATCAGCACCTTGAACTGAACCTGGAAGCAAACTGGTAACCAATGTAGCTTGTGGAACAGAGGTGTAACTTGCACTGTTCTAGATGTGCACATAACCGCCTGTGCTACCACATTTTGTACCAGCTGAAGCTTCAGGATACTCTTCAAGCGCAGCTCCTATAGAGCACATTACAGTAATCCATGAGGGAGGTGACCAGGCATGAGTGATTGAGTCTAAGGCCACCTGGTTCAGGAATGGGCGCAACTGACACACAAGCTGAAGTTGTGCAAAGGCCCTCCTAGCCACAACTGCCACCTGCTCATTGAGCAGGAGTCATGAGTCCAGAAGGACACCCAGATTGTGCTCCGGGTCTGTCTGGGGCAATGCCACTCCATCCAGAACTAAAGATAGTAAACTCTCAGATCCTGGTGGCCCCAAAACTGAAAGCTACTGAATTTTGCCAGGGTTGAGCTGAAGCCTTTGTTCCCCATCCAGATCCCAATAGCCTCCAGGTACCAAGACAGGACATCAACAGCATCTCTTACTTCACCAGGAGGTGGAGATATATAGCTGGGTGCCATCAACATACTGATACCATACCCCATGGCTATGGATGACCTCACCCAATGGATTCATGTAGATGTTAAACAGGAGTTGAGAAAGTACCAAACCTTGCGGCACCCCCACAATGTAGAGACCAAGGGCGAGACTCTCGCTCCTGATCAACACTGATTGGAACTGGCTGTGAAGGAAGGAGAACCAGCACAATCCAGTGCCACTGAACCGCAACCCTCGTAGCCAGTCCATAAAGATACCATAGTTGATGGTATCAAAGGCTGCTATGAGGTCAAGTAGAGCAAGGTTGGTTGAACTACCCCCATCCTGCTTCCACCAGAGGTCATCTAAAACCTTGACCAATGCTGTTTCAGTCCATTACCCAGGCCTGAAAACTGACTGAAAGGGTTCCAGAGAATCTGTTTCATTCAGGATCCTCTGAAGCTGCTGCATGACCACCTTCTGGATGAAAATTATCCAGTATAGTTGGGTCTAGTGATGGCTTCTTGAGGAGGGGTCAGACCAACACCTCTTTAAGGGGTAGAAGAACCACCCCTTCTCTCAAAGAATAATTTACCACTGCTAAAACCCACCCACGTGTCACCTCCTGGGAAGCCTTCACCAGCCAGGAGGGACATGGGTCTAATAAGCAGGTGGCTGCACTCACAGTCATTAGGGCCCTGTCCACTTCCTCAGGTCCAACAGGTTCAAACTCCTCCCAGATAACATGGCTGGACGGCATCCCCAGGCACCTCCACAGGAGCTGGGGGTTGTTCCTGATGGTTTCCTTCATGGTCTGATGGAGGCCTTGATCATTGCCTGGAATAAGGTGGTGGTGTAGGCCTTGGATAGGATTACGCCCATGCAGCTTCTCTCGTCTCGTGGATCCCGTCACTCTCCATGGTTTATGGAAGAACATGCACGCAAGCGTGAAAGCAAATTTTGCTTTTGTGTGTATTTTATATCATGCTCTCTTTTTACTCCACTGGAATCCACTTTTAAGGAATTGCACTGGCAGAAGAGAAAACTCCAAAAAATGCCTCCTACTGTAAATGGAGGGAAATGCCAGGCACCTCTCTTAAGTTATGCTGTTGACAACTTTCTATTGACACCTTCAAGTAGAGAGAGACAATACTGCTGCAATGTTCGCAGGAGTGAATAGACTAAAACTCACACCAGCTCATTAGACAGATAGCTCCAACTTGCTGCCTGCCAGATGCGTTAAACTTCAGTTTCCACAATCTTCAGCCAGTGATGATTCTGCACAAGATGAAGAAGCTGCTCTATTGAAAGAGATCAATCCAGGCTATAGCAGTAGTATGCTCCTCCAGTTAGTTTTTCCAGGAAAAAAAGAGAAAGAGAGAGAGAGAAATCTGCAACATATTCTGCAGATCACTCTTGCTGCTTTTAGATCAGTGTTTCTCAACCTTGGCAACTGGACTTCAACTCCCAGAATTCCTCAGCCAGAAAAGGCTGGCTGTGGAATCCTGGGAGTTGAAGTCCATTCATCTTAAAGTGGCCAAGGTTGAAAAACACTATAGATTATGACAGCAGACTTGAATATACACTGCTCTCTGGCTTTAGATTATTGTAACAGACATGAAAATACAACTTCTAGGATAGTGTCTAAAACTAAGGATGCCATGCAAGCATGTGAACAGGCATATATCAGTTCACAAAGGAATACAGGTTAATAACCTTTGAAGTAATTGCAAGTAACAAAAGGGATGAGCAGTTCATCATCCCAGAATTGCATGCAACCCCCACATTTTTCAATGACCTCTGAACTATGGCTGTTTAAAATCTACAGAGCAATTTCCTGCCACTTTGATGTGGAAAATCTACAAAAAATGAAGTATTGAGCCTCCACATTTTAAAATCAAACCAAAAGCACCCCGCTGCAAATATTGAAAAAAAGCAAAATCTCAACCTGCTTATACAGCAGTGTGTGCCTCCCCACTCTGCCCTCTGCAGACTTCAAATCCTCTGAAAATGAAGTCTGCATTCTCTAGACATCAAAAGTTTGCCTACTCATGGAATAGATCAAGGGTTAGCCAATCTTAGTTCGAAATGCTGCTTCTACAGGTGTAGCTCAATCATCCTCAGGGCTCACAAAGAAAGCATGAATTCTGATGCCCATTGTCTCTTGCTCCCCAGTGTATGGAACTGGTAGGCACTTTCTCCCTGCAGATGGAGTTTCCTTGGTGGCTGCTGACAGATACTCTATGCGTTCATTCAACTGCCCTTTAAAGCCACCTGAGTCACTGGTCATCACTATTGTAACAAGCCAGCAGGATCCATAAGCAAGCATGGGCTGGAATTGCTATCACCCAATATTTGAAATGGATCAGAGGTATTTGATGGTGGTAAAACCTCTGTTTTATCTCTACTTTGCTGATTGCAACCACAGCTCAGTGTGATACATGAACTGAAATCATGTAGCTTGTTTGTACTTTCCTGAGCTTGTCTTTGGGCCCTGCCCAAGCCAAACCAGAATTGCAAAGCCCAAACATCTATATGTAAATAAATCAGAAACTGGTCAAACAAAGTAATTAAAAGATAATGTAAGAGTTTTGTTGGACATTATAGAATATCTACAATATCATAATGAATGTTAGACGGCTCTTATTTTTTTTGGATGCAGAGAAAGCCTCTGCTAATTTGAATTGGATGTTTATGTTCAAAGTTTTGGAGAGTATGAACTTTGGAGAACATTTTATACCGGAAATTAAGTCAATTTATACACCTCAGGCGGCTAGCATTATTGTGAATGAAGAGCTAACTGAACCATGTCATATACAAAAAGGAACAAGACAAGGATGCCCTTTGTCACCGTTGCTCTTTATTTTGGTATTGGAAGTTTTTAACAGAGATATTAGAAGAGATGAACAAATAAAGGGCTTAAAGATCAAACAAGATGTTTTTAAATTGAGGGCTTTTGCCAGTGATTTAGTTTTGATAACAGGACCTTTGGAATCTGTTGAGCATCTGATGAAGAAACTGAAGGAATTTCGGTCATTGGCAGGTCTTAAAGTAAATAAACAAAAAACAAAAATGTTAATTAAAAATATGACCCTGCCTGATCAAGATTTGTTGATGGGTAAGACAGGCTTCAGGATTGAAAAAAAGGTGAGATATCTGGGGGTGATTTTGTCAACTAAAAATAGTATGTTGTTTCAGAATAACTATGGCAAAATTTGGAATGAGGTCAAAAAAGATTTGGTAAGATGGGAAAAATTACAATTCTCTCTCATTGGGAGAATTTCGGTGATTAAAATGAATGTTTTGCCTAGGATGTTGTTTCTTTTTCAGACTATACCAATTTTGTCTACAGATATACTGTTTAAACAGTGGCAGAGAGATATTTTGAAGTTTATTTGGCAAGGCAAAAACCCAAGAATTAAATATAAATTGTTACAAGATGCCAAGGAACGAGGTCTGGGTCTGCCTAATTTAAAATTGTATTTTGATGCCTGCTGTTTGCTTTGGATAAAGGATTGGATAACTTTGGAAAATAAAAAATTATTACAACTTGAAGGCCTTGAACTCAGGTGCCATGCCTATTTGTGATATGATAAAGTTGAGGTTAATAAGGATTTTAAAAACCACTATATCAGGAATGCTATACTGCGGATCTGGAATAAATACAAGGTAAGATTGTCTTCTAATGTACCTCTATGGTTATCACCTCAGGAAGCATTTGCTAGAAGAGAAAAGGTGGGAGAAATGAAGTGGTTAAAATACAAAGATTTGTTAAATTTTAAGGAGGGTGAACCAAATTTTAAAACAAGAGAACAGTGAGAGTTAGAAGGCTTTACATGTCATTGGTTTACTCATATGCAATTGAACATTTCAAGTTGGACAAAAAGAACTACAGATTTGCTAATGAAACAACTTATTTTGAAATTCAACTTTGTACAAATGATTAACATGTTATTGCTAAGATGTATGAGATGTTACAGATAAATCTAGAAGATGAGCAAGTCAAGGAATGTATGATTAAATGGGCTAAAAACTTTGGATACAATATTACGTTGGAACAGTGGGAAAATATGTGGATTAAAGGTTTGAAATTTACGCTGAATTATAATTTAAAAGAAAACTTTTATAAAATGATGCATCGTTGGTATCTAACTCCTGATAAGTTATCAAAAATGTATACTAGTGTAACAAATGTTTGTTGGAAATGCTTGCAGGGTGAAGGAATCTTTTATCATCTTTGGTGGACCTGTGAAAAGGCTAAAAAATTTTGGGATCAGATATGTATTATTATTCAAAAGATTCTTAAAGTGAATATCCAAAAAAACCCCCAGAACTGTTCTTATTGGGTTTGCTGGAGAAAGAATTGGAGAAACATGGAATTCTGTTTTTGTATATGATCACAGCTGCAAGATTATTATATGCACGAAGATGGAAACATCCACAAATACCTACAGTGGAAGAATGGATCATTAAATTAATGGATTTGGCTCAAATGGCGAAGTTAACAGCTTTAATAAGAGATAACACTGTTTCTAAATTTGTCTCCTTATGGCAACCTCTTTTAGATTATGTGCTTGTGCGGGAAAAAAATGAGGCTTTAATTGTGGGTTTTAATGATTAGATGGCTTGTGTTGATAGAAATAATGTGAACTTGCATTAATTAGTGGTAAGAGATTATTATTTTTTTTCAATTTGTATTGATTTCAATTTTTTCAAACTGTTTCAATTTTCTATCTATTTTCACTATTATAGTTTTTGTCTTTTTTCTTTTAGTTCTATTTTCTATTTTTGCTGTACTCTTTGTTTTGCATTTTAACTGTACTTTGAAACATAATAAAGTTCTTATTAAAAAAAAGAAACTGGTCAAACAAACTATGATTATTTTGCTTCTCCACAAGACTGCTTGATCAACAAATTAGGGTTATAGCAAACCATGGTTAGTAGGATGTATGAACCAGGCCATTTTAAATTAATTTGGCTAGTGGTTGAAGAATCCTGAGTTGCAATGTAGGGGAAAGCTGGTCTGTAAAATATTACTTCATGTTCCACTAACATTTTCTTACTGATACACTGCCTGACATACAAATGTTCTGGTAATGGAGGAGATACTCAGTATGTTTATTTTACAATTATAATTGCTTGTACATAATCAAATCATGCCTCCATTTGTTGAGTGCAGGCAATGAGACGAAGGGCACATCCTTCTCTCCCCCCTCAATCTATTTTTTCTATAACTAGCACTGAACCTGAAATTAAAAAAACCACCACCAATCTCTCCCTGTGATGAACCAAAGAGCGGCAAGCAGATGGTGATATGACTGGCAGAACCAACCACTATTTACTTGGACAAACAAGTTACATTTTTCCAGCTGTACAGCAGGACTGATTCCTTAGAAAGAAGCTCTCCAACTCTCCTGTCAAGTGAATGAGGTTTGATTCCACAGATATGCAAACACAAGACATTACTTAATGTTGATTAACATGTAAAATATTTGTGGTCCTCCCAATGTCACTGCATTCCCAGCAACACGAGCCAGCACGGCTCATGATGTGGAATGTTGAGATCTGCAGTTTAACACATAAATGGTCAGAGAACTTCTATCACTGATATAGTCCAAACACAATATATTATCACTGCCTTCCAGGATCTCAGGTGCAGACTTTCCCAAACTCTGCTCTTTGATATTCCATTACCCGGAAATATAAAAACTGAACCTTTTACATGCAGTATGTGGGCTCAACCAACCACTATTTTAGAGTCCCTCTGCAATAATTTCATCAAAGTCCTACTGCTCTGAAATTCAGAGAGATTCGCACACTGTTTTATTCCTCGACAGAAAAAGAATGGAAAGGTGTTGACAGCTTTTTTAACAGAAGAAAACCAAGCTGGCTTGAAAATACAAGCCAGTAATACCATTAGCTGCAAACATATCCAAGTGTGTTCCCCACTTTAATATATATACAAAGCAACAGAGAATATTGTGCTTCTTATTTGTCATTAAGTATGACAAATACTTAATGTATGAGGTGCCCTGTTGGAACAGGCCAAGGGTTCATCTAGCATCCCATGTGTAGCCAGATGTTTCTGGGAGATTACATCCCGCTCCAGCACTTGGTACTCAAGTGACTTATTGCCTTGTATGCAAAGTTTTAGCAACCATTTCCCAACATTGGGCTATTACATTGCCGTAGTCTAGGTCACCCTATTGGCCCAACAAAATTAATACGATCCATTCTTCCTGGCAAATGCAGTTTTGGATTCCAGTCAAAGGGCATTCCCAGTCCTGCTGCCTTATCATTTTTAAGTGATAAAGCCAGGGATCCAATTTATGACTCCCAGCATGCAAAGCATGTGTTGTGCCACTGCAGGCAGAGGACACAATCTCCATTTGTGTCCTCTGACCGCAGACTGCATGGTCTGCCCACAGTGGCGCTTTTTATTCCCCCTTGTAGAATCTACAGCGGTAGCCCCAAAGATTTTGCCTTTTGGTAAGCAACTTTCCAGTTTGCAAGATACTACAGCAGATATTTTTCCAGATTAAATGATTCAAGGTAAGCCTTAATGCCACCCTATCTCCATAAGCCATAAGGGATGGATCAAGCACCAAAAAAAGGCCCAGATGTTCTAGACTGTATGAGGCTGCATGGATGTGTCCGAAGTAGGATCCCCTTTCCAGGCTGTAACTGAGTTTTCCCCGGCAGCTTCTCCCTTCCAGGCTGCCAGACGGCTTTCTGCGGGGCTTGGATCTCCTGTCTTCCAACCACTGATGGTGCTCTCAGCAGATGGCTCCCCTGCTTTCCAGGCCACAGGAGCAGGACCAATGCTCGCCTCTGCAGCAGGAGCAGCAGTAGTGGCAACATTTGATTTCTCCTTCCAGTCAGCCGGGGAGGACGAGGTTACGAGGGCCCCAGGGGCATCAGACGGCCCACCCTTCCAGGCAGTGTGGGTGGTCATGTGGCGCTCAAGCAGAGTGCGGTGAGAGAAATACTTGTTGCAGATGCAGCACTGGAAGCGTTCAGGGCGGTGGGTGCGCATGTGCACGTTGAGGGAGCTCTTCTGGGTGAAGCGCTTACAGCAGATGGAGCACTGGAAGGCGCGCACGCCGGTGTGGGTCACCATGTGCTTGAGCAGATAGTCCCGTAGTGAGAAGGAGCGCCAGCAAATGCTGCACTGATGGGGCTTCTCACCTGGAAAGGGGAATAACACAGCAGACCACTTGAGAGGGCTGAATTCTCGACTCTGAACAAAAACGTTGCTCTGCAGTGGGGGGAGAAATCCACAGGCAGCTCCCCCCCTTTTACAATCCCAAAGCATCCCCCAATAGTGGGGGGAGGCCTGTTAAGCCTTCATTAGGTTTATCGCATCTATTTTTCATCTTAATCCCACTCCAAAAGAAACACAAAAAGACAAATGTGTTCATCCCAGGAACTTCACTGAAATCACTGCACTACCTCTGCACCCCTTGGGGGCAAAGAAAAACAAAGGTTTTCCCCACGGCTATAAAAAGATGCCTTGCCTGCTTCACAATGCAGAGAATTCCTTTCTTTGAATATAATACAAAGGTAGGCACAGTAGATATCTCTAAGATACTTATCATCACATATACTGTATATTGCCCTCAAGTCTATTTTGACCAGTGTTTCTCAAACTTGGGGACTTTAAGATGTGTGGACTTCAACTCCCAGAATTCCCCAGCCAGCATGGCTGGCAGGGAATTCTGGGAGTTGAAGTCCACACATCTTAAAGTTTCCAAGGTTGAGAAACACTGCTCTTGACACTTGGCTATTACCTGGACTACCCCCTGCAGTTTTCTTGGCAAGATTTCAGAAGTGGTTTGCCCTTGCCTCCTTCCAAAGGCTGGGAGAGACTGACTATCCAAAATCATCCAGCTGGCTTCATGCCTAAGGCAGGTTTCCTCGCTCCTAACTCAGTGCCTTAACCATTAGACCAAATGGGCACTCTAATTATTAGGACTATATAATTATCTGGATTAAAGGCAAAAAGATTCTTCAGAGAATATGGAGGTGTGACCTGTCTGCAACTCAAAGCAGCTACGTCCTAATGACTGTAATGGTATATTTGCAGCACCCTGTGGCTAGGTTCATTTGCATGGCTTGTTGTAACCATGATTGTTTGAACTAGTCATAGTGGCTTATCCTAAAACCAAACACACCCCATCAACAGCAGTCCCCAAAAGTTTGCTTAGTTTAAAATTAAACCGAATAACTACATTTAACTAAAATTGAAATTTCTTTGCAGCTACTCTCTAGTGTCAGCTCCCTTGGGCCTGCCTTCATTTATCAATCTCTCAAAACAGTGGGAAAAAGTGATGTTGTTCAACTGTTAACAGTGACATATTTGGAGGCCTAGCCTTACTCTTCCCCAGCACTGACAACCCACTTCCCAGGACTATTAGCCTCAACAGCCCCATTACCTGAATGGATGAACATATGCTTGGTGTAGTTCTTCCGAGAGCTGAAAGTTTTCTGGCAGTGGCTGCATTGATAGGAAGGCTCCAAGCAGCGGGAGGTTCCAGGTTGTTGGTTCTGCTGTTCCCCACCATGAAGGGTACCAGTGACCATTGTGCTGGGGCTGAGCTGCACCATGTTGCTGGCACCTGTGTCCTGCTGCTGCTGCTGCTGCTGCTGAATGCTGTAGAAGGTCTGGGCTACGCCACCAGGCTGGGGCAGATGGAACTGGAAGATGCTGGTGTTGCTGGTGACCGTGCTGGTATTGCTGACTTCTGCCTTGAGCTCCCGCTGGATGCCTAGTGAGGAGACAAAGGTTAAGCCCTCAGCCCCACCACTGCTGCTCCGGGGCGGGAACCCAGAAGAGCCGCCACTTAAGTCTTGCTTGAATTCTCCTGTTAAGCTCCTCAGATTGGAAGCCTCCACGTTGCAATCAGGATGGAATTTCTCTCTGTCTCGCGAGGTGGAAACCGTAGCCTCTTCTCCACTTTCTTCTCCCTGCCAGGATGGGATGAAGGACTCTGAAAAGACATCCTGGTTTCCAAAGAAATCCTGACCTTCTGCGGTGACATAATCCAAGTGGAGGCCCTCCTTTCTGTCAGCCCCATTGCTACCCCCAGAATCCTTTGCCTGGTCACTGAAGCCAGAGGCAAAGGGGCCACTCCCACTGCACTCAGCAAAGCAGCCCAGTTTGGCCTCTCTTTCTGCCTCTGACCCCTCTGGGCCTTCTCCACTGCCCTCCTCTTCATCTTTGATGATGACTGGCATCGTCTCAGACAACTGAAGCCTAACTGGCTGGCGCTGCTTGCGGCTGTGGCAGCTGGGGGTGGACTCAGTAGAGTGCAGGTAGGACCCTCCTGTGTCTCCATCACTTATGGTCTCCTCGCAGGTAGCTGTCCGAGCTTCTCTGTGCTGGGAGGACAGCAGGTCTCGCAGCTTATAACGCACCTCCGAGGGGCAGAGCAGCTTTGGAGGTTCAAGGTGGGCAGCCTCGAGGTCGCCTGGCCGTGAAAGGCTACCAATGACCTCTTTGGATTGTTGCTCTTGGGGCTTGGTGGGCAGAACTCTGGGAAGGGAGAGGGGTACTGCTGGAGGGGCAGTGGGGGGTTTGGGGCTGCGACTCTGAGAGATGATCTGGGTGCATTCGTCAATGACAGTCTTGATTTGCAAGATGGAGGCAGCGGTGAGGATCTGCAGAGCTTCAGACTGGGCTACGACCAGAGATCCACTATACATAAACTCCACCAGCTGGCGCACCACCTGGCTGGGGACCACAGGGGGCACCTCAATCTCCGAGTAGCCCAACAGCAGCTTATCGTGGAAAAAGGGGCTGCCAGCAGCCAGCACACACCGATGAGCCCGCAGGGTGGCCTCCTGGATGTGCACCGTCACATCACAGAAATGTCCACCTAGGCGTTGCCCGTTCAACGTCTCCAGAAGGGATTTGCTGAAGTTCTGCAAATGGATATAATGGACAGCTTCGGCCATCCTGTCTTGTGTCCCACGCTGGGACCTTTACGGTCCTAGAGCCTTCAAAATATAGTCTGCATCACAAATAAGGATATCAGGCAAGAGAAGCTCTAGTAGAAATCCTGCAACACAACATCGGAGGGAAAGAAATGAGCAAAGATGCCTCAGAAGCGAACATTAGATTGTTGAGCATAAATCAAGGGTAGGAAACTGGTAGTGCTTCGGATATAATTGAACAATAGCTTCCAGCAGCCTCAGCCAGCATGGCCAGTGGAAAGGACAGCTGAAAGCTTTATTTCAGCAACATCCAAGGGTCATGGATTTTCCATCTCTGATATAATTTCTTGGTACAATACAGTTTTACACGCAGGCCTTAAAGACCAGTTACTGCCAGTGCAGCAGGATCATGTTGTGTAACACTGGGCACAGTTCAATAGTAACTTAATGCCTGACTGGCCTTGTGTAATTTGGAAAAGCTCAGCAAGGGTGGATCTGATTAGTACTTGGATAGCAGAGAATCCCAGGACCAGAGACTGGATGGAGAAGTCAAAATAACATTCCAGAAAAAGGCAATAGCAAGCCATTTCTGTACTCCTGCTAAGGCAACTACATCAACATGTGCATGAAGCCATCAGTAGTTATTTGACTTGAAGGAGACTTTATTAATATTAACAGAGAGAAATACCTCAGTGGCTAGTTTGGTCACGCATCCCCCTCACTGAGATTCTGCTGGAGTAACCCCTACATTTTCATTTGGGGGGGATCCATGACTCAGTGCATGAGCACATGCTTTGCAATGCATGGAGAAAGTCCCACTTCCAACTTCAGCATCTCCAAATAAAAGAGACCAGGTAGGAGATAATGGGAAAGTTGTCCTGCCAGTCATGAACAAAAATTCCAATCTGTCTTATGGCAATTTCCTTTATTCCAATTCTAGTTTCGCTTTGATGGGGATTTGCCAGGCTGCCCTCTCACTAATGAGGCTTTGCAGAGAGGAAAGAAAGACATCAGATCTTGCCATAACCTGGAATATTAAAATATTGTATAAGTTTTCTTTTTGAAGACATGCTGCTCCTTTGAGGGTGCAAGTCTAATAAACACATTAGCATATGTAAAAGTCATAAGTATTGTACAATCCTTACCCCACCCAAAAGCCACGTAGCAATAAAAATCTAAGAAATCAACAAACATTCATATAAATATGGATGAAAAGTGGGGCAAACATTGCAAAATAGTTGTAGTAAATAAAGAATACAAACCTGCCTTCTCCAGCTTGCTATCCCTAGCTGTGTTAAGGCAATGCAACTATAAGAAAGTCTAGGTATTGTATTCCCAATGCATATGGAGGGCACCCAGGCAAAACTGCAAGTATACAATCACTGTTTGTTTAAAAATGCAAGCAACAGGACAATTACAGATAGAATTCTTTCACCAAATTAAATGTGCCAGAGTTAACTGACAACTTACCAAGAGGCAAAACCATTAAGCTAATTAGAGAGGATATTATGAGGCGATTTCAAGCCCTGAAAAGAGCGGAGCAGTCTTAGTGTAAAATGCAGAAAATCTTGTGTTGGCAACTGCAGCAAAATGAGGAATACTTCGCTCCCTATTCAAAAAGAAATTGATACTCTACCTAATCTTGTCTGCAGAAGAGAAGAGACACCCAACCAGGCTCTACGCGTGGGCTGCCACTCGACCGTGACAGAACTAGGGATTAAAGGAAGGCCAGCAGGGAATGCATGCGAAATGCTGGGTCTAATTCGAAAGTCCTGACTTCCTTTTTTACGCCCAGAAAGTTTCTGGAAGCTGCATTCGGGCCCTGCCACCCTGCTCTAGCAAAGAATCATTCTCACTGCCGCAAAATGGTACGGAATCTCGGAGCAGCTCCTTAGCGAGTATTTCACGATAACGGGAGGAAGGACTGGATTTCAAGTTCGGTTAGTGAAATACACTCTACGTAGGCTCGGAGCTATGTGCTTCCTTCTCATGACTGCACGAGTTCCGGGGCTGCGCCCTGCCGCCACGTCCACCCCGGGGCTCCAACCACAACACTCGGCGGCGCTCTGCAGCCCTACCGCGCCTACGCCAAGGCAAACCAACCGCCCGGGCTCCCGATCCCTCAGTACCTGGGAACGGAACCGGCATGGGGCTTTGGGAACAAAGGGGAGGGGCGAGGGCCGTGTGGGCGGGGCTTATGCCCGAGCTGGGGGTGGAGCCCTGCACACCTACCTCCTCGGTCTGCAGCGCGGACCGTCCACTCCGCCAGCCTCTCTGCTGTGACCTCCTTCCGCGTACTGTACGTCGCCGCCCTCCTGGCACTTCCGCACTGTGCCGAGTGTTGGCGGGCCGCTTACCCATAGAGACAAAAAGGTTAGAGTAGCCTCCCCAATCTAACAGCCTCCAGCCGTGTAGTCCAGCGTTGACTACAGTTCCCAGCATCCGTCAGCACACTGGTTGGAATCCGAGGTAGTCCTGGAAGGGAAGATAAGGCTGGCGCGGTTTTAGGGTGGGCTGAAATGGCGCGGATTCTGCTTCCGTGTTAGCAAGGAGGGGAAGAATGCGCAGAAAGGCAGGGAGCATTTTCCTTCGTCGGAAACCTTCATATGCCATCACAGTTTGCAGCAACAGTACTTGTCGGAGGGCATTGTCAGCCCGTTCATCGAACCTTTGGTTTGAGCAGGGCTGCCCCATACCAGCCTTCCGGAACCTGGTGCCCTCCAAATGTGTCGGACTACAGTTCCCATGATGAACTCGCCCATGCTAGTGGGCAGCGGCAGGAACTGTAAACTAACACCTCTGATGGACATAACGTTGTGGAAGGGTGAAAATAGACCAACTCGCTAGACGGGTTTGTTTCTCTCTCTTTCTCCGAGTTTGTGGAATTTCTTGGGCAAACTCCAAACAGCTGGAAGGAAAAAAAAAATAACTAGGGGTTTTGGGACATGTTTGTTTTGTGATATGTTAAAATACCTATTTCCCAACCTTGATCGTAGGGCAGAGAATGCTGCCCTGTTCAGTATTTAGCTAAAGGCGCTCCTGAGGCCGGTTCTTCTAATAGCTTTAAGGCAGTGTTGTCCAAACTTGGCCACTTTAAGATGAGTGGACTTCAACTCCCAGAATTCCCCAGAGTGGACTTCAACTCCCAGAATTCCCCAGCCAGCCATGCTGGCTGGGGAATTCTGGGAGTTGAAGTCCACTCATCTTAAAGTGGCCAAGTTTGGGCAACACTGCTTTAAGGGAATGTCCATGCAGTTTCTTAACAATTGTACGAAAGAAGGTTCTCCCGGGATATTTTGTCGTATTCCTAATCCATTCTCCAGCTCTGACATTTTTCTAGTGGATTCCCATTCAAGGAATAAACACACCTGATCCTGGTTAGCTTTTTCAGGGTCACGTGAATGCTAGATGGCATTCCAGGTTTGTTTGAAGGCGCGCTCCGTTTCCGCCCCGGATCTCCGCGATTAACAAGAGACTACGTCACGAATTCGTCATAAACGAATCCCATCCCCGCCCCCATGCCGCCTCTGCAGTTTACAGTACAGTATTCGAAAGGGGCGAGTTATTCCCTTCGCGCTGCGTTCCCTTCCCATTTTACAATATGGGATCACCTTAAGCCATATTGTAAGATTAGCTGATACATTCTACCCTATTTTCCCAGGCTGGCGGGGGAATTCTGGGAGTTCAAGTCTGCACATCTTAAAGTGGCCAAGTTAGCAAAACATTGTCTGAAAGCATATGTTCGTTTGCTGCTGGCTGTCTTGGAGGTTTGTTATGCAAAGTACGCTTTTGCTCACTCGATTTTTTTTTTTTTTAGTCTAGGAACCTCCTGACAGAATTTCTCCGTTGTAGCAAGGAAAACCATGTTTGCAGACATTATAGGAGGAGAGCTGTGTTGGTCTATCGTGGCAAAAAATTAGAAGTGTGATAGTACTTTTTCTAACACCTTTTATTAAAATGCATAAGCTTCATTGGCAATCTCGTTTGTTCCTTATTAGTCTATGCAAATTGTAACAAAAATACGGAGAGAAGGATTTTACTGTGTTTATGGATGATTGTATCAGAGTACACCATTTTTAAATACCTTCTCCAACAGCAGGAAAAAAGCCACCTTCTCCCCCAGAAACAAAAGCTGTAAGGAAGGGGAAACGTGTTTGATTTTTACATTTCAAGCTACCAAATTGGATGAAATATAAATTTGAAATGTTAAATAGTTTAAGCCGTTTCACAACTTAATATAAATTCCAAAATTATTGTGTACTCCCATGTTAAATTGGGGAAAACTGAAACTGAAGCACTGATGCCTACAACAGTTATTTGTGCTGATAGTATAGCTTGGAAATCAGGCCAGGACTATATTTATTCATTACTCCTGTTTGCTCCAGGGCTCACAGTGGCTTGCACAGGGATCTCTCTTTTTATCCCCAAGCGGCAACCCTATCAGATAATTTGGGCTGAGAGAGAGAGGGAAACCATGCCATTCACCCAATGAGTTATAAGACTAACTTGATAGTCTCCCTGGTCCTAGTTCAACACCTTCACCACTCCATCAGAAATGATTTTCAACAACCATGCAGTGAAGCCCAGGGTTAATATGGCACCCTGGGGAAACAGGGTGCAATTTAGTGAGTAGCTCCCACCGCTTTTATAAGTCAGTGCACTGTTAATATCATATGTGATATGATCTACTTGTCTTTGAAGACAGTGTTCCCCCACCCCCCAAGAAAATATCCCCAGCCAAATTGTACAGCTCAGTTAGAGGAGACGCTTCATCTCTACTGATTTGCAAGCAGTCATTACCTTCCCACGGGAACATAACATTAATAAAAAATTAAAAAGTCACAAACAAAATAAACCCTAAAAGGCAGAGAAACTCCCCCCCCTTTTTGTTTTTGTTTTCTTGCTTTGTTTTGGCTGGTCACCTTGTATTTTGAGCTTTCTCCCTTTTCTTGCAAGGTGGAGTGAGTGGTATCCAGCTACTCTGAAAGCTACACTGGTTCCCTGTGGCCTTCTGGGTGGAAGTCAAAAGGCTGGTTATCACCTGTAAAGCCCTACGTGGCCCAGAGCTCAGTTATTTGCAGGACTGCCTCTCCGTAATGGTACCTGCCCATCCTACACTTCGTAACAGGGTGGACACGCTTTGGGTTCCTTCCTTGAAACAATGCCTACCCAATCATGCAGTTTACCCTGACCCTGTTGGCGTTCAGAAAGGTGCTAAAAAGTTGGCTTTCCCTCTGGACGTTGGGGCTGGGATGACTGGAGTTGAAGATGTGTCTCTGCCTGCCCATTAAAGTTTGCTGATTTTAATTGGAACTGTTTGTTTTGGTTCTCTTTTTGTTTTATCATACTCTGCCAAGTTGCAGTCTTCGCACTGGACAGCCATGTAAATTCTTTAAACAAATACATTACAATTAAACTAAATTTCAGTAACTTAAATGGACAGCTCGGTCATGGGAGAGAAAGAATGACAATTCTATTAAGCCTTCATGAACTCAGTAGAAAAAAAGGAGATGAGCAGGGAAGTCTTGAAAATTAGAAATAAATACTCTAAAATACAAGACTGAGGATCAAATGGGGTGGGGGGAATAGTAATAAAAGCATAGATATTAAAAGCTTCTTCCCCATCTCTTTTATAATAGATAGATTCCTCAAAGGGAGGTTAAGGGATAGAATTTGAGAAGGAGAACAGAGTATGGAGAAATAGAGCAATAATTCAGCTGATGTTATCTTGGCTTGAAAGCTACGCAAGGTGGGCCTTGGTAGTATTTGGGTGGGAGATCACCAAGAAATCTTTAAAATATAAGCTAGATTGGAAAATTGAAAAAAGACCCAGAAGAAGTCAGTGGCAAACCTGTTGCAAGGGAAATGGTACAGGTGCCCATGAAATTACCATAAGTCAAGCTCAGATTTTACTTTTTACCAGATATATGGAGGTTAAATCATCTGCTTTACATTTTTTACACAAAATAAAAGATGGAAGCTCTCCTTTTGGAAGTGGGGTGGGGAGAAAGGACTAGGGGAGTGGGTTGCTGCCAAATCATAACTACAGCAAAAATTTCAGGTTTCAACCTTGTTTCCTACAGAAAGCTTTAAATTTCTTACCAAGCATCCGGAATTTTGATACTATGAGAGAAAGTTTCATAGCAATTCTTGGACACTAAGAAAAGAGGTGAGGAAGCAAACAGAAAGAAAAACTACCCATCCATTTAATATTTTATATCAAAAGGGAGGGAGAATTCTGTTTTTGAATATGAGAGAGAAACAGATACAGCATATGAATACATTCTGAATTAAATAATAATACATTAAGATGTTAAACTGCTTATAGCTGTTGGACCCAAAACGGGTTCTTGCCTGGAGATGACTGCCAATAACTTCACTGGACACAAGAAACCTTTAGAAGTTTCTTTTATTGTTGCGCAGCAGTAAAGGGGCCACCTCTCTCAAAAGAGGCACCCTGAACACAAAGAAATTGGGTTTTTATACATTACGTTCAAGAAAACAGAGTGAAAAGGAAGGATAATGATTGGTTAGGAGCCTCGTTTATGACCTTGCGCATCACACCGGTGCAAACTTAGGTTATTGTTGGAATAAAATGCTTGCTTATCAGAAACTTGATTCAGGCTTCTGCAGTGTGGCCAGGCCAGTGGCCGACACACGAACCAGAAACCTAGGATGAGGGAAGGTACCAGATAATAAAAGCACCTAAAAGCACAATAAGGCGATCACTGCTTGAGAAATACCTGATGCCACGTAAGCAAGTAGGGAAACGTATAACCATGACAGGCTATACAGGAAACATAGAATAAACCAATAGTGTTGCTTAAAGCTGTTGCATGACTATAAAAGGCTATATGCCCCCACCACCTGCCCCCACCACCTGCTTCCTGACTTGTAATACCCAATAAAAGAGTAGTTCAGAACACGCTCTGGGCTCACTCACCTCGAGGAAAACCTGCGTGTTTGTCTTCACTCTCGCCTGTCGAGACCCCATGAGTGGCCCACCCTGATGCGGACAGCAAAACCGCATTGTGGTGACCCCGACGTGATCGCGTGATTTCACGAGGTGCGTCTCGGACCGTCCTTACTTATTCGCTCGAGGGGAGCTGTGCACTCGTCCCGTCTGAAACACGGCTGGATATTCGTAAGTATGGGCGGAAAATTCTCTCAACAACAGACAGCGCATCTGAAGGAATTGAGGGAATTAACCGAATCTTCCTCTAAAATTTCTTCAAACGGAGGCAAAACCCTCCCCCGTTTGAAAAACAAAGAATTAATTGGCCTTTTGTCTTACATTTGGCAACAATGTCCATCATACCCTGAAAAAGGGTCACTGAAAATATCCACATGGACAAAATTGGGGGAATACTTCCACGCGGCCCCTAGGGCCCCGGTCCAAATTCTGACCTCATGGCGTGTGGTCATGGAATGCTTAATGATTCACCATAAATTCGACAACCAAATGCCGGCAGAACCCATACCACCCCCGTATGATTCTGTTAAAAATTCTCCGGCCACTTTACTTCCCATGTCAGCAGGTTCTGGGTGCCTTGATCCAGCCAATGGTCCCACGGCTCCCATGGCTCCAAGTCCCCCCCTTACTATAAAACCTCAAAGGGGGGGTCACATAATCAGAGCTATGCAGACTGCTCAGCAGTCAGGTCAACTCTCTGCTGAGGATCTTGAAGCGTGTGCAATGTTTCCGGTGACCTGGGTGGTGCCCGCCGGAGCTGCTGCGGGCGCTCCCGGCCAGCCGGTGCATACGCACATAGATTACAAACAAATCAAAGAGATTAAAAGTGCTGTTAGAGATTATGGCCTGCAGTCGCGTTATGTTATGGGCTTGCTTACTTCGCTTTCTATTGCTGCTGTGGAAATGCTGCTTGCAGATTGGCAGTCGCTTTTTGGCATGATTTTAACCCCTGCTTAATATGTAATTTGGAATTCGGAGTACGGCAAACAGGCTGCCGTTGCCATAAATGCTGGACTCCCTCAAAATGTTACTGCTGACGATGTCCTGGGGACTGGCACCATCAGCACTATTGCACAACAGCAAAACTCCGATAGAGCTGCTTTTCCTATTATTAAAAATTGTGCCTTAGCGGCCTTACGAAAGGTTGCTGACAATCAGGGCAAACCTTTGCAAACCTTTTCTAAAATAATTCAATCGCCTACAGAAGACTATTCTTCCTTTATTAGTCGCCTTCAAGTTGCATTAGAACGCCAAATTGACAACGTAGATGCTAGAGGTGAACTGTGTATGAAATTGGCTTATGAAAACGCTAATTCGGACTGTCAAAAGGTGCTCCAGCCCATAGCTAACAAACCTGGCATCACCCTGGCTGATTTTCTCCAAGCATGTCGTATTGTCGGAACCACCAGCCACAAAATGGCTGCGCTGGCCTCCGCCATTACCACAACCTTGCTTCCGCCTTCTTCTTCCTCCCTCACGCCACAAGACGCACGTCCTGTGTCACGCCCTGCCGGACCCAAATTATTTCCTCCATTTATCAAGCCTACTTATCCCCCTCTATCGAACCAACTCTTCTATCTTTGTTTCTGTCCTTACAACACCTCATTTCTCAAAGGACTCATTCTTTCCCTGTTGCACACATTCGTAGCCACCAACCGTTCCCTGGTATCCTCCAGGAAGGGAATGGCGTGGCCGACGCTGCGGCCGCAGCTGCATCCTCCTCCCCACTCATTTTTGCCTTTTCCTCTCCCACTCCGTGGGAAAGTCATTCCTATTTCCACCAGAATAAAAAGGCGCTCATTAAGCAGTTCAAAATTTCTGCTACAGAGGCCACTGCAATTTTACAGCAATGCCCCACCTGTAGCAAACAAGCGCACTCTGTGCCCATGGGAGTTAACCCCAGGGGGACAGAGTGCAACCAAATTTGGCAAATGGATGTTACCCAATATGCTTCTTTTTCCCCATGGAAGTACTTACACGTTTCCATTGACACTTACTCGGGGTTCATCATGGCCACCCCTCAAAGGGGCGAAGCCTCTAAACACATTATTAATCATTGTATTCGAACCTTTGCAACGCTGGGACGCCCAAAAGAACTTAAAACAGACAATGGGCCTGGCTATACAGGCAGTGCTTTTGCCGCCTTTTGCCAGAAATGGGGAATCACACACAAATTCGGCATACCATACAACAGCAAAGGTCAAGCCATAATTGAAAGAGCAAATCAGACCTTAAAACATGCTCTTGACAGATATATAGAAACAAAGGGGAAAGGGCCCCCTAGCCTCCCAGCGGTGCAAGACATTCTCAGCCTTTGCCTCTATACTCTTAACTTTCTCAACTTGACCGGACTACCTGCCACTTCTGCTGCTTGTCGTCACTTTGCCTCACAACCTGCCGCTGACCACCAACGACCACTTGTCTACTATCGTTGCCTGCGAGACCCCGCCTGGAGAGGGCCTGCGCAACTCATCACCTGGGGTCGAGGTTACGCGGCCATTCAGCTTCCCGATAAGGTTCTGTGGGTCCCTGGTCGCTGCGTCCGTCCTTGTCGTCTCCCGCTTTCGCCGGACGCCCAAGACGCCCCTCCTCCTCCCCACATAAGAGGCCTTACTGGTGTCACTCCGGAAGCTGACCCTCAACGTACGGCCGAGGAAGAGGACAGCAGGGACAACAGAAGGTAGACCAAGGGAAGGGCCTCAGTCAAAATGTCACATCTGCCTCAATTGGGAAGAATACTGTGGTTCCCGGTTGCCCTTCAGCTACTGAGCGTTGCCCTCTGCGCACCTAACTATGCGCAGCACAATCCCCATCAACCCCAGAACCTAACGTGGGCGGTATTGGACGCACACGCAGACATCCTGAACTCCACTTCATCTATGGCGGTGCCGGGGTCCTGGTTTCCTGACCTGTACTTTGACTTTGGTGTGATGATGGACACCACCACTTCTCCCAACAGACCGGGTATGGTTAGCCACAGATGGATCAAGAGATGGCCCCTTTATGTCTGCCCCGGCCATGTCAGGGCAACAACATACCGGAAGAAGTGTGGTGGGGAAAACGATTACTTTTGTGCGGACTGGAGCTGCGTCTCCACGGGAGAAATAACATGGAACCCCCCTTTCAGAGGTGATCTTATTACGCTCAGACGGACTGGTGAGAACGTACGATGTGAGCAAAACCAATTTGGAACATATGTTAATTGTAATCCGGTTAAAATCTCTTTCACCGCTGAGGGAAAACGACACACGGGGTGGCAGTCAGGGGTCACTTGGGGAGGCCGAGTTCATGATAAAACCGGGGAGCCAGGGAATATTTTTACTATACGCCTAACACAAACCCCCATAGAACCCCCAGTACCGGTGGGCCCCAAGACAATACCAGCCAACCGCAGGGAGCCACCCCCACAACCCACCCCCACTCCCGGGAAAAGTTCGCCTACTTCCATCGGTTATTCTTTTTCCCCTTCACAGAGCCGCCCTGGGAACCCTCTTTGGGACATTGTCACAGCCACCTATCACATGGTCAATGACACCAATCCCAACCTTACTACAGCCTGCTGGTTTTGCTACGATGTTCGACCCCCATATTATGAGGCTGTAGGGCTTGTTTCTCCATACAACACTTCCTCGAATGACAAGGCATGCAGATGGAAACATGGCTCACAAACATTGCAGTCAATCTCAGGCAAGGGAACCTGCCTTGGACAGGTTCCCACACAGTATAAACAATACTGCAACACAACACATAGTGAGGTTGATACAACGCTCTTTTACATACCACCCACAGATGGATGGTGGGCTTGCTCTACAGGCCTCACGGCCTGTGCCCATGGTCATGTAATAAGCACCAAAGGTTTTTGCATCCTTGTCCAGGTCATGCCACGCATATACTACCACACAGAAGAAGAAGTTTACAACATTCACTCAGGGTCAGAACTCACAAGACACAAGCGTGAACCCATTTCCACCCTCACAGTAGCTCTCTTGGTAGGACTTGGCCTAACAGGAGCAGGAACTGGGATAGCATCCTTTGCAAATCAGTATGTCCAATACCACCACCTTAGGGCAGCCATCGATGAAGACTTAGAGAGAATAGAAACTTCGATCTCTCACTTACAAAAATCCCTAACCTCCCTCTCAGAAATGGTCTTGCAGAACAGAAGAGGCCTTGATTTACTTTTTCTAAAAGAGGGGGTTATGTGTGGCTTTAAGAGAAGAATGTTGCTTCTATGCAGATCACTCTGGCATAGTGCAGGACTCCATGACCAAACTCAGGGAGGGCCTGGATAAACGTAAAAAGGAGAGGGAGGGTCAGCAAGGATGGTCTCAATCCTGGTTCAACTTTTCCCCATGGTTGACCACCCTGATAGGTACCATAGCAGGACCACTGATATTGCTACTCCTTGCATGTACATTTGGCCCCTGCATTCTATCTCGCCTAACAAAATTTGTGGAAACTAAAATAGGTGCCTTGGAAAATATGGTACTGGAACGCCACCATTACCAACCAATACGGTCTGGAGAAAATATGGAAAAAGCATCCCTCCGCATATTAGACTCTGACGAAGAGTTGGAATCCACCAGTTTTACTTTTAAAACAAAAACGGAGGAGATGTTGGAATAAAATGCTTGCTTATCAGAAACTTGATTCAGGCTTCTGCAGTGTGGCCAGGCCAGTGGCCGACACACGAACCAGAAACCTAGGATGAGGGAAGGTACCAGATAATAAAAGCACCTAAAAGCACAATAAGGCGATCACTGCTTGAGAAATACCTGATGCTACATAAGCAAGTAGGGAAACGTATAACCATGACAGGCTATACAGGAAACATAGAATAAACCAATAGTGTTGCTTAAAGCTGTTGCATGACTATAAAAGGCTATATGCCCCCACAACCTGCCCCCACCACCTGCTTCCTGACTTGTAATACCCAATAAAAGAGTAGTTCAGAACACGCTCTGGGCTCACTCACCTCGAGGAAAACCTGCGTGTTTGTCTTCACTCTCGCCTGTCGAGACCCCATGAGTGGCCCACCCTGATGTGGACAGCAAAACCGCAGTTATTATGATGAATGACTGTTGGTTGACATCTCGTTATCATAAAGAGACAATATGCCTATAAGGGACAGTATACAATACTAGGAAGTCTGGTATCATAAAGAGATAATATCCAGGGAAGGGTCACCAAGTTAGTTTGCATTTGTGTATCTCTACCATCAGGAAGGGGTACCAAAAGGAAGGGGAAATTACAGGCTAATTCCTCTGTGCCTTGGGAGGTTTCAGATATGGGTTACTACAGTACATCCTTACCCTAAAGAAGGGTCACTAAGGTTAACTAGGTTAACTGGTTAACCATTATAAGTTAAGGCTGGGAGGGATCAACTACAGATTCTTGCTTTCCCACAGGAATCACATGTACAGTATTTCTCCATTTCGTGCCCCTCACAGCAGTGGAGAAATCATGACTAACATAAATCCTTTGGATTTCAATGGGGCTGCTCAAGCAATGATTATATGGATCTAACTCCTTAAATACTCTGCGACGCCTTCCATCTCCCAATATTTCTCAGTTTTAAAAGTTTTCTGTGATTGAATCACACTATTTTACCATTTCTTGATTTATCAAGGCACCATATCATGTTTACTTCTTTGGATATCTAGAGTTCACAAAGGAACATCAAACAGTAACTGTTTTTTAGCTAACAGCTGAGAACAAAGAAGAATCTGCTAATGGGTACCCAGACTACTCTTTTAAGTTGGCAATTTTTGTTGTTGTTCGTGTATGCATCTGTGTATTTCTCAGATTTCTATTCATGCTGTTCAGCTTAAATATCAGTGCTCTGGGGAACAGTTCTGTAAGAGCCAGTTTGGTATAGTGGTCAAGGCATCAGGCTAGAAACTGGGAGACCATGAGTTCTAGTTCTGCCTTAGGCACAAAGCCAGCTGGGTGACCTTGGGCCAGTCACTCTCTTTCAGCCCTAGGAAGGAGGAGGCAAGGGCAAACCACCTCTGAAAACTGGAGGGCCTAGCCTAGTCGCCTGGAGTTAAAAAAACAAAAACTGACTCAAAGGCACACAGAAAAGTTCCTTGCAACTGAGTTTTAGGCACAAGTCTTTCATCATTCCTACCTCTAGGTATTTTATGGGAAATATTTAACCTAGTAAATAGTCCCAAACAAAATGATACTCTTTGGAAAAATCTGCACTGCTGGGCACCCAATTTAAGGTTTTAAAAAAATCAATTCTGCCTTAAAAAAGAATTTAAGCCACTTCTTCCCCAATGGAATGTCTCTGTTCCCAAGACCCTTGGAGATTCCAAAAGACTTCAGCCTTTCCAAGGTAGAGAAGTCTGGCTTCTTTTTTGCCTGACCCCACTGAATATAAGCTGTTGGGGGAATAACCAGATACATCTCTGCAGCATACCTGACCTCCATTCCCAAGTGGGGGATATTGGTTTCTAAGCCAAACCCCTAAATAATAACAAAACAGAGCAAAAACTAGAGCATTAAGATGTAACCAAGTTAATATGGATAAGCAAAGACAAAGGAGATACATAGCTTCCAACCTGCCAGGATTTGGCAGAAGGCAGGTGCATAATACTACTTTCTCCTGCTTTTTAAGTATACAGTGATAAAAGCCAGGTGTAACAAATGTTCCAGTTTCAAGAGCCACCACAGCTGGATTGCTTCAGACAGCCTTACCTAATTCTCTTGGAAACAAGGGAGAAGAAGGGACATTTAATTTTTTAATATGTTCGAGAAGGACGTTATCATAGAAGTTAATTAAAGGTTGACTAACACAGCAGGTGACTGGTAGACCCAATTGCCTAGAGTCACTTGTATAGTGAGATGGGTGGCATATATAAATTTGAAAAAATAAAATAAAATAAAATAAAATAAAATAAAATAAAATATGGGAAGTGCAGACATAGTACCAGCCCTACAGCAACTAATATTGAGATGGTCTAATGTTTCTGATCAAATAGTTTTTGAAGCACTGCAGAAAATATCAAAAAATGCATTTATAGGTGAATGGTAAAGATACAACATTTAAGAGGGACAAAGGCCATTACTGTTTGCCCTTCCAATTCTGAGGTGAGCAATTCAGATAAAAATCAGGAAAGAGTGATTTCTCTTTTGAAAGAGACATGGTTAAAGACTTAGGTGAAAGCATCTTGGTTATCACCAGTTGTGCAACTATACTGTAATAAGTCTGTTCAAATACTTATCTGAGTAAGGTTAAAGGGGAACATAGATCAATAGACGGGTTCAAATAATTTTATAATCCAATTGGTTCATTTCCAAAGTCCCTTTCTATTATAAGGAGTGGCTACAACATGTTACCCTTTTTCAGTGCTAGGGCAAACATCTTCAGGTCATGGGAAAAATAGTATGGAGGAAAACAGATTTGTATCAAAGAAACAAGTGTATTGCCATTGAAGTAAGGCTCTTACACTCCTACACTAACCTGGTTAGCCTTTACCCATCTAACACCAACTTGAAAGTAGATATTTATTGTAGCTGATATTAGTCCTTCAAAGTAGGCCACACCAAGAAAGAGATGCTGGAAGGATTCCAGGAACGCTACTTTAATTTGCTTGCTTATTAAGAGAATTTTGAAGCCTGGCTAAGTTTCTGTTTGTCCCATCTTATACTAAACAAAATCAAGGTGTGGTGTTTTTTTGAGTTTCTGTCTCACGCTTGCTTCAATCTCTGGACTGTGTAATTGCTTCTCCAAGTTCCTCCTTATGGCTGTTTCATATCTTACTCAAGGTCATCTTCAAATTTCTTTATAATCATGCACACAAATCTACATTCTTCTCAAAGTAAAGCCATGGCAGGCTCAAACATCTTCTGGTACTTTCAAAGCCACCAGAATCTTTTTCCTCCTTCTGGCACGCCACCATCTGGTTGCACTACTGGTGAGAACATCAGAAATGTCTCCATGGGCAGAGGTGGGATTTCTCCTATGCGTGGTAAGTATCATTAGAAGGTGGGGGTAGGCAAGGAAGCTACTGTATATAGTGGGAAATTCAGAACAGGTCAAAGAAAGTCCTCCTTAGCACACCAAATGTGTTTTGCGACCTTGAGACGTTATGACGGCGGCCATCAATTTGGGTGACTTTAAAATAGAATTAGTCAAATGCAGAGAGCGGTTAATGCTAATGATGAACGCTGCCATGCAAGCTGAAAAATCCATATTTAAAATCAGAGGCTCCACCAGCACTCTCACGTAGCAAAAACAAAGCAAAGTGGACACATTGCAAATTATCAAAAACCAGATGCCCACAGAATCAGGTTCTTTTAGATCTCACCACCAGAAGCAACATGTCTTCTATGCATTATCCCCAACCTTTGTTTTCCAGTTGAAAGGCCAACTTTCCACAATACTTCATCTTCCTGCAAACACTGGAAAGCAATTTTCAAACTCTTCCAAGGTGGGTAGACAAGGCAGTTTTGCTATCACTGAGTTGGGTTATGAAATATCAACTATTAGTCATGAGAACAGACATTGAAGCCAATCCTGGATTCAAGCGCCAACTCTCCCTGGGCTTTGCCAAGCAGACTCTCTTCTAGCGCCTGTAGAATTTATTCTCCTCACGTCCACTGCTAACCCTTCCACCAACAGGAGGAACTCTAAGGGGAAATTTATCTTTTTCCTGGGCAATCAAATCAGAAAAAGAATATCACCTCTAATTTGTGAGCTTTGTTCAATTTTTATCATTAGGAAACAACACACAAGCACATGAATAGGATACACACTTGAGCAGTAGGAACTTTTAAGCTACTGAATGAATGGCCTGGGAATTAACCAATTCTCCTCCACTACCCTTCCAAAATGTCTCTGCCAAACTTGCTGTAGCTTCCAATCTACTTTCCTCTTCTTTCTTCTTCTAGCATCTTTCTCCTTTTGGGTCTGATCTCCAAACTGCTTCTCAGCTTCCTGTCCCAAGTGAACTTCCAGCTCTTCATAGCATATTGATTCAGGAACATACGGAAGAGCCCAACTTTGTATAGAGGAAAAGGAGAGAAAAATGGGGAGATGGGGGAGATAAGTGGAAAGGAAGAACAAGAAACTGCCCTGGTATGCTTTTCCCAAGGGTTTCCCTCTTGCTAATTAATTGTATTTTTATGGTGGGGTGTGTGTGTTCCCTGCTACTTCCAAGTACTCTTCCTTTCTCCCTCCCTTTCTCAACTTGTCTTCCCCATATTTCCCCTTTCCTCTCATTTCTTTCCCCTCACCCCAAATTGGGGTCCTACATATGTTTCTGTAATGGTATATGGGAAAGATTTTGGGAGACTGGGCAAAGAGAGTCCGCCAAGGGAATGGTCAGATAAGAGACAGCATAGCCTGCAACTAAAAAGTGGGCAGGGCAAGAAGCTCAGAAGAGACCCTCCCTAGTTTCTTGGGCTGTAAAGGAGACCGGGGGCGGGGGGGGGAGTACTGTACTTTCAGACTTGCAAGATTCTGTCAATGTAGCTTTACAATAAAGTAGAATTAGCTCATCTGGTTGTGATTCCTATCCGGTTTATCCTGAGAGACCAACAGATTCTAAGCTAGCTTTCTCTATCTGCCCCCCTCAAAATAACTTCCTTTCCTCCATTCTATTCCCCCTCACATCTCCTGACTTTTAGGGCTGGACCTGCTCAGACTATAAGCCTGGTATCAGCTTTCATGAAAGAAAGGAGGATAAACATTTAAAAGGACACATTATTAGACAAAGTTTTATAAAAGCATGGTATTCTACATAGGGAATAATAAGCCCAACAATTTCACTTTTAGCTTCTCCCTTACATGCTTTTCAGGTTGGAGACAATTATAGCAAGAAAAATGTAATTACACATGCAGATAAGGGTCACTCAGACTTTACAAATGGATTAAAAACACAGCAAGCACAGTCAGTGGGGAAAGCAGCAAAGAAGGTTGCACGTTGCTCAGGTAAATCTCCCCCACCTATACACCCTCCCCCAGCTCCTCTGTGCTCATGCCATGCCCCTCTGGCCACCTGCATACCCTCACGTACCCTCCCCAAGCCTTGCTGCCCTCACACCACTCCTCCCTGGCCACTTGCGCACTCTCCTGCACTCTCCCCTGCTCAGCAGCAGCCACCCCAAGCCCCACTGCACTTGCACCACATCTTCCCCGCAACCCGCACGCCTTCACACACCCTCCCCGAGCCTCACTGAGCTCACTCTGTCTCCCCAGCCACGTGCACATCCTTCCCCACCCAACAGCAGCCATCCTAAGCTTCACTGTGCTCGCGCTGCACCTCCCCACCCCCCATGCCTCCCTGGCCACTTGCACACCTTCCCCAGCCACTTGCTCACCCTCGTGCACCCTCTCCCACCCAGCAGCAGCCACCTCAAGCCCTGCTGGGCTCACACTGTGCCTTGCTGGCCACTCACACACACTCCTTGCTCCCTCTCCCACCTGACAGCAGCCAATTACCTACCTGCTGGCCTGCTTGCAAGCCACCTGGGACTTGCAACTTCCTGCTGGCTTCCCCACTGACTTTGACTGTTGGAAGCCGGCAAGAAGTTGCAAGGAGGCGCTCACTTAATGACTCACAATATGTCACGTTCAGCCGAAAGAACTCCACAAGACAGTACAGATACAGTTCTGTTGCGTTTATTAGCTTCCACCTCCAAGACAGAATCTCTCCAGACTGAATCTAAACTTCCCAAGCCAGCAAGCCAAAACACCGTGAATTCCTTAGGGTGGTGCCAGTCTCATCATCTTAACCTTCCCACGCTCCTGCTGGGGGCTAAGGAAATGCTTATCTCCTCGAGCGCAGCCTTCATCAAACCATTCCATCACACAATACTAGCTTAATGATGGCAATGGGGACTGCAGGGATTGCTGTCACTAAGCAATGTAATCACATGACATTCATTTTACAACCGCAGCACTTAGCAATGAAAATTCCAGTCCCAATTGTCATCATAACTTGAGGGCTACCTGTAGCCGGAAGGATAAAAGCAGATCTCAAGATGGAAGGAGGGTTATTAAGAATAAAGAATTTGAAATGCTCATACGGTCAACATAATCTATTAGGGCATATATATATATATATATATATATATATATATATATATATAAACTTAGATGTGATACAAAGGCAGAAGAAACAAAAAATTGTATGATAAAATGGATGCAAAACTTTAAAGAAACAGTTACAATACAACAATGGGAAGAATTATGGATTAAATCTATAAAATCACACCAAGTTATAACCTAAAGGAAAACTGGTACAAAATGTTTTACAGATAGTATGCAGCTCCAGCAATAATACCTAAAATAGACAAATCATACAGTAATAAACCTTGGAAATGCCATGAAACGGAATATTTTATCAGATGTGGACATGTAAAAAATTCCAAAAGTACTGGAAAAATATACATAGTACAATGCAGAAAGTTTTGGAATTTAAATTTGAAAAGAAACCACAACTTTTCTTACTAGATATCATCTCAGAAAAAATCAACAAGAAACAACTTTAGAGAGAGAGGTTAAAATATATTTGTACTTATAACTGCTGTGAAGAATATCGGAAGCCACTTCTTTATATCTTTTTACTTTCTTTTCTATTTTCTTCTATTTTTTTTTCTTTTCTTGCACTTTTTGATTTTTTCTTTCTTTTTCTTTTTTTCCTTAATATTAGTTTGTGCTGGTTTTTATTTTCTTGTTTAAAAGTTTCAATAAAAATTGTGTGTGTGTGTGTGTGTGTGTGTGTGTGTATTTATTTATTTATTTATTTATTTATATGAAAAAATCAGTAAGAAACATCATAATTTAATGAGATATATGCTATAGCAGCAAGAATAAATTTTGCTCAGCACTGGAAGAACTACATAACTCCAACAATATTTGATTGGGAACTTAAACTTGGAGAATATGCAGCAATGGAAAAACTAACAGGATACATACACAAGAGAAGTTTAACCAAATTTAAGCAAGAGTGATCCCCATACATGCAATATATCACACAGCATAGCAAATATAATCATTTACAGACTGGCTTCTAAGGGGCTTATATATCTACAATATGGCAAATTAGCAGATGTATAAAAAGGGGGAAGTTACAAATCCAATAGTTCTTTTTTTTCTTTTTTTTTCTTTCATTTTGTTTTGAAATTTTATTTTTTATTAAATACGATCTGCTTACCTATTTTTTTCCTTTTTCCCCTTTTATTAACATGTAAAACAATATTAAGCAATCAGTTCAAGACCAAAACTTACACTGTATAACAACCATTCTGAGGTAATCTGCAGCAGTTTCTTCTCTCTAATGCTATACTCAATTTTGTATGAAAAAGTCAAATAATGTTATGCTTGTAATACCAATATTCTAAATTGTAACTATGGGTAGTCCTTGTTTGGCAACTGCTTTAGACAGCGACTGTCTGCAGTTATGACGGTGATGAAAAAATAACTTTGCGACCTATGCCCTCATTTACAACCTTCTCTCTCTCTCTCTTTCTCTCTCTCTCACTCACTCACTCACTCACTCATTCACATGTTCACCATTAGTGTCCCTTAGTATGGTATTGTATTGTCCTGTGTCTGACCTGCTTTTTTCCTTTTTTGCCCCCTGGCAAGGCAGAGAGATTGCTTAAACAAGCAATCTCTTCCTGAGCTGCTTTTCTCCCAGCACAAGTGTCCCTAAAAAGTGCTAACTACAAGTTAACAAGCTCAGCTTTGTGACCTTAATTAGTTGATTTGAACCCTCTGGCTGGCTGGCACTGCTACCTGACACTGACAAGACCCTAATCAGTTTCACACCTTCCCCTTTTGTTTGCTCCCTAAGCAATTTAGGGCTGGGAGCCAGGAGTGTGCTAGGCAAACAGCTGGCACTAGTGCATTCCTTTCAAGGTGTAGTCCCCACTGTGTGCCTGCTTACTCTCTTGGAATTCCTTCCTCTCCAACAAATGTAAATACAAACATTAATTCTGTTTTTGCTAATTATCCCAGGACCGGGGTGGGAGAACCATTCAGAAGAGCAGGGGAGTGAGGAAAAGGGCCATAAGATTTACCCTTTTTACCCAGCTTCCTCATGAGTTGAGTTACAAAAACCTTCCCTGCCTTTGGGCTCACCTGGTTGTTTGGGGTTATATCCTTCTGATACTGTAAAGCAAAGGAAAGCTGAAGTAAAATCCTAAGCACTGTTGTGGTGACATGATTTTCACTTGGCGACCATTTTGCTTAAGGACCGAGTCACCAGAACGAATTGTGGTTGCTTAACGAGGACTACCTGTAATATTGATGGAATATATCTTTCTTTTTTCTCTATTTCCAATACTCCAAGTTATCTAAACATTAGGATGGTGATAACTTTAATTAAAACTGTACACATTTCATTGTTTTGAAACAATATAATGTATCAAGATTTGTAACAATATAATAAAAAGGAAAAAAAAACATGTCTGGCAGGAAATATTCCTAAAATCTCTACCTCTGTTTACCTGCTTATTTTAGAAGAGTCCTGCAATCTCACTATATAGTGTGGGGAAGAATTACACCTTTAGGCTTTTGGTATTAGACTTGGAGAAAGCAAGCTCTGAATAAAATAAAGTACATTCCTGAATAGAGCAAGTTACTCACCCCAATCTGTATAGAGAGAGAAACACCAGTTAGCCCCAAGGGTGCAAACTTACTGTCTAGATCACAACACCAGCTAGATCTAGCTGAGTAGGGAGGCTATGCAGGCAGCAGTCTCTGATAAGAAATGCCCAAATTACTCAAATATATGCATGTCCTAAAGGTAAACTGCTAAATCGTGTATGTTAAACTATATTTTAACCAGCTAATGAATATCCATTTGGAAATGATAAATACTTATCCTTTTTTGTTTAGGACAATTTCTCCATTAGGAAAGTGCCTCAGTGATCATTGAGCAATAAAGTTTTGTTCCACCCTTGGCTACTCTGGGAAAAACAATATATTCATCAGATAATGATTACTGTCCTTGTATAGTTTGAGCCATTTTAGATGAGTCTAGCTTCTTCCTAGGAGAAGCATCCATAGGAGAGAAAATGTATTTATAAATCTATATCTGACTCACAGAATACATGGCTAGCTAAATAACAGTGTTTCTCAACCTTGACAGCTTTAAGCTGTGTGGACTTCAACTCCCAGAATTCCCCAGCCAGCCTTTCTGGGAGTTGAAGTCCACACTGCTTAAAGCTGCCAAGGTTGAGAAACACGGATCTATAAAATGAAAATTAAAAAGTGCCATTTTCCTTCTAGTGACTTACAGTGTCTTCTTGGCATCAATCAGACAATGTTGAAGTAATATAAAGTCTGCACTCACTGCTGTTAATATGGCATGACAATTGTTGGATCGCTTTACAATATGCTCATAAGGAAATTTCACTATGTCCTGGGTACTGGTTGTGACCTCTCCTGGACTCGGAGGTGTTGCATATGGTCATATGTGCCCTTGTCATCTCACAAATTGCAATTTGTTCTACATGTGGCTGCCTTTGAATATTATCTAGAAGCTTAAACCGGTGCAGCGTGCAGCAACCTGAACAGTGATGAGGACATCTAGATTTGTCTATGTAACTCTCCTACTCCAGGAGCTGCACTGACTGCCTGTCAGCTTCTGGGTGAAATTCAAGAGGCTGATTATTACTGTTACAGCCTTGCATGGCTCAGGTCCTGATTATCTCCAAGACCACCTCCTCTGAAACGAGTCTGCCTGTCCTGTAAGATCTGTAAGAGAGGTCCTGCTATGGAGTTTCATCTTCAGGGACCCCATAGTTTGGTTTTCTCAGTGGTGTCACTCCTTCTGTGGAATACCTTGCCCCTGGGTATATGGACCACCAGTTCCCTAATGAGCTTCCATAAACAGATGAAAACCTGCTTTCGGAGACCACATATAGGGGATGTTAAATTTGGGGTTTGTCCCTGTGCACCGTGCCATTATAGTGTAGACATTACTTGTTCTGTTGTTTTCCATCTTTCTTCCATGTGCCACTCAGAGCTGTTTGGAATGGTGTGACACAAATGTCAGTAATAAATAACTAAAGCAATATTTTAATCTTAAAACAGGCTTAAAATTATAGCCTAAAGATTTCAGCAATAGAAGACTATATAAAGCACATAGACAATATTTTATCTTAAAGATCAAATGTATTTTACAAAACAAATACTTTGAACTAGCAGTAACAAATGCTAGACAGCAAAACCCGTTGGAACCACATTTTCAATGTTTGTCATGTGGAGAAGGAACCTGAGGAACTTTCTTGCAGATGTTATACTTGAAAGAAAGGTAAATGTGTTCAAGGTTTTTGGAGAGATGAGGACATGGAAGGCTATTATGAATGTGAGTTGTTTAAAACCTTCCTTAATTACTCAGGGCACTTTCATTTTACTCAGATGAGTAGTCCCACACCATTCTCAGCACTGGGCAATGGTAGACAAGAATCCAAGAAAGTATCTCATGAGGGTTAACATTTACTGGCAGGCACTCAAGGACATTCCTACAAGGGAGGAGGAGAGGGAGGAGCAAAGGTTCTCCCTCGTTCAATGTTGCTTGCTTCCATTCTACACAACGCCAGGGTGTCTGCCTGTTGCTTCTAGAGTACTGGGTCTCTGGCCATTGTGTAGTCATGCCTGACTTTTATACAATTCTGCTGGGGGTCTTGATCCTTCTCCCTCTGCTGGCCAATATTTTCTTCCCCTATCTTTGGCTGGACCTGGGCTTCTTCTTCTCTTCCCTGTGGAAAGGATACAAGTACGAAAAGTGTATGCAACGTAGTACACCTTTCACCCTCCTGGATGTTTTCTTAGCCAAGGTCCTGAAACACCCGGAGAAGCCTTTAATTCTCTTTGAAGAGGAAATTTATTCCTATCGGGACATCGACAGACGTAGCAATCAAATGGCCAGAGTGCTGAAGGACCACATGAGGCTGAAAGAAGGGGAAACGGTGGCTGTTTTCTTGAAGAACATCCCTGCCTATATCTGGGTCTGGATGGGCTTGGAGAAGATTGGCTGTGCCATGGCATGCATCAATTACAATATCCGATTAAAGTCTCTGTTGCATGTCTTAAGATCCTGCAGCGCCAAAGTGCTCCTGACAACTCCAGGTGAGCTGGACCAAACAGTTACTGTACATCCACGGGTCAGGAAATATATATTTGAACCATGAGTCTGAGCCTGTTTGATTACAGCTCTCTCAAGGGGAGGGCATCTTAGTGAACTTTTTGCCCTTCCTGCTGGCTTTACTGAGCCCTGTGAATTATTTCATGTATCTCTGACACAGCACTCTCACTGGCGTCCTGTGAGATTGTGAAAAAAGATTATGTAACTGCCTCCAAGCAGAGGCATGGTCAAAGGTCTGCAGTTCTGTTTCAGCTAGTCCAAAAGGCAGCGCTTCTAGAAATTGGATTCTACTTAAGGTCAGAGTTAGTTCATCTTGCCTAAAATACACCCCACCCCAAATCTCAGTTTTCTGCTAAACTGTAGAAAAGATAGCAGATCAAGTGCATGTTTTCCTAAGTTCTCTGTTTTACCCTGGTTTGGAATGATCTCATCAGCTGCCTGTTTGCTTCCAAGTTTAATGCACCGTGCTGCTGCTATGAATTCAAACCCTAATAAGCTAACAAAATACTTGCTCTTTTTAAAAGAATGATTCACTAACTTAAAGAACTTGTCTTCTTTCCCCTTGTTTCATAGTTTTTACTTCACGGGGAAAAAACAAAAACGAGTGAGGTTCCTGGAAAGAGGAAGAAAAAAAATATTGAGAAAGCCATTTAGAAAACATTTTAGCCTGAAAAGAAAAGAGAGCAATTATATTTTGGATCTGAATGCCAAAAGACAGTGGGAGTGGATGTAGCAGAAAGAAAGAACCCTCAGAATGTTTTGCAAACCCCATCTTGACAGATCATTACCACATCAATGGGCGTGTGGTTACTTGCACCGAACCATAGTTCAAACATGTCCTGGCAACATTTTTCTGCTGTGTGAAATTCCTCTCATCTCCCACTTGAGGGGGAGACAGAAAGCTCTTATGGTGCTATCATATGCAATCTTTGCATCAGTGTGGACCCTTGTCAGCTGAATTCATGTATTTATGGTTGAGCAGGGAGATATCTCAAACTCCAGTTGACGCAATTGTTCTTTTGAGACAGGGACATTTGGAAAGCTTATGGATGGGTCAGTTTCCCAATGGTGAGGGAACAACTCACCCCACTCCCAGGCTTCTGGACTGATGCACATATACACTAGAGAGATGGAGCAATTAATCTTGTTAGGGTGTGTGAGTTTCTGTTTTTGTTTTGCTTTAATAAAAAAGGGAATTATACTTGCAGGGACAAAATGCAAATCTGATTAGGCTTACACACATTGGTTTAAAAAACAATTTACCTATGTTCATAAGGGGATATTCTAGTCCTCCACTACTTCCTATAATTATTGTTGCAAGGTCTATTTACATACCACACTTTGTATCCCTCTTCCTGTAATCTGAACTGCTCTTAAACTTAATTTCCAGAGAAATCTTTTTTTTTAAAAAAAACAAGAAGTGCAAATTACTCTGCTCTCTTTTTATTTTTGACAAGCGAATTTCCCTGATGTAAGCTTTTAAATGCTTTTAAAAGTTCTTTTCAACAGATAACTACCACATCACATACAATTATTTAGAATTAGGTCTGTTCCTCATGGTCATTTTAGCATTCGTTCCTCCAGTCCTTGAGTCAGCAGATAAGTGATGGTGATGCTATCCGTTCAATTGTGTCCAATTCTCAGTGATTCTATGGAGCAGCATTCTCCACATTTTCCAATTTTGTACGGCTTCTTTCAGTTATTTTATGCTGTGGTTGGTGTCAGCTTTGATGGTGTCTAGTCACCGTGATTTTGGGTGGCCTCGTTTCCTTTTACCGCTGACCATTCCAAGCATAACAGCCTTTTCCAGTGAGTTTGATCACATGACATGGCTGAAATAAGTAAGGTGGGATTTTGTGATTTTGCCTTCCAGTGATATGTCTGGTTTTATATGTTCCAAAACTTGCTTGTTTGTCACCTTTGCTGTCCAAGGAATTCGCAGGAGCCTCCTCTAACACCACAGCTCAAACAAGTCAATTTTCCTCCTGTCTAGTTTTTTCATGGTCCAACTTTTACAACCATAGGTAGCTATGGGAAACACAATGGTGCAGACTAATCTGCATCAGGCTGATGTCCTTGGTTTTCCAGATTCAATTCATGTTCATCATTGCTGTGTGATCTAGTGCAATTCGACACTTTATTTCTGAACTCCATTCACTGCTTTGATCAATCTGTGATCCTAGGAAAGTGAATTCTTGCACACATTTGATCTCTTCACCCTGAATTACTATTTTGACATTTCCATTCCTCACAGTGGTCATGAGCTTGGACTTTCTGATGTTCAAAAAGAGGCCAATTTTCTTTTTTAATCTTTCTTCTTTAATCCTTTTGATCAGATGTTTTAGGCCTTCTTTGGTTTCTGAGAAGAGAGTTATGTTGTCAGCATATCAGAGATTGTTGATGTTCCTTCCTCCAATCTTTACTCTGACTGTTGATTCTTCAAGTTCCAGTTTCCTCATGATCACTTTGGCATACTGGTTGAATAAAAAAGGTGAAAGAATGCAACTTCACCACACTTCTCTCTCTATCTTGAACTAATCAATGTCTCCATATGGTGTTTGCACAGTGGCTTCCTTATTTGTGCACAGTAACTGCACCAACTTGACCAGATGTGTTGGCACCCCAAGGTCTTCTAGGGCTCTCCACAGCTTGTCATGCTTGACATAATCGAAGGCTTTCTTGTAATCAATAAAGCAGATCTAGATGTTCTTTTGATATTCTTGAGACTTTTCCATGATCCAACGTAGATTTGCAATATGGTCATGAGTGCCATGACCCCTTATGAAGCCAGCTTGAACATCTGGTAATTCCCTTTTGAAGGCTGGTGCCAAATGTTGATTTTCTTGAGAAGAATCTTGCTAGTGTGAGGGATGAGGGCAATTGTGTGGTAATTGGAGCAGTCCTTGGAGCCGCCCTTTTTTGGCAATGGAATGAACACTGATTGTTTCCAATCCTGTGTTTGTTTCCCAAATTTTCATAAGGCTGCAATGGTTGTGGGTGGTACAGGCCTCAACAATTCTGCAGGGATGGTATCAACACCTGGGGCCTTGTTATCTGGCAGTTGGCTCATTGCCCACACGACTTCTTTCTGAAGGAAAAGGATGGCTGGTTCTATTTCTGCTACCCTTTCCTCACATCCTGAGAAGGCTGGGCCTCTTTGCTGCTGGCATATAGCTCTTCTGTATATTCTTGCCATCTGTTCTTGACACCTTGTTGCTCAGACAGTTCTTTCCCTTGCTTGTTTTTGATGATGCTTTTATGAGCAGTAAATGGTGTTCAGATCCTTCTGACTTGAGCAAATGCAGTCCTGATGTGGCCCTTTATGCAGTCTTCTTTCAGCTCTTTGCAATGCTGGTCCCAGTAATCTTCAGTGTCTTTCCTTGCTGCTCTTTGGAAATCCGCATCCAACCTCCTTGCTTCCTCCCATTTGCCTGCTGTTTTGGCTGCTTTTCTTCACTTGGCTGTTTTGGTGGTTTCATCTGGGAGCCATTTGTGCTTTTCCTCTGCCTTCTTCCATGGTAGGTGTTCAACTGCTGTTTCAGTGATGGTTGATTTAATTTCCTGCCACAGTTAATCAGACAGCTTCTCAGCAATCTCCAGCAGTTCAAACCCATTTTTCACCTCAACTGCATACGTGGAAGGGATTTTGGTGATGTCAAACTTCTTTGGTGGTGGTGTCTTTTTGGTGTAGCACAATTGGACTCTGATCTTAGCCACCAGCAATTCATGATCTGAAGCACAATCAGCCCCTGGATATGTCTTGACACTGAGGACTGAACTGGTCCATCGATGGCTGCATAGGACTTAGCCAATCTGATTACAGTGCAGTTTATTTGGTGAGGTCCAAGTATATAAGCAACACTTGTGCTGTTTGAACCAGGTATTCATGATTCAAAATCAATTTTCATGGCAAGATTGTACCAAACGATCGCCTGCGTCATTCCTCTCCCCAAGTCCAAAGCTGCCAGTGATGCCTATTTCTGTTTGGCTGCCAACTTTTGCATTAAAATCACCCAGTATGTAAACAATGACTTTTTTGACATTTGCTCCAAAATGTTTTGCTGGTAGCCTAGAAACCCTCTATTTCAAGCTCCGTTGCATCAGTCGTTGGAGCATAGACTTGGACAACTGTGATTTTAAAGGGCTTGGCACAGATTCAGATGGTCATAATGCTATTGTTTACCATTGAGAAGCTTCCCACTGCTTGGGCAATCTTCTTGCTTGGGATAAATGCCACTCCATTTGTTTTTCTGGTGTCATGTCCTGAGTAATAGATAGTGAATTCCTCGGATTGGAAATAGATGTTGTCTATCCAGTCTACCTCACTGACACCAAGGAGGCCTGATTTTGAGCCTGGCCATCTCGCATTTCATGATATCCAATTTACCCTGGTTAATTCCCCAGATATTCCATATTGCCATCCGATGTGTCTCCGTGCAGCGCAGAGCCTTGTTTTCACCAATGGCTGTATCAGCAGCTGGGATTCCTGCTGCATTTGCCCCAGGCATGTCATTAATGCCTTGACTGCTCACTGTAGGTCCTTGTTCTTCCCCAGTAGCTTGTTGGGTACCTTCTGGCCTGGGGGTCATACCATTGGGCACCGTATCTGAATCATTTGAGAACCTTTCCATAACATTTTCTTGCCAAGGTTTTTACAAGGTAGGTCGCCAGGTACTTTGTCAACCCTCCCCATTTACTCGGGCTTGGGATTGGCATGCAGATACGTATGCTAACATAAATGGTGCTGCCCTGATGGCTCAGCTCTGGAGCATCCCCAGGCACCAACAACATCAAAGTAGTGAGTGTGACTAAGGTGACTGCAGCCTGACTCCTTTTTAAGTCCATGCGATGTATGTTAAAAAGGGACAGAGGTTTGATCACCCCATCACACCTGCTGTTTTAATGTTGTGGGCCCTTTCTGCAGATGCCCATCTCTGAGCCCTATTCTGCCTCAATGATGAGCCCAGCAACTTGCACTGTTTTTCAAGCCTTAATCTGGAATAATCCAAAGAGAGCAATTGGTCAATTCCCCTACTGCATTTCCCTTCCATCCTGCTTTACCTGCCAGTGGGAAAAACAACCAACAATCATTTGATGAATTTATTTGAATGGTCTTGAATGGCTTTGGACCAGTGCTTTGGGCTCCTCTTAGCTTTCTCCCTTGGTATTATCTGCAATGCTTCCAATTGGGCAGCTTTGAAATGGCCCAAAGCAAACACCAGAGCCCCCCAGCCTGAAAAAATGTCCCCATGCAAGTCTTTGGGTGAGCAGTCTGTAGTAAGTGAGTAGCACCTTCTCTGCAGATTGTGCTCACCTCCTTTGGTAAGTACTGAAGAGGATGCACCACATGGCTCCTCTTGAGGAGCAATAGTCCTTGCTGTGATTATATAAGTTCCTGCCACTATAATATCATGTCGACCCAACTTTCATGTCTATGATATGTACTTTCTGGCTAATTAAATGTGTTGTACTCATAGGTCAGAAAATGAATATTCTGAAGATGATGGGCTGTGAAGAGCAGTCTTCGGAAAATATGTTGCTGCTTTAAGGGGTTGCAGTCCAATGCTTGGACTTAGTCAAACTTACTGACAAGAAGTCAGCAGACCTTTCCAGATTCTTGATTTGGTCTGGCTTGACAAGGCTTGGGCTCAGACGCAGCCTTAGCCTCTCAGGCAGAAAACATGGCATGGCTAGATAACAGTCTTTACAGAATAATGAGGTAGAGCCACTTAAAACAGTTGATTGCCCTCAGTCAGCATCTCCCTTCTTATACTCTATTCTGACACTTTTTTTTCCCACTCTTCCTGCAGTTTGGCAGACTTCTTGTCTTGCACTTTTCATCCTTGAAGCTGGGCTACTGTTGGTTGTTGTCAAACCTAACATCTCTGTCTTGCGAAAGTATGGCTCTCAATTTCTCCACAGATCCATTCATGCTCCCACACACGCTTCCCACACTCCAAAGTAGTCTCCAAAGTGTGACACAGCCTTAAGGTTTGGTTGAGGAATGGCATATCCACTTTCATCTTCCTCTAAGTACAAGTTGTCTCAACTTCACTGGGTGCGGGAACATGCCAATGACAAACAAGTCTGGTCTGGTCACCTCCCTGCAAGTGTGTGGGTGGTGGTGATCATGGTGCTGTATTATAAAGTTCACATAGCAATAGAGTACACTGGAACTGTAGCAGATGAAGGAGGAAGGTTTGGTGTTTTCTGCAACATCTGGTTGCCTGTATCATTGCCTAAGGACTAGAGGGGGGTAAAATGGGTGGGCCAGGCCTTCTGAGTGACAGTGTCAATATCTAATGGAGAAAAGCTCTGATAGTCCCCTAATTTTGGAGGTCTTTTGAAATAATTCAAGATATAGCAACATAAAGTAAAAATTGAACTGTGTAACACTTTTGATGTAAAATTCATCTGGTAGCAGAAAATGCTTTGGAGGAACATCCTCTATACTTTGCTATCTCTTAGAGTTATCCCTGAATCTCAGGTACTGGGAAATTCTGTGCAACTAGACTGACCAGAGACTGTGGGTTGACTGAAATGATAGAATTATATTTCTAGAATATTGCAATAAAGCCTAACATTGTAAAAAATGTAATGCACTTCCATTAATATAGAACGGGAAGTATGGCATAATCACTCCTGCTGCAGTGGACAAGGTTTACTATCATTCATTCTGGTGGAATGGGAGGGCAACCAGGGAGTGTGTCAGAGAGTGAATGGCTGAGTTCAGACAACATGCTAGACTAAGAGAAAATGGAGTTCTGTACAGTAGTTTGTTGTTCCATATGTTGTTGAGCCTTATAATGTTTTCTAAACCATAATTAGATTTTGTTTGTTGAGCACAGTATGTTATGTGAACACAGCAATTGTGTTATGTTGAGATGGGTATAGGAATTAACCTAACCAGTATGAAGACATTTAAGCACGTGTGTGTCGTGCAGAGTGATCATCACAAACACTCCTGTTTGTGCAGAGCGCAGCAAAAACTCCAGGAAAATATTAGCCATGAAAGCAAACCCATCAACAGCTATTCACAATGCAATGTCCATTTCTTGTTTCCCAAAGAAATTCAGTCAGAAAATATATACTAACTGGTGTTTATTGATAAAAATGCAAAAACTCCATAAAATGCAAATATCATACAAAATATAAAGAAAAACACATCTTCTCATTATATTGTAGCATCCAAGACTTATTAGCAACACAAGCTTAACAAAAACTCTAGCTACAAACTCTTAGAGAAGAGGTACACTATTTGGTACTTTGTTACAACTACATAGCCCATAAAACCTACATAGTGGCTAACACTAAAACAACTAACAACTACTCTGAGAGGCTGAACATTTTCCTCTCCTTGTATTATAGCTCTATGCCACCCCCACTGGGTAACTAGCATACACACGCCAATAGGTGGCAATAAATAGCACAATACACAACACACAATAACAGGTGTTTTTCACATGATCTCTATAGCCAAAATATTATTTGTTATTGTTGTAAAGATAACGGGATGAATCCTTTCCCATGAGAATGAAAATCCCAACAGTGTGTGTGTGCATGACTGGGAGAGGGAGGAAGGGAGTAAGGAGTTAAGCTAGCCTGCATGGAACAGAATCAAATAAATCAATAGATTTGATAACATCCTTAGAAAGTTTTGAATCTTGATTCTAATTCAGTGAAAGACTTCAGGAAACTTATGTGGAAAGCAGGCCTGGATCTCTTAACTCATAAAACTGCAAGAGTAATTCTGTCAAGAGGCAACTAGATATTTTAATAACTGCTGTTGTATACTTCATCTCTAGAAAAGCAATTCAGAAAGATCTGAACTGACTTACCTGTAACCAAGAAAGCAACATGAATCTGCCCGTGACTCATTCATGGGCCATGAAGTAAACAGCACTCAAGCTCAACTCAAAGGAAATTTTAATTTACTATTGCTTGCCTATATGCAGAATAATGCAATCAGCAAAATAAGGGTAGGAAATAAGATCCAGTCAAAGCTCTCTGTCTTCTTCTTTTCAGATTTCAAACATGCCATTGAAGATGTTCTGCCTACTTTAAAGGATGAAGGGATGCAAGTTTTCTATTTGAGTGATGATTCCCCATCTGAGGGCGTGGAAGCACTGCTTGGACAGATTAAATTGAGCTCAGCTGAGCCTGTGCCCACTTCCTACAGAGCCAATGTAACAGCTAAATCTACAGCTCTGTATATTTTTACCTCTGGGACCACAGGTGAGGAGAAACAATTTTGGGGCGTATGTCTGAAGGGGTAAAGAGGAAGTCTGGGAATCTCTGAATATCTCTGTTTGAAGAGTGACAGATGCACACTGAAGAAAAACTTTTAGTGAAAGAATAATGAAGCAGTTGTGCATTATGTCAAGCTAAAAATTGCCTTACCTTAATTTAGGGTATGGCAACCTGCAGCCCAGGGCCATATCTGGAACTCTCTCTTGCAACCTTTGAAACAATCTCTACCTACATGTTTTCTGCCATTTTGAGGTAGGAAACATTCAAAAATATAGTGCATGACTTCAAATAGGCTCAATGTAATTTTTTTTTTTAATCCATCTGAAAAAAAACTCAGAAAATTCTGTGCAAAAAACAGTCCCTCCCCTCAAAACAAGGGGGGGGGGGAATCAAAAAACCACAAAGCCTACTTTGTATTATCATCATCAATACACTGTGGCCTTCATTTACCCACAAATGTTAAATGTGGCCCTAATCCTTGCTGTTGCACAATGCTGATACCATTCAAATGACTGTATATTTCAGGAAGTTAATTAAAGTTTACGCATTACAAAGTCTCCTTTGAGTTTAGCTTGACTCCTGGTGATTATATGGACGCATCCCTTAGCAGCTTACAGAAATAATTCACCAGTGCCGCCTTCTAGGATATTTTTCTCACATACCAAGATTAGCTTACAGCCCTGGTGGTCTCCCATTCAGTTAGTAACTAGGACTGATGCTCTTTAGCTTTTATGAAAGACGTCAAGGTTGGCTAGGTGCTGCTCCATAGCTAGGGTGTTCATTATGCTCCCTTCCCTTTGACTCAAGGATTACCAAAAGCTGCTGTCATCAACCAGAGGAAGGTGCTCATGGTGTCCCTCATATTCTCCTTGTGTGAAATCAATGCCAAGGACATCATTTATACGCCGCTCCCACTGTATCATTCAGCTGCACTTCTTATTGGAATTGCAGGATGCTTGGAGGTTGGTATGTACCACATATCCATCAACAAATATATAAGAGCTGTGAGACTGAAATACAGTAATAGTACATTGGTGAAGAAACAGATAAATGTAGTGAGAGAGATGTTCATATTGAAGCGGAATGTATGTATGTATTAGATTTTGGTCCAAAATTTGAGGTTTGAGTTGACTGAGCCTATATATATGTGTATGTGTGTATGTGTGTGTGTGTGCATGCACGCATGCGCCTTCAGCATTGACTCCTGGTGATTGCCAGGACAAGTCCCTGCAGTTTTCTTGGCAAGATTTCAGCAGCGGTTTGCCATTGCCTGCTTCCTAGGGCTGAGAGAGAGTGACTGGCCCAAGGTCATCTAGCTGAATTTGTGCCTAAGGCAGGACTAGAACTCTCCCGGTCGCCTGGTTTCTAACCTGCTACCTTAACCACTGCACCAAATTGGCGCTCTTTGATTGAGCCTACAACTTATTTATTTATTTGGTGTGCCATATAAAGTGACTGATGGAAAACCCTGAATTCTTCTACAATTCCTGTTATTTTCTCTTTGTTTTTAACAAAAACTTTAGGTATCTGACTCTTTTAATCTTAGCTCTGGAATCACTTTAAGTACTAGAAATATTTAATCAAGTTCTGAAATGAGATGGAGGGAGGGGGAGAGAAGGGAAGAGAGAGTTAGAATACATGAATAGTTGTTTAATTTGTTTCTTAAAAAGCTGTTTTATAGCAGAATCCTCCCAGAGAGACACTGTAAAGAAATCCTTCCGATAGTACATAGCAGATAAATAGTGATAGAAAGGGATGAGATGTCACAAATTCTGGATTAGGGGAATTACTCCCACCCCCACCCCACAGCCCCAACCATTGAAGAATAGCCAAAAACAAAAAGGTCAGTTTACACAGTGAGCATTTCAGAACCCTGAGCCATTTGTTCTTCTTTCCTTTCTTGATCCATACTTGGAGTCAACCAGTCAAATTAATGGGTCTACTCTAGATATGATGTAAACCTCATTTATTTCAACAGAGCTACATTTTTTAAAACATTCTTTCTATTTCTGTTTTGCTTCTAATTGACATCTTAGAAATCCCTAGTTACTGAGTTGTTTAAAATGGATAATGGAAAAGAAAGAAATATGATATACGTATACTTTATTCTAAACTCTATGTCCTAATGCAAAATTCTTGGTGTATACCATTTTGCATACCTAAATATGGAGTTAACAAGCAAATATACTCCAAACAGGAAGAAATGTCAAAAGCAGCACCAAACAGAAAGGATGCCATTCACAATCAGCCCTCCCCAGTCTGGTTCCTTCCAGATGTATTGGGACTACAGATTCTCAGAATTTGCAGACAGAATGTCCAATCCCAGCATCTTGAGAAAAGAGAGGGAGGGAGAGAATTTTAATATGACTAAAATGTGCCTTCAAGGAAACATCATGAATCATTTGTTCAAAGCAATCAAAAGACGAAACTACACAGTTTGGTTTTTCGAAACGGTTCTTTAGTGGCCACATTTTATTTGGAAGAAAAGGCAGCTGTCAGATCTGCAACATGCTGGTGACCCCACGGCCCCACACTGATTTTCTGCTGAAAGCAATCTTCCGCCTGTAATTCATTCTCCAAGATACTGGTTGCAGCAATCAGTCAAGGAGGTGGTAGCTTTCAACATGCCTGAAATATAGGAAGAACTCCAAATCTCATACCTGAGCCTGAGTTTGGTGTGATGGTATTCAAGCCCATTATTCCATTAGTGACACTCGTTGATTTGAACGCATTTTTCTGCTGCTTCATTGAACAATAACATCTGTCCTTAAGTAACCTTCTTTATCTGTTTTTCACAAGGAGCTACCTGTGTCTTAGGGCCAAAGTTCTCTGTTTCCAATTTCTGGAACAACTGCAGGCGATATAATGTTTCTGTGATCCAATATGTGGGAGAAACAATGCGCTATCTATGTAATGCACCAAAGGTAATCAAAAGAGGATATGGATATGGATATGGATATGGATATGGATATGGATATGGATATGGATATGGATGTATGTGTATATGTATATGTATATGTATATGTATATGTATATGTATATGTATATGTATATGTATAACATTTTGGTGGGCAGGGGGAGATGAATATTGCAAAGAATGAAAATGAATTATTCTGCTGTTTCCCTTGTACCTTAGCTATGTAACTTTGTTAAGCACGCATAACTACTTCATTTACACATTAACTTCTGCATTCATATATTCCTGAAAACCCTGTCCTTTCCACTCACAGACTTGGAAATTAGGCTTTAAATCACCTCCAATGACCTCAGTAGAGATTATTTTGAAGCCCCCTTGAGGGAAGAATCTTTCAGCCTCCATTACCACCTTTGTTCAAAAATGCCCCTCCAGCTATCTTGAGGCTTTAAAATATCTCCCTTAATATCAGTGGAGTCTATTTTAAAATATCATTATACTTTACCACTGCATTTTTTGGGTTGGGGGGTTTAGCACTGAGGAGGGGAGAGGGACCTATGCATTTATGAGCTCAATGGAGTATATTTTGTGATTTTGCCTAAGAAAATTTCTTCTTTCCAGTCAGCTGCTGATCAGAAAGAAGAGCTATTCTCTTTTGGCTCAGACAAAAATAGGGGCCAGGGAGAAGGGGCAAGGTCTAAAGAGATGGTTGGAGCTTGGCAGGAACCTGGTAGAAAGCATGGAATTTTTCATAGGTCGGTATTCAGACTGCAGGCTAGAAATTTTCTGGTCTCGATTTATGTCCAGCCTAGATCACTACAACCATTTCAGCCTTTTTAGAATTAGGGTGTGCAATCTGCCTGTGCAAAAAGTGCAGCTATCAAAGTCATTTAGTATAGTGTATGTTTTTCCTAAGCAAGCTTACCTACTGTAATGTAGTAATCTAGTCAAGATGTTTTCAGAATAAAATGAATAACTTTTGGTAAGGGATCTGAATCTGGTTGGAATTGACTCTTATTCATCTTAGATGATCAGGAAACCATGTATTTATAAATGTTATTGAATATTGTAGATTCTCTTACTAAGTTACTTTGCAGAAGGACAATGACCGTGATCACAGCGTGAGACTGGCCATAGGCAACGGCATGAGGAAAGAGGTCTGGAAAGAATTTCTCTCCCGATTTGGATGCCTTAAGATCTATGAGTTCTACGGAGCTACAGAAGGGAATATTGGCTTTGTTAACTACACTGGAAAAGTTGGGGCTGTAGGAAGGACTCATTTCCTCCATAAGGTAATATGTTCCAGACATCTTGATCAAGAAGATCTAGCAAGCTGATTGGTGGAAACATAATCCCAGTTACCATTACAGCATCTTCACTTTAGTACTATTGCTTGAACTTCAATACCTATTATTCCCACTCTGCTTGGAGATTATAGGAATTGTTTTGCCCAGAGAAGTGATACGTTAATTCTCTGACATTAGAGGTCTAGCCTCAAATTAGAAAATTATTTAGCCACCTTCTCTCTCTTTCTCTCTCTCTCCTTGAATAATAAAAGAACTACTTAGTTTTAAATGGACAAACTATTGTGTGAAATGCCATTCATGTGAGATACGTGTTGGGAAAGCAAATCTGCCTTGGCATCTTTAGGGTTCCCAGTACGGGACCATCTTACTAGATGACAAGAGAGCACTGCTGAGCAATATCAGAGTTGCTGTCGCATTTATATAAACTAAATATAACTAAAATGAATATAAATGCCTTCTGTTTAAATACCTCCCCTTTTCCAGTTATCTCACCTCAGATTTTTGGTGGGATTATGTCAGTTTAACCTCTATAAATAACAGTGATTCCTAACTATCCTTTTGTTTACACACCATTATTTCAATTTCATAGACTGAAGGCACATTTGGAGTGCAACTAATCACTGGAATAATGTGTTATTAGTATACCTCATAATAATATTTAACATTTGTTTACACCGAAACATTTTACGTTAGCTCTCTGTAACCACTAAAACGATCCTGTAAAGGAAGCAATATTATTATTTCAGATGGATAGAGAACATGAGGAAGGAAGATGAGATTTGAATCAATCACCTTGTGATTAGTAGCTTGAGCTCTTTTAGATAATACTATAGATCAGTGTTTCTCAGCCTTGGTAATTTTAAGATGTGAGGACTTCAACTCCCAGAATTCCCCAGCCAGCATGGCTGGCAGGGGAATTCTGGGAGTTGAAGTCCACACATCTTAAAGTTGCCAAGGTTGAGAAACACTGATCCATCAATGATGATCTCCCTCCTGCATTCCCTTCATGCCAGATCTTTGCTTCCTCTTGCTTTAGTTAAGTGATTTGGGGCACATGTGACAGGAGAAGTGGGACCTCGCACAATTACAACCACACCAATAATAGGGCCATGAAAATGTAGAGAAGGCATCTTTTCCCATTCATGGAGCTACATCCCCAATTTAGAAGAGCCCCTAGTCTTTTTAGCTGTCCTATTATGCCACTTCACAAGTCATAATACAAATGACACGGGATGAACTTCTTTTTAAATCTGTTTTGCCTGAGGATGGGATTATTTATTTAAATCCATGATCTGAACAAATGTTGTACTTCTAATATGTAATAAAGCCCACCCTTCCAATGAGGCAAGATGAGACTTCACACATCTTTGATACATTGCTTCTTCTAGCGCGACCCCCCAAAAAGCATTAGCCATTATAGTAGCTACCTTACATTTCTGGGTGATGTACAGTTTATTGTTAATTATCACAACCAAGTCCTTTTCTGGGGTACTGCTTCCAAGCTATGAATTTCCTATCTTGCTCCTTAAATGTAAAGTTTCCCTGTTGAAGGACATCTTGTTCCTCTTACCCCAGTTTTTCAACCTGTGCAGATTAAACTGCAGTCTCATTTTATCACTCTGGGTGTTGGTCACACCTTCCAGTTTTGTGTTATCTGCAAATTTGATAAGCAGCTCATCAATTTTGTTATTCAGGTCATTAATAAAAAGATTGACTAATACTAGCCCTAAGACAGAATCCCACCAGACCCCACTGCTCTCTGCTCTCCAACGTGATGTAGAGCCATTAGTGCTGACTCTCTGAAGTTAGATAGCCAATTATGGATCCACCTTACTAGAGTGCCATTGAAACCAGAACCACACTTTAACAGCTTACCAGTGAGAATGTCATGTAGCAAACTTGTCAAGAACTTTGCTGAAATTGAGGTGTGTGTGTGTGTGTGTATGTGTATGTGTATGTGTGTATATGTCTGTGTCTGTCTGCCTGCCTGCCTGCCTGCCTGCCTGCCTGCCTGCCTGCCTGCCTGCCTATCTATCTATCTATCTATCTATCTATCTATCTATCTATCTATCTATCTATCTATCTATCTATCTCATTCCCCTTATCTACTACAGTAATTGTTTAGTCAAAGGAGACAAGATTTGTTTCATGTGACCTATTCTGGACAATGCCATGCTGACTCTTAGCAATTATGACATTGTGTTTAAGATGGTTACAAATGACCTGTTTTATCATGTATTCTAACAATTTTCCAGATACTGATCTTAGGTTCATTAGTTGATAATTACTGGAATCCTTTTTTTTTTCCTTAAGAGGGGGACTACAGTCCTCCAGCACTTTTGCAGTTCCACATTTTTTTGAAATGGTTTGTCATTGGTTTTCTCCTAGGCCTGTGAGAGAATGATTGGTCCAAAGTTATCCAGTTGATTTCCATGCCTAAGGCAGGATTAAAACTCAGGTTTGCTTATTCCTAGTCTTGCACCTTAACCAGTAGGTCAATTATTAAAATCTCCCTCCCTCCCTCCCTCCCTCTCTAAAATCCATGGCATGTGTTTGACTGTTTTTTTAACCAGTTTTTTTTAAAAAAAATATTAAAATCAAGAACTCTAACAATGGGTTAATTGCACTCAGAGTCCTCAGCACTTTAATATTATCAGTCACCTCCTTCCTGTTAGTAAGGACCATCTCTAAAGTAGTAGATTTCCTGAGGCCCACTTAAACCTTTTGAAAGAAAAAATGTCAAGAATTGTCCTGACACCTTGTATTTGGCAGAATTAATCTTCCAACAGATGTCTGAGGAGTTTAAAGTTTCTATCATAACCAATTCATTTTTTTAGGCTTCAGTTATCTGCTTTGATAAATCTTCATTTGCTCTTGTGATTGGTTTGGTTGTCTATAGCAGATTCCTAGCAAGACACTCCTTCTGTTAGCTTGCCCTTTTATCTTAATCCAGATGTTACCATCAGGAAGTGTACTCATCAAACCCAATGTCCTACCAGTGGGATTCATCCCACCATGTTTCTGTGATCCCTATTATATCATACTTGATTTTGTTCCTCATTACATTCAGCTCATCCATACTTCATTCTTTAGTGTAGAGACATTTCAGATAATGGGATAGACTCCCTATGTTCAATCTCCTTTTTCCTTTATGTCTGAATTTCCTTTTTTTTTCTATTAAACTTAAACTTCCTGATGTGTTCAGTCTATTACGTGCCAATGTGTTACTCATCCATGACCTTACAACTCCTTTCCCCTTGTATTTTAGTTTTAACCCCTCCTGATCAGGTTAGTCAGTTCTTTTCTAAAGATGTAGTTTCCCACTTAGTGAGATGAAGTCTATGTCTGCAAAGCCATCCTTCTTTCCACAAGTTTGCACTACTGTTGAAATCCCAAACTTGGACCAACATTGCCAGTGGAAGTTCACTAGAAAAACTTCTTTTCATTTTTCTGGCTTTTGCTTTCAATGGGAAGTACTAATGATAAGCCCACTTGTACCCCAAGGTCCTTCACCCTCTTCCCCAAAGCCATAAAGTCACTAGTGATACACTGGAGGTAACGCTTTGTAGTATCATTTGTGCTCGCATGAATAAGTAAGAAAGATCTGACAAGGCTCATTAGACCTGCTGAGGCTTGTCAGTCTTTCCATCACATCTTGGATTCAAGCACCTGAGAGACAACATACTGTACATGTCAAGATGAAAGATCTGGATGACAAATGGAAACTTCACTCTCTTGTGCCTCTCAAGAGAGAGTTACCTACAATTCTTCTCTTCTTCTTGGTAACTGGTGATGGATTACTGGCACTTGGATCAAGCTGTAGGAGGATTTTTTTTTTTTTAGCTCGTTCATGTTTGTAGAAGCTTCCTTGGAGGCTAGAGGTTGGAAATGATAGTCCAAGTCTAGAAAAATGGTCTGCTTTGTAGTTGTTTCACTTCTGATGGTAGTATGTTGCAAGCTGCCTTCATTCTTATCCTTTCATGAAATTGTAAGTTTCACACTGCTTTCCTGCTTGTGATGCCCACATGGATGAGTAATGGATCCACACTATTATTGAAGAAGTCTTCATCTTGAATGAATTAGGGGTTAGCATGATACTCTGGTCTCCAGTCAGCATACTAAACCTAGCTAAACTTTGTTACTTATTACCTCTTTAAATAAATTATTGGGTTTCAACTTATTTTAGGGTTCATTGTAGAGGGAACAATAGAAAAGATAAATTATTTGAATCTTCTGTATGAATGTTATTAGGCAGTCTCTCCGCTTCTTCTGTTTTCTTGAGTAGTATCCTAGTTTCACAGAATGTAGGAGACAATGTAAACCCAGCTTTTTGGGAAAACTCTTGCTTTGCTTAGTCAAGGAAAATGCTCCATCTCTGATGTCCTAGGTTTAGCCAACGTATCAAAAATTGCCTATTCTCTGAACCCACCTTCCTTAAAGATCTGGTGGGAGAATGATAAAAGCAGTCTGATTTTTGTCAGTTATGGCTTTGTCTAAAAAGTTTATATAGGAGTTGCTTTTTGGGGAAGCAAACACTGAATTCTGTTTAGGCATTTCAGCAAAAGGTTAATGTATTAGATGCTCTAGGGGGCACTGTGGTGCCATACTAGGTTTGTCACACATATAAGCCCTATGACTAAAAGAATATCAAAGCCCATTAATTCTAAGGAGAGGCTTTTTTGAATTTTGGCGAGGGTTTTATTTTATTTTTTTAAATTCTGGCATGGGGGAAAGAGAAATCAACTGAATAAGCAATTGAGACTTTGATGTCTCTGAAGGATGGACATGATATGAGAACTTACAGAGTCATGCAAAAACTTAGAGGGGAGAAAGTAAACATGCCTCTAGAAAAATATCATAACAGACTGTCACTAAAGAACTGAAGAAGAGATGGGGAATGTTTGGATGTTCAAGTAGTCAAAGGGCTGGGCAAGTTTATGAGGAAAAAAAAATCTGCAGCAGGGAAAGATATGGTGGAAGAGCATATACAAATTGGACTACGTACTGAATAGTAGTGGCATTATCTAGGCAACCTGTAAATGGGGTGTGTATGAAATATTCTGCTGGCGTGGTAAAATGGTTGTCTCAAAGGTCCTTGAGAGTCTGCTCTCACCCATAATGAAATGTGTAAAAAAAGAGAAAAGTCCTCGAATTTATTGATCAGGAGCAGGGAGTATTAACTTGTTTTGATCTTTGATCCTTGCACATTAGAAAACCAAACAATGATTTTTCACCACTGCAAAATTGCACACCAGCTCTCATTCCAGGTCATGTTTGATTTGAGTTCAGATGTAGTTATACAATGCTTCAGGCCAACTAGAGCTCCAGGCGCTCTCTCCCCAAAGCTTTGGAAAGTGTGTCTGAAGGTCCAATTGGTCTGAACTGCCAGGAGTGATGATGTGACAGGCACTATATCTCAGGCCTCTTCATGCTCCTGTAAATTGCCATAGGAATCAAGGAACCATTGCAGCCCCTCCCACATCATCCATTGGACCCCTGAATTTATTTGTTATTGTGCTTACAGACTGCATACTACATGTTCAACTATATCAGAAACTAAGATATACCAGTGAGAGCAAGAGGAGGCAAGCTGCTATCTTCCAGATTTCTGAAATTTCTGTTCAGCGCCAGTCAGGGTGGGTGATGGCAAGGGTGGATAGATGTTATCCAAAACTTCTGAAGAGCACCAAGTTGCTAGTCTTGGAAGTAGAGCTCTGTCTTAAAAGTGGAAACCTTGATTTAGATCTTGGATCAGCTACAAAGCTTATTGGGTATGCTCAGACCATTCATCCAGCCCAACCTGCCCCCAAGAGTGATTCAGATAAGGAGGGGAGGGGGCTACATATTCTACCTTGATGCCATTGGAGGGAGGGCAGGTTTATTGTTATAAACCGTACATTTGGGGATGCTGAATCAGTACTCTGAAGGGGGAATGACAGAGATGCAATTTATATCACTCAATAGATTGAGATCAGACCACCTCCTCGTTTTCACCCTTTCAGGGGTTTCTGTTTTAAAAAGAAAAAGTAAAAACACCCGAGAATCATAGTCTACCTATATTAATTCTAATTTCTGAATAAAAGTACAGAATGCCATTATTACATTATTTAGCAGTTAGTCACCAAATTGGGGGCATTCATTCAAGGGGCACAGAAAAAGTTCTTGTGGGACTTTGTGGCCTATAAACTGCTGGAGTTGCTTAGAATTTCTACTTTGTGGCTCTTTCCAATTTCTGTCTGTTCTACTTCAGAAACTGGCAAAGTTTGAATTAATTAAATACGATATTGACCAGGATGAGGTTGTGAGGAATGAAAACGGATACTGCCTCCCGGTGGCCCCAGGTATGTTCATAAAATTTCTGTTTGGACACGGATTGGGCTTTGAGTTATAGGCTGCTTCCAGGGATGAAACAGGTCCTCCCCTCACTGCCAATGGTCAGATGTTGCTGTGGTCAGTCACAGACCTTAAAGGTTAAGTCCTGGGTTGTCTCAGTGCCAGCTATGAGTTTTCCACTGAACAGGGAAAACTTGGTCACAGCAGTGAATGAGTTGCAAGTTCAGTTGCATGGGGAGGGTTACATGAGATACCTGGAGAAATCTGATTCATCCCTCCTCCCAGCTCTTGGGATCCCAATATGAAGGCTGCACTTCATGTTTGAGTAAAGGGATTAAAATATGGTACTCTGAAGATAACAGATGACAAGCCTAGAAAAGTCAGCAGTTTAGCCTTTTCCTGTTTTATGGAGGAAGAAAAGTGTTTATGTATTTGGTGTAAACCTGAGCAGTGGGGAGACACCCTTGCTGTGAGCCAGGAAATGATTGGCTGATACCTGACTGTGCTCAGGCATTGACTTAGAGGAGGGTGTGTGTGTGTGCGCTAATTGGCCATAAGTTCTCTGCAGGCATTGCAATTATATAAACAAGTCTGTGCACATCCAGTCGCTTTCTAATGGCTACAGCAATCAAAACAGCTCAGATCAGTACCATATCTCTTTTTTCCATGTGAAGTAGATGACTTGATATTGTAGGAGGAGGGTGTGTTAGTCTATGGTAGCAAAGAATCAGAAGGAAACTAAACTGACATCTTAGTTTATTGCAGAGTTTGGTTTTACTTTGCCCCCACATTTATATTTACACTAACAGGATCATCACAGACTCCAACAAATGCACACACAAGATTAAAGCTGCCTTCACATACGCTTCTTCTAATGTGGCATATGTCATCATCTGCTAGCAATGACCCCATGGATTCTACATAGGACAAACAGGACAAGCTTTGTGCCAATTAATTAATGGACACAAATCTGATATTGAGACTCAAAACAAAGACAAAGTAATATCAGAGCATTTTAACTTCCCAGGATGCTCTGTGCATCTGATGAAGTGATCTAAGCTTGCAAAAGCTTATGCCTTTTTAATAAAACTTGTTGGAAAAGGTGCTACCAGATAGATGACTTGAGTGACAGAAAGGCTGGTTATCCAGCAACACCTTAGCCTCTTTTTAGAGATGTGTTTGGGACTCGCGTTACTCTTGAGCCTGGGTTTTTCAGGACAAAGGCCCCAGGCCATTTATGCACATTAGAGATTATTCTAATTTTTTTCCAGCCTCCTGTCTACTATATAGCACTCTTGTTCACTTATGGCCATGTATCTGGAGGGCAGACTTGCAGCCTCAGGCCTTCTAATTCTAAATATAGAATTATTAAATGTATTGGTAATAAGGGTGTTAATCAAAAGTGAATTGTCAAATATTGTTTTCATCTTGGTCCCAACCACTCAAAGGTCAAGTGTAGCTCAGCCCCCCTGCACCAACTGTACACTATTCATTCATTAACCTGAAACATAGTGATGGCTACTCACCTGGATGGGTTTAAAAAAGGACTGAATAAATTTATGAAGGACAGATCTATCAACAGCTATTCATCTTGAGATTTGATGCTACCTCCATGTTGGAGGCAGCATGTCTCCGAATACCAGCTGCAGGGGATCAACAGCAAGAAAGAGAGATCTCTCTATCTCTTGCTTGTGAACACCCCAGAGCCATCTGGTTGGTCTTTTAGGAAAACAAAATGCTGGATTAAGATGGCCATGGCTATTCTTATGTTTTTATGATTTTGCCCCCATTATATACTGATAGTAGATTCATTCAGCAAGTGCCATTTCTATAGAATGATCCAAGGAAGAAGATACCCACAGAAAACCTTGATGGGCAGAACCAAACAGCCAGATAGAGCAAGCTCAGAGGCCACCAGTGTTGATACTGGCATCCTACCTGTTTCTGTAGCAGATGGAAGTGGTGCCACTCTACAACTTCCATTCTATTCCAGTACCAGGGAAAGTGCTAGTAGTTACAGTAATTCTTCCTCCCCATGTTTCCATCGCCCCCTTTCCCTAAAAGATGGGGCACAGCTATTAGCCTCAGATTGCTGAGTGATGCCAAGGGGAAACAAAAAATCACAGTGGGTTGAGGGGTGAGAGTATTCTGAGAAGAAACATGGCTAGTTGGCTAATGTAAAGAGTAAGAAAGATGACCTTGATGGAAATAATGCAGGAACCAGTATCTAGGAAAAAGGGGCTGAACCCTTTTCTTAAATGCAGAAATATGAGATAACATTCAGAAGCAGCTGAGACAGACACGTGCTTAATTCAGTAGGGTATAAGAAGGGGGAGGACGTAAAGCACAATGAGACTTGCAAGATTCTATTATTATAGCCAATCTCAATCAAAGTAGTTTTAGCATTCTGATGGGGTTGATTTCCTGGTCTGGTCTATGCAATGGGGCTGATAGCTAGAACCCTGCTGAATCCTCCAATTGGCACCATGCTATTGCAAGTGCCATTTGTTAAATATAAAATAAAATTATACTTCATCATAAACAATTATGTACCAATAATAAAAAAATTCCCACACACCTTGTAAATATACCAAACCAGCTTCCTAACTTGGGGCTTCCAGGTAAACTGGGGGCTACAATTCCTAGAAATCCCAACCAGCATGGCCAGGTGAAGAAAGTCTGTTCTAAACCAACTTAAACATTACAGTTATATATTTTAAAAACAAACTGTCCAATTTGCTTGACACCAAGATTGTTCTATATGTTAATAATAAGATAAAAAAGGGGCAACCATTTCTGGGCTGTAAGTGACAAGGTCTCTTTGCTCCCTTCTAGTGGTTATCTGGCATTTTGCAACCAGATCTGGGAGCCCTTGGATCAAAGCCCATTCTCAGTCAGAATAAAGAATCCTGTGTTTAAGGATGAACATATTCCTTTCAATGGTTGAACAGTAATGCTTAGCTGGTAATCCAATGCTGCCTATCAGTGGCACCCCATAATAATGACGACCGCCTTCCTCCAGACCGCAAAGGAGGATTTAAAGGAGATCTTAAAAATAATGATCAGTGGTAGGTAACTTAGACTTAGATTTAGCTCTAAATACAGAGTTGGACAACGTTAACTTAACTCTCCTCAGACCTACTGTGGGCACCGCTGGCATTGGCTTTAAAACTAACCCTTACTTACTGTACCTTTTCTAACATTGAGATGCAGTCATAGTCTACCAAAAACAGGACCTTTCTAGGCACTTTGTCTCTATTGCTCTTTCATTTTTCACATCTGTAGCCACACAGAGGAAGGGAGTGAAAAATGAATGCCGTTATGGGTTTTTTCCCCCACTATGGTTGGGGTGGTGGGGAGGAAAACACAGGGGAAGTGGACCACAAAGTGGCAGCCCCTTGCCTCCTTTGTGATGGCTGAGTGGACAAAACAGAGCCAGCCATCCCTAATTATGTCTACTGACTACTATTCAAGTCATGGGAACTGGGCCCTGGTGATGTGTAGACTGTCTGAATATGATTGACCTTTTGGGGGGGGAGGAAAGAGCCTGTTTCTCCATTGTTAGATTTTCTTTGTTAATTCTTTCTGAAAGGTGGTTACATATTCATAGTCTACTAGTAAGAGATGCAAAAGCAGAACAAGTTGCACTAATAAAAATTTCCTTTTGCACAACTCTTAAAGGTGCAAGAATGTTACCCACTTTTGCATCTGGCTTTCCTGACTTAAATCATATTCTTGGGACAGCATAGGTTTGTTAGATTTCCCCTCCAAAGTCTAGACTGGAGCTCCAACCTCAAATGGAGAAATCCAACAATTTCCTTCTTTTATCATGGTGGTGGTTGTTTTTCCCTGAGATTGGGGAACCCCAACATTGGAGAGCTCCTAAAGGAGGTGTGACCAATGTTGGGCGATTTATAGAAAAGCTAGTCTAATTTTTCTCTCAAGCTGAAGTCAAGGATAGACTTGCCTGCCTCTGATAATAGGATTTGTAGTAAACTGTTGATTCTGTTAACTATTACACTGATTTTATTTTAATAATTCTATTGAAGCATTTAGAAACCACTTTTAAGAGTCAAATCCATATTTGGTGATGCACAACTTTGTACAGATATATAGGACACCTGTTCATGAGGTTAAGGAAGGGAAACAAGTAAGGGCCACACTTTCAATAGAAAGGGATGCATCAATCAATTAGACAAAAGTTTCATAACTTTTGGGCTACCACTAAAAAGGCTGTATTAAGTTCACTTTTCTAAATCTGTGCTTTCCTCTAAATAAAAGCAACTATTTGAATGTAATTTACTACTTCTGAGAATTAGAAACATTTTTCACATACTGATATTGTACACAGAATTAATATGACATTTGCTTGATTAGCTTATCAAAATTAAATAAGAAAATCAATTTTTAATTATTGCTGGAAATGTTCTAGAATGTTTTCTGGAAAACCCAATAACCTGAGTTGAAAATAATGTCTTTGCCAGAGAATGAATATTAATTGATTCCAAATTGCAGGTGAAACAGGTTTACTAGTGTCCAAGATCACTGTGAGGACTCCATTCCATGGCTATGCAGGAGACCCTCAGAAAACAAAGAAAAAGATTCTCCAGGATGTCCTAGAGAAGGGAGACAGCTACTTCAACAGTGGTGACCTCTTGATGCAAGACCATGATGGCTTTATATATTTCCAGGACCGAGTGGGAGATACTTTCCGGTGAGTCCCACAGACATTAAGGGTTGATCTGAACTCCCTGCTTACTCTAGCACAGATATTGTACAGGCTATCTATCATTTTGGGAGGTCAGGAATAGATGACATCCTCAGCCCATTCCTAGGCTGCTGGGAAGAAGATCTCCATCTAAGTTCTCTAGCTCTAGGAGTACTTTCCCCCTCTTTTGGTGCAAACGGGACAGTCCAGTCTGCCTGCTTCTTTTCACTCAGTCCTACATAAATGCCTCCATTCCAGTTGGCCAGTGTGTCTTTTGCCTTGGGCAACCATTTTATACTGGGTTGCTGGGCTTCCTCTTTTCCTGGCATGGGTGGAAGGGGAAAAGGATGGTAGGAGTCCACCAACTGAGGGCTGTGTTAACTACCATCAAGGCAGCATACCTGGCCATTCCTGTGGGCACAGTGACAGAAGCAGCTGAAAGCCAGAAAAGGATTTCGTAAGCCAGCTTTATTTCTAGACAGTTCATGCCCAGGAGATAAGTGACTAAAGGCAGCAACGGATATCCTTTGGATTGCAGAATCTGCATTCAATATATCTGGGGATGATGTAATAATGCTAATTGGACAGAGTCACATTATGAACAATGGATTTCTTTCTTTCTGGGGGGAGCGGGGATTGGCTTTTATTTTCTTTTATGTGTACAGGGGTGTGTGTTAAACCAGTGCAGAATTTTGGTGATGAATAAAAAAGAAACTTCCAAAACTCAAACCTCAGCTGTTATGTGGTCTCTGGGCTGAGACAGACAGGTAGACAGACAGACAGATGTAGCAGGTTGAACATTTCAGAGAGCTACGGGGAAAGTAGATAAGGAGATAACTTGTGAACCAGGAAGTGTCCAGTCTGAATCTGCTATAAACCCAGGGCCACCATTAGGAGGGAATGCAGAAGGGCCTCAGCTGAGGTTTACAGCTACATAATAATAACAAACGAAGTCATTTTTGGCAAATCCAGTAATAAAAGTGAACAAATGGTGGTAATAACTTCTTTTTCACTGTACTATAGATGGAAAGGGGAGAATGTGGCTACTACAGAAGTTGAGACAATCCTTGCTATGCTGGAATTTATTCAAGAAGTCAATGTGTATGGAGTACCAGTGCCAGGTAGATCAAAATGTATTCTTTAAGAAACCTATCTTTAGTGGCTGTAAAAAAATGACATCCAGTATCTTACCAGGCATTGCATGACCTATCCGTTACAATCTTTAGGGATATTGATCACATTGCAAATATAAAGATAAGGTCTTATTTTTTTGAAGCATAATAGTCAACCCAAATATTTCTGAAAAGGTTTACAATACATGCAAGTAAAAGATGTGGTTTATTGTGAAATGCCAGTCTAATCTGATGTATGGGAGTAGGGCTGACTACTTAAAAATTGAAGATAAGAATTACAGCATTTTTTAATAAAATTAAACATAAAAGTAAAACATAATATTTAGGCAAACTATTTTTTGTGGTGGCACAGCAGCTGAATGATGCTGGAAGTTGCTGGCCAGAAATGGTCGACGCTTCAGTGGTTCGAGCCCAAGCTCCGCGTGGCGGGGTGAGCTCCCGTCTTGCGCCCTCAGCTCCTGCCCACCTAGCAGCTCGAAAGTGTAAGCGAGTAGATAAATAGATACTCTCACCCTGGTGGGAGGAAAAACGCTGGCGGCGCCCTGCAAGGGAAAACAGGAATCGGTTGCCAGTTGCTGGACGCAATGCAATGGAAGAGATTTGATTTCCGGTGACTGCCAGCTGGGCTCCACCCTAGGAAGGAGGCAATGGCAAACCACTTCCAAAAAAACCTTGCCAGGAAAACTACAGGGACTCGTTCAGGCAGTCTCCATAGAATCAGTCACGATTGAAAGCGGATTTAAAAAAAAAAATTTTTTAACCACCTGGACATAGCAGATTTTGGGAAGGTGGTTATGGTAGGATGGCTGTAGAATAGGTTTTCTAGGCATGGAAGAGACAGTTTTAAAGACAAAATTACTCAGGAAGGAGACAGTATGGATTTTAAGTTTTGGCAGAGTAATTATGGATGGTTACATGAACATTGAACATATATGTCTCTCTATGTGTGTATTTACATACACAAACAACTTAAGTAGTGTTTGCTCAAAGTTCCATGTTTTGGTTCTTGTTTTTGTTTTCAAAGGGGGACAGAAATAGAGGTTGCCAATTTAAGCACTGTTACAAATCTTCAAGTTTTTCTGTTGTTTTACATTTCACTATGATCCATATTAGTTGCAGGAAAATAAAAATTGCAGGGTTGTCTTTGGTGGCTAGATTTTAGAGAACACTAGACAAACTGTGACCTGCTGGGTCATCGTTTCAGAGATATTTCCTTACCTAAACAGAGAAACAGAAAAAAAAGCAGTGGGAGTGTGAGCAACTTGCGACTTGCTGCTGGCTTCCCCATTGACTTTGCTTGTGGGAAGCTGGCAGGGAGCATCAGAAACCCTCCCTCCCTCCCTCCCTCCCTCCCATCCATCCATCAATCCATCCATCAATCCATCCATCCATCCTTGATGGAATGTATCTGCGAAGGGGAGGTGGTGTGATGGAATGCAGTAGAGATCCAGGTTCTCAGGAAAGAGGGAGCACATTCCAGGAAGGAAAAGGGGGAGACAAGAGGCAACACAGTCCAGAGCAGGATCATGGGAAGTAGAGATTTATGATAGCCACTCCCTAGATTCTCCCAGAGTATATGTCTTAGGTTAGCATAGTACAGATTTAGTCTGGCAAGATTCTGTCTATATGGCATAAGCAATAAAGAACTGAACTTGGCTGGATTGTTTCCCTGTTGCTCTTGGGCTGTGCCTCACACCTTCCTTCCTCCCTTTTCCTCCCTCCCTCCCTCCCTCCCTCCCTCCCTCCCTCCCTCCCTTTCCACATATAATATAGGCTTGAGCCATTTGCCCTCCCCTCAGAACCCTCAGGAGAGCCCCGGTGAAGCTTCCTTCTCCTTCTCAGCTGACCTGCAGAACTGCCTGCCACATTGCTGGGGTGGTCAGCTCAGGTCACATGGTGGAACAAAGGGAGCCCCAGACTGTGAGGAATACTGCACCTCTGTTCCCCATTCTGGTGTGTCCCCAAGGGCACCCTCTCTCAACGGAGGAAAAGGGCTCACCCATGGACCACCGGCACCTCCCAGCCAGCCCTACCTTGCCAGCAGGTATCTAAGTCACTCCCTCATCCTTCCTTCAACACCCACAGCCATTAAGAGATTTCAAATTTCTGCCTTGTTTCCAAAGGAGCCAATCGCTGCTCACTCATTGGGCCTTGCCACCAGCTGATTGGGCACAGAGGATAAAGGGAGGTGGGAAAGAGATCAGGGATGCGCCCATGATAATCATGTGACTTGAGCTGACCACCGTGGCACGGCAACACAATGGTGCCGGAGCAGCCACAAATTTCAATCCCATGGGAGTAACAGGTCCTGGATTTTGGACACATTCTGTAAGTTAGCCCATTTGAGGTACCTTGGTTCAAAAAACTGTTGCCCTATGATGCACCATTTTGCCCAGTTGAAGATTACAGACATGAGAGTTTTAGGAGTATATAGATTTAAGATGGAGATGGGTGGGTGTTCTTTTACATCCACGTTTGGTCTGAATGATCAGTTCAGAAGAGGTTCTTTCCAGTTGAATCAAAGCTAATAAAGAAAATATTTGAATCAGCTTTTACATGGCCAAATCAGTTAAATGTTAACTTTGGGTTCCTGATTATTGAAACATTTATGCCACCTTGAACTGTGTATCGATCCTTTCCCAGTGAAATGGGACATAGTAACTGGATGACAGGAGTTGTAATCCAGCACAGTTACAATTTTGGGAGAACACAATTTTTGGGGAAACTGTCTTAGAACAGGTGTATGAAATTCACGATCCATTGACCATATTTCAGTTTTAGCACCTCAGCTGCAACCTCCTAGAACACTGAGAACGTAAGTGCCAACATTATATAATTACAATTTCTGGTAGTGAGATTTTCCAGATTCCCCCCATCCCTGCCAATATGGCTGAGCATGGAAAGGGAGGCCTTCTGGGTGCAAACAGTCCCCTTTTCACTTTAGTCTCCTGCCTAGTTTCCACAAAATGCCCCAGAAGTACACTGGCAAAATAAGCTATTTGGGCAGTGATTTTTGCAGTGAGATTTCTGGTTGCTTTCTGAAGTCTGGATTTTTTAAGGATGGGCATGCCTCCCGAAGTTTTTTTTTTTTTTTTTTGCTCCTATTCACTTTTTTTTAAAAAAACCTGCTAAAGAGCATGAAAAAACCAAGCAAAAAATGAGCCCTGCCCTTTCTGGTGATATCAACACAATGCTGGAAGCTCTTCTGTGGTCCTCCAGCTCATCTGAGGAATCAGTGGTGGCCCTGGTACAGGGGAAGTTGCCCACTCTGGCTTAGAGAAGGCCAAAAATTTCTCTTGCTGTTCTTCCAGTATAAACCTTTTCATCCCAAAGCAATGTTGTGATATGTCTTTCTATCCTGAAAAGGCATTTGGGTTTTCTGGTATTTTCCAGGGCATGAAGGAAAGATTGGGATGGCAGCAATACAACTAAAGGAGGGAGAGTCCTTTGATGGAAAGCAGTTATATGCCCACACCAAGAATTACCTGCCAAACTATGCCATACCTCACTTTGTCCGCATCCGGGTGAGACTCCTTTCTGTTTCCTTGTTGCTTTACTGTGCTCTTGCCTAAATAAGGCCTGAGCAAGACAAGTTGATATAATGTGAATAAACTTTGGTGGGTTTGTTAAGAATTATAAATAGCACACTGTGCTTGGATAGATAGAAGTCATGAGTGAAAGGAGTTTTTGATCCTGCTATGGCCTTCATGGAATCAACCTTCTGGGTTGTCCTAATACAGTGTTTCTCAAATTTGGTGAGTTTAATATGGCTGGCTGGGGAATTCTGGGAGTTGAAGTCCACACATCTTAAAGTTCCCAAGTTTGAGAAATACTGGCCTAATATCTTCTTGGTTGGGGCAAAAAACAAGAGAGTGTCCCTTCCCATTCCAACAAGATAGAAGCTGATTTTTTTCTTAGCAACAGGACATCTTCCTGATGGTAGCAGGCTAATTTAGGGGCTTTGGATCAGGCCATGTGGCACATTACTGTTTTCTCCAGCAACTTCTTGCCACTTCCCACCTTCTGCCAACTAAGGCAACCTCTTGCTGTGCCTCTTTATAAAACTGATCCTTCTAGTTCTTCATCAAGGTGGGTGATGAAACTCAAGAACTTATCCCACCATTGAAACAAAAATTGCCTAACACTGAGCGAGGCAAACTATACATAATGTAGGAGACCTATAATCAAAGCAGCCATTGTAGGAAGGAGAATTTCTAATCTAAATCACCTTTCCAAGCTGCTGTTGGACCCCAATTGGAGAATAATGCCAGTGCTTGTGTTGTACTTATGGAGTTTTTTGATGATGATGATGATGATGATGATGATGATGATGATGATGATGATGATATGCTTGCAGCCTGCGCTCTAGTAAAGTGAACTTGTTCCATCTCATACAATATATATGAGTGCTATTTACCAATCTGGCGCAAATGAAAATTGCCACCTCATCCATTCCACCCTGCACCCCCCATCTTACTGTTGTGCATTCTGGAGAAACTGCAGCATGTACTTGAGAGTAATGGCTTCTTCTCCCAATGCTTGCAATCCTGCCATGTCTGGTGTGCTCTAGCAGTGCAGTGGAACGATGGGCTGATTTGCTGCTCTTCATTGCAGGAGACCCTAGAGATCACGGGGACCTTCAAGCTGTGCAAAAATCAGCTGGTGAGGGAAGAATTTGACCCTATCACCATCAGAGAACCCCTCTTTTTCCTGGACAACTCAGAAAAGAGCTACGTGCCACTGACTCCAGAGATCTACTGTTCCATCACAGAGAAGAAGCTGAAGCTCTAAAAAGAACTTCAAGAGATATCTTGCCATCATCTCTTGGTGGCATTGCAACCCAGGAACATAACAGCTTGATGCTTCTTGATTTGGAACTTGATTTGACTTGACTCGAGTCAAGGAGTGGAGCAATTACCTCAGATTTTTTTTTTAATTTGCCAGCCTGGGATATGTACGTAGCTTGCATACCAAGTTTGGGGACCTTTAGAAAAGTTAATTTCATTTTACTTCTTTTGCTTTCCCTTATAAAGAGCCCTTTTGTGCCCCCATGAGCTGTTTGCTCTGCAGTGGATGGATAACTATACAAGGAATGGGTGTATGCATTATAGGGTGTGTGAAACAGGCATCCTCTGCCTCAAAAGTGTGTCAGACAATGTGTTCCATTTGAGTGCTTCACTATGCCCAGCAAAGGCCATGCACTCTGCCTGTGAAGGGTAGCTGAAACCGCTGGCTTCACCTTAAAGGAAGATTCATGCACCTTCAATATGAAAGGACAACATAGACCTCCTGCTCCATTTGCTGCTTGTAATACACATGCATGCAAATATTAGTACCTATACAGGTGTTGAAAGTCTAATAGAGCCAAAGGCCAGGTGGGGAGCCTGGAATCTATTTTTAGAAACCAGAATTGATGTGATGTTTCTCATGGTCGGTTTTAAAAATTATTACAAGGAATCATGTCATGTCAGTTACAAACCTATATGTATATATGTTATCATTTAAATTCAGATAAACAGCTTCCAGCCTCAGAAAACATGCTTTGATTATTATTGCTTGAATCTCTAGTTCGTTGTACATGGAGGAAATACAGTATATTCTTTTAGCTTACCTATAGCCAGAGAATGCCATAAGTAGGCTAACAGAACCCCTGCATTTAGTAAGGCCTGTGAGCTCAGCCTCAGAATCTGATTCAAAAGCGCAGGTCCAGTGTGGCCAGACAGAGAACAAGAAGAGATGGCCCTGAAAAGCATGCTTACTTTCACAATAAGTAGCTGTGGCTACCGGGAAAAATATTACCATTTAAAGAAGTGCTTCCCGACTGTGTAGCCTCCTGATGTGTGGATCTCAGCTTCCAGAATTCCCCAGCCAGCATGGCATTGCTGAGAATCCTGGGAATTGAAGTCCACACATCTGAAAGTTACCATGATTGGAAACATTGACCTAAAAAAACTAGTTGTAAGCTCCATCTGCAGTTTTACATGCTGTTTCCACTTTCCAATCTCTAAAAAACGGTTCAAAGTTCTGGCGTGATATTCTTAATTTCTGCCAGAAACATTGAGAGTGCAAAGAATATCATTAGTTCAGTCCTGAATTAGCGTAAGCACCAGAATACTAAGAACCTCCTCATCCCCACTCAGCACAAAAGGGAAAGGAAGTACGTTGCTGTGCCCTTGTCCTTTTATATTGCTATGATGCGAAGCTATGACAGGAAAGGTAATTTGTAAACATCCAAGCCACATTACCACCATTCCTTTGCTGTATTTAAATGTGTCTGAAAGCAAAATGATAGGATGATAATATATCAGCAGAAGTGGGGAGATTGGGTAATAGGCTGCATCATGAGTTCCCACTATTGGGAAAACAGACTGCACACAACTTCACAAAGCCACCGCACTGCAGAGAAAATCCCAGCCCTGGTCTGGTCTTAAATAAACCACATCAGAGTAGGGGATGACAAGACTCAGTTGTCAAAACTGTCTGACATCATGTGATTGCACAGATCCAGAGCTGATTCCAACCCGGTGGAAGCCGCTGTGTGTTGTACCCCATGAAAGTGAATAGCAGAAGCCGATGTTGATGGGCTGAAGAGGGATATAAGGGGAAGGGCTTAGCAAGAATTTTCAGCAAGTGGTTAAATATCACCAAGGGTTGTTGCAAGACATGATGACATGGAAGAAGATCTGGTGCATGGATTTAGAAATGTAGAGCAGGGCAGAAGGCTGGATAAATTAGGATGGATGGATGTGCATAACAATATATTTGAGAAGATAAAGGCTATTAGCACAAGCGTGCAACATACAACAGGGGCTATAATGGGCTGTATCAGTTTTTGTTTGTAAAGAGCAACTTGGATGATCTCCCACCACTTTGTATAGTGCGGCACAGTAATGTTCAAGCCATGGAAGAATAAAATAATAACCTGACAAAAATTGACAAGACAAAATAAGGGGGAAAAACCTTATTTCATTCATTCATTCATTCATTCATTCATTCATTCATTCATTCATTCATTCATCATATTTATATGGCTCCCCATCTCACAAACAAGTGACTCCAGGTAGTGTACAACAAAGCTAAAAACAGTATATTCAAACAAGTATTAATGTTATTATTATTAAAAACTTAAAATTATAAAAGGCACAAAATTAAAAAAAAAATTGGGCAAAGAGCAGGTGTTAATTACACTGGAGCCATCTCAATATTTTACCAGTCCTCTGGGGTCCCCAGGCCTGATGATACAATCAGGTCTTGAGGGACTTCCAGAAAGTTAAAAGGGATGAAGCCAGCCTCACTTCAGGGGGAATTATGCTCCATAAAGTGGGAGCCACAGCAGAAAAGGCCCATTGCCTAAGACCCGCCAAGTGAAGGTCCCTAGCTGACGGAACCTGCAGCATGCCCTCTGTGCTGGATCTGGTGGGATAGGCAGATGTAATCAGGGAGAGGTGGTACTTCAAATAACCCAGTCCCATGCCATGTAGGGCTTTAAAGGTCAAAAACAGCACCTTGAATTGGACCTGGAAGCAAACTGGTAACCAATGCAGCTCACGGAGCAGAGGTGTAATGTGTGTTCTTCTAGAAATATGCATAATTGCCTGCCCCTCTGCATTCTGCACCAGCTAAAGCTTCCGGATACTCTTCAAGGGCAGCCTCATGTAGAGCACATTATGATAGTCCAACCAGAAGGTGATTAGGGCCTGAGTGACCATCAGTAGAGCCCCTCAATCTAGGAATGGGCACAACTGATGTGCAATATGAAGTTGAGCAAAGGCCTTCCTAGCCACAACTGCCACCTTCCCCTCAAGCAGGAGTTGTGAATCTAGGAGAACCCCCAGATTCCTCATGGGGTCTGTTTGGGGCAGTGCCACCCCATCCAGCACCAAAGATGATATAGTCCTAGAACTGGCAGACCTCAAAACCCAAAGCCACTCAGTCTTGCCAGGGTTCAGTTGAAGCCTGTTGTTTCCCAACCAGACCCTCACAGCCTCCAGGCACCTGGATAAGACACCACAGCATCGCTTAATTCATCAGGGCAGAGATGTATAAGGGTATCATCAGCGTGCTGATGATACCTCACCCCATGGCAACAGATGAACTCACCCAGCAGCCTCATGCAGATGTTGAATAGGAGCGGAGAGAGCACCAACCCCTGTGACACCTCTTGCAATAGGGGTTGAGGGCAGAATCTGTCCTCCCCATTCACCACCGACTGGAATCGACCCCGGAGAAAGGAGGTGAACCAGCACAGCACCATGCTGCCCACCCCCAATCCTTTGTGTCGATCTGGAAGATTACCATGGTCAGTGTCATGTAGGGCAAGGATGGATGCATAACCCCCATCCTGCCCATGCCAGAGATCATCCAAAAGTGTGACCAATGCTGTTTCATTCCCATACCCGGGTCTGAATCCTGACTGAAAAGGATCCAGATAATCCACTTCATCCAAGGTCCTCTGAAGCTGTTGCACAACCACCTTCTCAACCACTTTCCCCAGAAAGGGGAGGCTAGATACTGGATGAAAATTTTCTAGTATAGTGGGGTCCAGTGATGGCTTCTTGAGGAGGGGGGTGAACCAAGACCTCCTTAAGAGGTAATGGAACAACCCTCTCACTCAAAGAAGAATTTACCACCACTAGAACCTGCTCACATGACACCCCAGGCTTCATTAACCAGCCAGGAGGGGCATGGATCTAAAGAGCAGGTGGCTGAGCTCATCTACTTCATCAGGCCCAACAGGTTCAAACTGTTCCCAAATAACTGGGCAAGGCTGCTCCTCAGGCATCTTCTCTGGACCTGCAACAAGGCCAGCATCCAACTATTCAAGCAGCTTTGTCTGACAGATGCTGAACAGATTCTTCCACACACCCCTGCAAGGGGGTTCTCCAAGCCCTCTCTATCCAAGAGGGCAAGTGTTATCCAAAACAGGGCTGCAGGATGGCTATCCACAAATGCAATAAGGGCAGAGAAGTACTGATGCTTCGCTGCCCTTACTGCCACAAGGTAGACCTTAATAGCGGCTCTAACCCATGTCTGGTCAAGTTTGTCCCCTGTAGAACACCAGCAATGCTCTAGACTTCTCTTCTCTTGTTTCATCTCCCTTAACTCCTCCATGAATTGTGGGAAGGGCTGAGATCCACGAGAGGGGAGAAGTCACATAGGTGTGATCCAACCTAAAGCCTCAGCCTCCCTCTTATTCCAAACAGTGACCAAAGCTTCAGATGGACCTTGCAGCAGACCAGTAGGAGCAACTCCCAGCTCCCTCTGAAACCCATCTGGGTCCATCAGTCATCAGGAGTGGACCGATCTAATGGGTCCGGCCTCCCTGCAGTGGATGGCAGTGCCAGAGAATGCCAGGGTACTCAGGGTGTGATCTGACCATGACAAGGGGGGGACCAAAAGCTCCCCCAATTTCAAATCACATAGTCGCTACTCCAACAGGAACACCAGATCCTGTGTGAGACCACTGTCCTGTGTTGGGCTATGGATGACCTGGGATAGGCCCAAGGCCATCATGGTGGCCATGAACTCCTGAGCTGCCTTAGAACCCACTCCTGAAGAAGGCACATTGAAGTGTTCCAAGACCATAAGTCTGGGGAACTCCACTGCCAACCCAGAGATGATCAAGTTGCTCAGGTAGGGAGGTTGCTATGCAGCAGGGAGGCTGGTACAACAGTAACAATTCCAACTGATCCTTACTTAATAAACAGGGTCTCACATCCAGTGACCTGTGGTGCAGCACCCCTGAAGGCTGTAAGTGATTCCTCGATGACAATCGTCACACCTCCACCCCCGCCCCAGGGTTTCAGCTGGTGCCACACCCAAATCCCAGCTAGGCATGTTTTGGAAAGGGTCACTACCTCTTCCAGGCCCAGCCAGGTCTCGGTAATACATGCCAGGTCAGCCCTCTTATCAATGATTAAATTGCAGATGAGGGAGGCCTTATTGCAGACTGACCTGACCTTTAGAAGCAGCAGCCAAGAGCCAGGGGATCTGAAGGCCCGCTGACTGGGTATGAGGGCTGAGATCAAGAAGCTGGAATGCAAAACTGATATAAGACATCGGTCCCACATTCCCCAAGAACGGCCTGCTCCCCATCTCCCACCATATCTCCCCATGCCTGTCACCACCATAATCCTTTGGCCTATCCACATCCTCCCAAAGGCTGTACCATCCCCCAACCCAGGCCCCTCAATTCCCAAGGTCGGGGACCTCCCATAGCACACAATCTCATCCATCCCAGGGAGGGAGAGCCAGGCACCCCAAGGCACTTGAGCTTCATTGGCTCTCAGCACCATTTGGGTACCCAGTGCCCACCTCCCCCATTATACCCACAAACACAAAAACCCCTCCCTGCTGCTCTCACCCCCTGTTAGGGGTTCCTTCCCATGTACCCAACCCAACCAATCCCCATCTCTGGCTCTCACCTAGAGGAGGGAATCAGTACTCAGTGGGAAAACCCACAGTCCACAATCAAGCATCTAACCGGCAGATGGAAATAAGCCGAAGTGGTTGTCTTCTCCCTCTCTGGAACTAGCAGAGGGAAAGGCAAATGGATTCCATAGGGGGAGGGTTCATAGTAGTCTGCCACTCTACTGCCACCCCCTCCTGTCCAGCCACTGTCAACACCTCCAAGGTTCCAGAGTCCCAGTAAGCCTCTCAGATAAAAAGCTGCCAGAATGTAGCTCTCAACAATTACTGGAAGCAGCCAACAAGCTCACACAATCCAGAGGGGTACAGACACCGGCAGCAAAAAGGGTTGCAGATTCAGCAAGGGCTGTAGCCAGGGTTGTAATGAAGTCTGTCTTCTGGCCTGCTTCTCTGGTCAGTGCCAGGCTCACAGGCACAAGAAGTGCGACAAGCACAACAAGGTGTAACTTTGTAGCTGGTGCCAGTCTATGGGTGCAATAAACACCACAACCGCAGACAAACACGGCTGGTACGGCCAACAGCAGCAGCTTCTCTGGTTCCTCCAACTCCTCCAGCCTCCAGAATAACCAAGAAGGTCCAAATCTGGCATCACTCCAGGTAGGTGCCATGAAAAACATAGTAACTCAATTATCCAACTGAGGGGACAAACCATCCGAGGCTCCTATGCTCTCTAACCATATTATTGGAAACAATTTAAAATTATTGTGAAGTGATGAATTGTATTGTTACTAATGACAGCAGACATGGAATTAACCTGGTGACACCTGTGATATTCATACAGCTTTATGATCTTATAATGCCATTGGTTTTGCTGATGGTTAAAAGCTGCATAACTCAGGATTCAGGCTGGGATATGGGACTGCGATGGCATTGATCGTGCTCTTGGACGACCTCTGGTGGGAGCAGGATGGGGGCAGTGCTGTCATCCTTGCTCTTCTTGACCTCTTGGAGGCCTTTGATATCATTGATCATGGTATCCTTCTGGGCCAGCTTTGGGAGTTGGAGGTGGGCGGCACAGTGTTGTGCGGATTCTCCTCCTTCCTCCAGGGTCAGTTCTGGTTGGTGTTGGTAGGAGGGGAGAGATCCAGTCCACAGCCCCTACTGTGTGGGGTGCCACAGGGCTCGGTTCTCTCACCCCTCTTATTTAACATCTACATGAGGCTGCTGGGGGAGGTGATCTGACAGTTCAGGTGAGGTATCATCAGTATGCTGATGATACCCAGCTTTATATCTCCTCCCCAGGATGTCTAAGTGATGCCATGAATGTCCTATCTCAGTGCCTGGAGGCTGTAGGGGCCTGGATGGGGTGCAATGGGCTCCGGCTCAACCCAAGCAAGACTGAGTGGCTTTGGGTGTTTGGGCCTCCCAGTACCGAGGTTTTTCCATCTTTGGTTCTGGATGGGGTGGCACTGCCCCAGATGGATCCGGTGTGCAATCTGGGAGTTGTCTTGGACTCATGGCTCCTTCGGGTTGTGCACCAGTTGTGTCCATTCCTGGACTGGGAGGCTCTACTCACTGTCACTCATGCCCTCACGACCTCCCATTTGGACTACTGCAACGTGCTCTACATGGGGCTGCCCTTGAAGAGCGTTCGGAAGCTTCAGCTGGTGCAGAATGCAGCTGCCTGGGCTGTAAATAGTGTCAGTTACTTGGCACATGTAACACCACTGCTTTGGGAGCTGCACTGGTTGCTGGTGTGTTTCTGGGTGCAATTCAAGGTGCTGATTGTCACCTTTAAAGCCCTTCATGGCTTGGGACCGGGTTACCTTAGGGACTATCTTTTCCCAGTTGTTTCTACCCATCCAATCCGGTCCAGCAGGGTGGGCATGCTCCGGGTCTCATCAGCCAAGGAATGTCAGCTGGCAGGGACCAGGAGATGTGTCTTTTCCGCTGTGGTACCTGCCCTCTGGAACATCCTCCCTCCTGAGATTAGGATGGCCCCAACCCTTCTGGCTTTTTGGAAGGCTTTGAAGACCTGGCTTTATGTCTGGGCCTGGGGCCCCAAGTGTGTGAAGGGCCCCATTTCATGGTTGTGCTGATACTGATGGTTTTTTAAAGATCTCTTGGCTATATTTATATTTAATTTTCTGTATTGTTTTAAGTGTTTGATTGTTTTTATTATTGTTAGCCACCCAGAGTCACTGATATGAGATGGGCGGCTATATAAATTGAATAAACAAACAAACAAACAAATAAAACTCAGTTTATCCCCCTTCCCCACTACTTACAGATAGTCCTCGACTTGCGACCTTTTGTTTTACAACCGCTCGAAGTTACAATGTTGCTGAGAAACAGTGACTTACAACCACTTACGACCATCACAACATCCCCATGGTCATGTGACCAAAATGTGGGAGCTTGGCAACCAGCAGGTATTTATGATGGTTGCAGTGTCCTGAGGTGACGTGCTTGCCATCTGTTACCTTCCCATGGGGTTTCTGACAAGCAAAGTCAATAGGGGAAGCCAGATTTGCTTAATAACTGTGTGATTCACTTAATGACCGTGGTGATTCACTTAATGACTGCGGCAAAAAAGGTCATAAAATTGGGCGCAACTCACTTAACGACCACATTGCTTTTTTAAACATAATGCTATTGCTTATTTAATAGACTACAGTATACTGTAAACATAACTTTTATATGCACTGGGAAACCAAAAAATTTGTGTGACTCGCTTTATTGTGATACTCGCTTTACTGCAGTGGTCTGGAACCAACCCCGCAATATCTCTGAGGTATGTCTGTATATTTCAGACTAAATCATCAAATGTATGCCAATAACGGATGTTGGGGTGGGGGGGAGGAATTTGTGTTGATTCCCGGTATTTTGAGATGTACCTGCTTGCAGGGCTATAGAATTTCTAATAGTTTCTGCTGATCAGCTATTTTGAAAGCCTCATGATTTGTTGGGCTACAGCACCAGCCATTGTGTACACGCAGTTTCTGGTATGGATACATTCCCATGCTATCAGGGTGGGAGCCACCTGGATCTCAGGGGGAACTTTATTCCAGAGGGGGTGCCGCTACAGAGAAGACACACTGTCTGGGTCTCAAAAGATGACACTGTTTAACTGAAGGTGTCCAAAGCACGCCTACTCTGTCAGCTTGTATCAGCTAGGCAGACATCATGGGAGACAGACGGTCCCTCAAATAACCAAGCCCTTTTCATTAACAAAAAGCAGCATATTTATCAAAATTGTGGAATTGACATCATTTCCTTTGCATGTAAAAGGTGCAGTGTTCCTTTCCTGACATCCCCAAATAGAGCTGGCAAAACTAAACAGGCAAGAAATAAACAAATATTAAAATATTTTAAATGGAGATTATGAACATTGTTTCCTCTGAGATCTCAGCCAGCTAATTCACACTTTACAGAGGCCGTTACAGTTGGGTAGTCGTTACAGGCTTTTCAGATGTTGCTAAGCCACAATTTCCATAATTCTTTCTTAGCATTGGCTGGAACTTATGCAGATTGGAATCTGAAAACTTCTGGAAGACAATTGGTTTCCCACCTCCTTCTAGGTTATAGGGCCAATTCCACCTGAACATTTTGTCAACTGTCTTCCAGGATCAATCTTTGCATATTGATCTCACTCTCTGTTTAAAAAAAAAAAAACAGCCTTTGTACTCAGTTGTCAGCCTATACCTCGGTGTTTCCAGAAATAATATCAAATCAACGTCTTTGTCAAGGAAAATATCATTCATTTCTAAGGATCCTGCGGACATCAATTGATTTGTGATATTTAAGACTGTTGGTCTTCCCAACGAAACAATTAAGGTATCTCTTAAAATCCAAATGTATGGGTAGGGATGGGAAACCTATGGCTTTATGTATAATATACAGAAATATTTTAGTCCTATATAATATATAATACAGGACTGAAATCATCCCTAACCACTGGGCATGCTGGCAGGGACCAATAGGTGGTAGAATCCAACAACATTTGGAAAACTACAGGGGTTCTGCTATGTCATTAAACAGTCTTCCACAATATTGTGGCCTCTACATGTGTTGGATCAACTCCCAGAATCCCCATCAATGATGCTGGGAATTCTGGGAGTTGAAGCCCAAATATCAAGTGGCCACCAGATTGCCGGAGACTGCCATAGAATAAAGTGACCCACTCTAGATAGCAGTATGAACGGAGTGATGATGGCAGGATCCTTTCCCCAAGTAGTACAGTACACCTCATTCACACCTGTGCTTTTGCTTCATTTGTATTCTAGCTGAACTGATCTTCCTTCCCTTTCTTGATTAAACTGTGTCAGAAACGTCTATTCTGCAAAGGCCAATAACCTTCCAGATTGTTAATTTTCACTCAGCATCAACTGTGCCAATATTTTTTTTCCCAGGACTTTGAGATGTAAATTGTGGGCAAGGACAAAAGCAGGCTGTACTGTATATGAGAACAGCCTCCTGCTGAAAGCCAATCACCTGTGCTAGAGACGAGGAAGGTAAGTAGCAAACAGCATGCTAGGATTTCAGAGCTATATCATGTCACTCAAATTTTATTGGTTGGGAGACAAAGGTTTCTTCATTTAAGCTTGGAAGGACCGAGATGAGTCTGAGAATTACATACTTGGATTATTCATTATTTCTTTGCTCTTTGCCTTCACAAAACAGGATTGGATAGAGCCTGCAACAAATTGGATTCCTACCTACTTCTCCCAAAGCATCAAGGCTAAATTCCTACCATGCTGGATCTATACACAGCTGCACTTGGACTTTTGATTCTTCTGCCCCTGCTGGGCAACTTTTTCTTCCCCTATTTTTGGCTGGATCTGACAGCCTTCTTCCGCCTCCTACACATGGGATACAGATGCCACAGTTACCTGCAGCGCAATCCCCCTTTCACATTCCTAGATATATTTCTGGCCAGAGTCCAGAAGTATTCAGAGAAACCCTTGATTCTCTTTGAAGATGAGATTTATTCCTACCGGGACATTGACAGACACAGCAACCAGATAGCCAGAGTGCTGAAGGGCTATGTGGGGCTGAAAGAAGGGGATACCATGGCTGTTTTCTTAAAGAACATCCCTGCCTATCTCTCAGTTTGGATGGGCTTGGCAAAGATTGGCTGCACCATGGCATGTATCAACTATAACATACGACTCAGGTCTCTGTTGCATGTGCTGAAATCTTGCAAGGCCAAAGTTCTTCTAACAACTCCAGGTGAGAGAACCATGCAGGAAATAATTCCATGAGAAAATTGTAATACATCATAATTATTTGTCCCCTTTCTTCTTTTTGAATTGCACCCAAAGATATGTTTTCCATCCCAGGGGGATGGGCAAAATGTCATCACAATTTCTGATTTTGTATTTGTAAAATAAGCTTGGCCATATACAACATGTTTTCCTTTATATCTGTGTTCTATCAGCATTGAATTTAGATGATATGGAAGCATTCTCCCAGCATACAGCTCTCTGTTTATTAAAAGTCCACATATACATCTATTAAAAATCTGTCAATTCAGCCAACTGGAAGTTTGCTAGAATGAACCTCTTCCTCCTTTATCCTTATTCCCTTGTCCAGCACTGTGAAATCAGTTGTCTTCTGAGATCTAGAAGGTAAGAGCATAAGAATTGCAAAGGGCCATGTAGTATACATTTTGCTTCCATAGTATAAATTAGATGTTTTCTGGAAACTAAGAATATCTACCTGTCCTATCAGATCTGGCAGAGGGGACATGTTCCATCTGACAGGACCCGGGAGAGCCTTTTCTGCTGTGGCACCCGCCCCCTGGAACATTATCTCTCTTGAGGTTAGATTGGCCCCAACCTGGTTGGCCTTTAGGAAGTCCCTAAAGACATGTCTTTGCCATCAGGCCTGGGGATCCCATAGCCTGCAAAATGGCCACATTGTCTATGACCTGTGTGCTGGCATTTCCCATACTTTTAAGGTCCTTGTTAATTGTTTTAATCAAGTTTTACAACTTTGTCTTTGCTGGTTTAACTTGTGAGTCACGTAAGTGAGATGGGCAGCTGTTTAAATTTAAATAAATAAATAAACAAGCAGTGAGTGGGTCAGTCCATTCTCGTGCTCTTTTGGACACTAGTATTCAGACAGAAGTGCCATCAGAGCAGTACTTTGAGGCAGAAGTCCAGGGTCCCACACTATAGAACAGTGTTGTCCAAACTTGGCCACTTTAAGATGAGTGGATTTCAACTCCCAGAATTCCCTAGACAGCCATGCTGGCTGGGGAATTCTGGGAGTTGAAGTCCACTCATCTTAAAGTGGCCAAGTTTGGACAACACTGCTATAGAATGATCAGGGGTTGCCTCAAATGCAGCAAAGCTGCTTTACCAGACTTTCAAGGAAGGCAAGCAATTTGCATTGCTATTTCAAGTGCACCCTAGCCCTGGGCTCCTTTGTTAAATCTAGATAATTCAGAGTTACCTAACTACATCAACAGTGTTCAGTTATATGTTGCTTAGAGGCTCCATACAGGCTTTGGAACTAGCATTGCTGATCAATAGAGAGCCAGAGGTAGCACTAGAGATTGAGCTAGAGATGAGAGATAGAGAGAGAGAGATCTTCCACTAGCTTGTATAATCCTTTTATGTTGTTTTGTTAAATGTATTTATTAATTTTATTATTATGTATAGGTTTAAGAAGTCATAGAATTATACCTGTATACATAATAATAAAATTAATTATTTAATTATTTCCAATGTATACCTTGGAGCTGTGAACAATGAATAGGTTATGGTTGGAAGCAATCTGATAAGTGAAAGTTCATTAACAACTCAACTCTATTCAGCAAAGGAGTCAATTTCTACCTCCACTGCATTTCCAGAATGTCTTCCAGTACAGCTGGGCTAAGAAATGAAAGATTTGTTACATTCTGGCCCTGGAAGAGAACTGGTAATTGCTTGAATAGCTTACTGGGTTAATTGTGCAAGATACTTGGAGATGCTTACATTGAGCATGACTTGGGACATTTCTGCATGAAATGGTGCATTCCCACAGTGGTATCACCCCCTCTTTGTTCCCATTTCTCTTTTATGATTTGAGACAAAGTATAATTCTAGTGATCCTCTTGGACTTCTTAGTAACATTCAGTACCATTGGAGCTGGGTATAATGTTTTACTGAGAATTTGGCAGGCTGTTTTCAGAAAATGTCATTAGAAGGTATCACTACTGTTCTGTTTCTTGGCACTTTATTCTAATCCTAAAGTATATGGATTCTGTTTTATCATGTACAATTCCATTACTATTTGGACCAACTCAATATATTCCAAAATTTATTCAATCCCATTTGTTGTTGGTGGTGGTTTTTTTCTCAATGTATTAGGGCCATTTTTGTGCTAGCTGGACTAATACATTTTATACCAATTCTTGCCTCTTTCTTTATTATATCTTCAACATGATCTTAGTGGTGTTAAAACTGTATAGCAAGTTTTACACTCCCTCCAAAACTGTTATTTTTACATACCCATAACATATGGAAATACCCTGCTCTTAGTGAAACATAGCTCCAGAAGCAATATTCTCCAGTATATTTTTCTTGATTAATTTAAAGGAACCAGTTGTATATTATAAGTATTTTAAGATGAACATAGCATTGTCCTATTATTGTCACATTTTGATCTGAAATTCAAAAATTGTTAACATTAGATTGATTGTTGTACTTCAAAGATGGATATGTTCAGCTTGGTTATATTGTATTTTGAATCTAACCATGAAAGATGATTACACAACATTAGAAAGATCAATTTATTCATGACTTGCAGCAATGGAATGTTGATACATATTATTTGTCAACATCTGAATTAATAATTTTTCAACAAAGAGGCAAGCAAAGACATGAAAGCAATTCAATCAAATTTTGTGAAGTTGTTTTTTTAATGACATAATGTTCCAGACTGGCTGTCTTTATAATCAGGAAAAAATGGACTATATTATACATATTTGCCTGGGACTGATTGGTGTTTCTAAGAAGGCATGCATAGGATTCTTCCCTTTCCATTGTCTTCGCAATAACTCTGCCATGTTTTTGCTCTATTCCAGGGTTTATGGAAGAGGCTCAGAGGGTTTCCAAAACTAAGGTAGTAAGGTTTAATCAAATCTTTTTTCTTCCCTTTTTAAAGATTTAAAAGATGCCATTGAAGATGTCCTGCCAACTTTAAATAATGAAGGGATACGTGTTTTTTATCTGAGCAAGGATTCCCCAACTGAAGGTGTAGAGGCACTACTCGAACGGATCAAATTAAGCTCAGCTGAATCAGTGCCTTTTTCCTTCAGAGCCAATGTGACACCTAAATCTACATGCCTGTATATTTTTACCTCTGGGACCACAGGTGAGAAGCAAGAAACTTGGAGTGGTTGTGAGAGATCTGGAAGGATAAAACATGCTGTTGGCTAGAAAACTCTCTGAATTGAGTTCTGCCTATATCCTTGCATGATTGTCATGACATGCATAGCCTAGAGGCTAGGTCAGGGTTAGTCAACCAGACATCTTCCTTGTCTGCAAGGCTCCCTAATCCACCTGACATCCTCAGCGTTAGCATCAACACCATTGTTGACGATGACGTTGAATGGAAAGTGGCATTCTACAAAGCAGAGTACCAGCCTTTAGCTCACTGATCTGTGACCTTTTTGGCCAGTGGGTGCTTTTGAAATGTTGAGGTCATGTTATAATCACTATGTCTGCCATGAGGTCAAGCATGGCTGTGAACGGATTCTAAGTTATAATTTCTTGCTGTTTCTCTAAATTAATTGCACCCTTTCCCCCCCCCTTTTCTTTTTACTTTCCTCCAGGACTCCCCAAAGCTGCTAACCTTTCCCAGAAGAAAGTGTTGTTGGGGTCCCACCTGTTACGCCTGTGCCAAGTCCATGCCAAGGACGTTGTTTACATTCCACTTCCACTCTACCACTCAGCTGGACTCCTTGGGCTTGTGGGGTGCATAGACATGGGTAGGCACCAAATGGCCGGGGAGCCTAGAACACACCTAAAGAGACCTTCACTGTCAGAGTGTGATCAAGAGACACAGAGCTCTTATGTGAATGCAGCATCTACAGAGGACATCACAGCCTGCCCCAGATACTTTCCCAACAAGCCATTAATAGCTGCATGAATGAGTTAAGGAGAATGGGAGGAGGCAAGCAGGAAGACATGAAGGCTTATACTGTGGTGTCAGTTATTTATCCATCTTGATACAGTCATGATATACATCTCCAATATTGAATTCTAGCAAAAAGCAAACAAACCATAACATTGTATAATCTCGCAATAAAAATTAGCTATGCCAAGAACACTTTAACTGGCTTTCTGGCAGATTCAGAGGGAAACCTCCCTTCCCTGGAACAGTTTTGTAATGCAATTAAAATGTATTTATAAGACAGCAAATGGACATGCCATATATGAATGGTCATGCTGGGAGTATCAGGAGGAGGAGGAGGAGGAGGAGGAGGAAAAGGAGGAATTTTTCTTGTTTTAACCATAGGCCACAACAAAAGTATATATGCATTTCAGGGGACCGACAGATACCTTAGCAGTATCCATTTCATACAGTGCTGTCATTTAAGTAGCAAAGCTGAGTTTACTTCATAATGAAAGGACATGAAAATTACACCCTTTTTATTTGCTAATTTGTTTATTGAAGTGTTTCTATCTTGCCAATTATTCCTAGTAGCTCATTCTAGGGCAGTTCATACTATCAGTTTTATGGAACACTTCAATTGGTAAAGGCTAACCAACTAAGCTAAAAAGCAGAAAACAACTAGTTAATTACCAAGTAGTGGGTGGATAGATGGGTGGACCAAAGATGTGTGACATCAAATGTTTTCTGATCACAACCATATAAATTTTATAAATAAATAAACCTAAATGGCCTATCTCTTGCCAGTGTCCCAGCCTATTTGGATATGATTGCAGAAGAATGACAGTCACAGGAAGCAGGAAACTTGCATGGGAGAAGACTTTTTATTTATGTATTTATTTTATTTAATTTATACCCTGTCTTTGTCCTCTTCAAATGTCCTGGGTCCAAATCACTTTAGGACGTTTTAGATAACTGGGGGGAAACTGCCATGAAAAAGTTGCAGCGTGGAGCGTTCCAGCTCAGGATTCTAACCAGCAATCCCACCAACTTCCTGAACTTTCTCTCTCTGTTTATGTAAGGGGCTACATGTGCTCTGAGATCTAAGTTCTCCGTTTCTCATTACTGGGATGACTGCAGACGTTACCATGTCACTGTGATCCAGTACGTGGGAGAAATGATGCGCTACTTGTGTAATGCACCAAAGGTAATTGATAAGCTAGACTAATACTTCAGAAAACAATATCACAAGGAATGATAGGAGATTGACTGTCAAACTGCATACAATAGAGTCCAGGCAATACAGTCATGTAACCCAATTCCCTCCTTCATTTCCTATTTCATGAAACATTGATAATTATAGTTGCCAGGTAGAAGCTCATACATATGCATCTGTATAGCTTTATATTTATATATAAATCTATATATTTATATAGCTATAAAGGAAAAAAAAGAATGGTATTATTGCTAATCTCTGACAGAAGAATAGTGCTGAATCTTTACAGGGGAATATATATTTGTAATATAGGTTGATGCTATTGTGCAATGGCACTGTTCTTTTGTATATTCCTCAGAGCAATCAGTGTCTTGGCAGGCTGACAAACACTGAAAAAGAGCTTTGGGAACTGATTGAAAGACAGGTATATGGAAGGGAAAACTAGGAGGGGCATTCTGGGAAGGGTGCCCAGGAGTTTAAAAGTGGCCATATGAAGCCAACAGGCTTAGGGTTGCTTAGCTTTGTTTTTGATGACCAGTTTGATTTGAAACTGGCCACTTTCAAGGTTGAATGAATCTCTGGTAAATCTGGGGAATTCTCCTCCAACCAAGGATTACAGGGAGTTTTCAAAAGCAGAAATATTTGATGAGAGTCTGGGAGGCTGCTTGATGATGGCCATTTTTCTGTTGAGGAGTGGGAAGGGAACAGTCATTGTCACAGAAATGAAGCCAACATGGTGTTTTAGCAACAGTCATTTGCTTGCAAATGCCCCTCAAATTGAGCTCACATATTGTGGCATTGCTGAGTAGAAAAGTCTGCTAGAAAGTGGGTAGTTCCTGGTGTTTCTGCTAGGCCTTAGGCAACTTTGGGTCCCTGATACTTGCTTAAAGATGCTACCCAGTAGTACTAAGAATAAGTGGTATTAATCAGAATTTGGAAACCAAACTTGTTTCATTCATCTACTGGTGACATGGATTCTGATCTGTTTATATTAACTGCATCATAGCTATGCAGCTGTAGTCTGAACCAGCTAAAGTCTCCTCATAGACTTTATAAGCTAATTGTAAACAATCTTTATGGACTGCCACTCCTTCCTGACAACTTGTAGGATGTTCTCCAAACAACTTCTTAAAGTTTTCCCTGCTTGATCAGTTGGCATAGCTGCTGCTAACATTATTTTGGACAGCACTAATCTCCTTGATATCTCACATTGCAGAAAGACAGTGACCGTGACCACAGTGTGCGAGCAGCCATCGGCAATGGGATGCGAGTGGAGGTTTGGAAGGAGTTCCTGAACCGATTTGGACCCATCCAAATCTATGAACTGTATGGAGCTACCGAAGGAACTGCTGGATTCATTAATTACACAGGAAAAGTTGGAGCTGTGGGAAGGACCAGTTTCTTCATCAAGGTAATGAGAAAGTCTTAGGACATCCATAAGGTTAAAGCCAGGTTCTCTCTGGAACTGAAAAAAAGTCTGGGTCACTTCTAACTACTTAGGCCCCTAGCCAGAATATATATAGAACTATAGACACAGAGAACTATATGAGACAAAATTTGAGTATTTTAAGAAAAAGACATACAGCCCCCAAACTCAGCACTTTCAAGCTTCTCTCTGAGTCTAAGGAATGGTCTGAGGCCAGTTACCCCTTCTGCTTTCAACTGTTGTCATTATTCTCCAAAGGCCACAAACAGATATCATTGGAATGCATTGGCTTTTCTTATTTTGGAAGATTTGGGATTTTTTAAAAACACAAAGTTAGTACATTAAGCCTCCCAGGGGTGTAATTTTTCAGAGAAGCACATGGGATGGTCAGCTGCTGAGAGAATTATGCCAGTTCTAATGTTTTCCTCCAAAGATGCTCCAGACAGAAGCATTAGGCTGTGGGGTACTCCAGGGAGTCCTACATGACCAATTTTCTGCTACAGCAATAGCAGGAAAACACCAGGGCATCTCTTGAAGACTCTTCTAGGTCAATAAGCCTTGCTCTGAAGTTGTCTTGTGTGGTGGCCATAGCACAGGCAGTAGCTATGGCACCTCATCATTTTGCACCCTGTGGACCCCTCAGTGAAGTCATTTGGCCAGAAAGGAAACAAAACTCCCAGCCTCACCAGCACTGACAAGGCAGGCCACAGCACATAAATAGAGAGCAAACCCCATCCCATTTTAGCCCTGAAGATGTTACCGAGCCGGGCAATGAAACGTTTGCAAGAAAAGAACCAAGTTCAGAGAACCCCAAGGACCCCACAGAAAGGAAAGGCTGGAGTAGTGGCTGACCACTTAATTGGTTGGGATGCAGGTCAGTGGGGATATAAACCTGGGGGGGGGGGATTGGGAGCAGACCAGCACATGCCTGATGCAAGTGGTTGTCCTCTTGCCTCTAGCAGTGACTTCTCTTTGCCCACCTCAAAGAATGTGGGGGATATCAGTCCCAACGTACCTGACTCTCAACCTAACTACATCACAGGATGGTTCAGAGGAGAAAGGGAGAGACTTTAGCTCTGTAGGGTTTAGCTGGGCCTCTTTATCCCACGTGAACTTCCTTGTTCCTTTTGCTCATTCATAAAAATACGTTGTTGTTGTTCTCATTGTTATTTTTAAATCCATATATTGTGCCTATCTTCGATGTCTGTTTCTGGGCTCACATTACTATGCCTTGCTTGTTCATTTTCAGAAACTATATAATTATAAACTTGTGCAATACGATGTGGACGCAGAGCAGCCTGTGAGAGATGAAAAGGGGTTCTGTATTCCAGTGACTACAGGTAAGCTGTCTAAGACAGACCAGACAAACAGAAAGGCAGACACATTTAAGACAGACCAGACTTTGCATTGTCAAGATCCTCCCCCCAACCCCAGAGGAAGATACATGGCCTTCAGTGCCTTTTTTCCAAACCTGATGCCCTCCAAATCAGTTAACATATTGGGCTTCAACTGCCATAACCCCAGGCAACATCAGGTCTACGACATTTAGTAATACGATATATTACTAAGAGAAAATTCTCATACGCACCTTTCTTTAAAAAAAATAAATCTGTTTTTTTTAAACTTTCTTTAACCTTCACTGTTTCAGGGGGTAAAAAAAAAATCAAGATGGCAGCCGTGATTACGCCATCAAAGCCCTGCCCCTTTTAATGTGCATCAAGGCATGTAAAGAAAGGGTGGAGTTTTGATCAGGAGATTGCGGTCCCATCTTGACCTTTTTGACAACTGTTGTCCCCCATGGACATTCCTGCACTGTCTTTACCCCAACTTTCTATAGTACCTGCTGCCTTTCCATAGATAATAAGCTTGGCTTGCATCTTTGTATTGCTTAATGCAAGGGCTTCGATTCAAGAATGAGAGCTGCTAGCAGACTCAAAGCATTGCTGTGATGGCACTTTATCGATGGTTCCTACCATTTTTCTCTGTAGAAGATCTGTGGCAGTTTTCTTATATATTCTAGTGCTAGTGCACCACTTGTGAAATGAAAAAAAAAATCCTTTCCACAAAGCTTAGTAGAAATGGAAATATGAGATTCTCTTGCTTCTTGTTCAATGTGAGTCAGACCTCATGTCAAATCAGTACATATGACTACAATACTTTCATAACTGCAGCACATATTGTATTTGGAACATATATGGACAGGGCTACTTGGGAAGTAAAAATCAGAAACATAAACCAAAGTAAAGGAACATTCCATACAGACTGGACACAAGGCAGACGTTCTGGACTACAGTCTTTAGAAGATCACTTTGTAGGTAGAATGTATTTACAAAAATCCCTTCAGGTCTTAAGGACGACATGAAACTTTTCCCATTTGCACGTATGGCACCAACACACTGTGGTTGCAACATACTGCTGGCGGAGGGGTGGGGGTAGGGGTGGGGGTGGGGGAAGGCATGTCTGCATGACGTTGCCTTCCCTTCATCCCAGGCCCGTGAGTGAGACAAGCTTGAGTCATTCTTAGCTATGCTGATGTTCATGTTGTATTTTCCCTCTTATTCAGAGACAGTCTTTATCTGTTAGGTTCCACCATCCATTATCCTGGAGGGCAAACAGGTGAATGCCATGACCAGGAGCAAAGGCTAATCCAGTAGTGCACAATAGGGAATGGTAGCAGCGGCAAGCAAATTTCATGTCAGTATAGTTTTCAGTGGATTCAAGGGGGAAAATAGTGTTTCAGGTCAACAGTGGGGAAAGGTATATAGACTACATACCTCTCATTAATTAAAGAACATTTGGGAGTGGGGTTTGTAGACTGCCTGCTTTTTTTTTTTAATGAACTGGATGGTATCTGCAATATTCTTATACTCTAAATAATTAGATCCATATAATTAGATGAAATAATAACATTCAGGATAGGAGAGAACTTTTGATGTTAGTGAGAAAATGAACCTCAGACAGCTTTGTTCAAGAAAACAAGACTATGGGTTAGCAGTACAGATGTAGACTATTTCATATTTTAATAAAAAGTTTTTTAACTCCACTGGCTTCATCAGTATAGTGTTAATTATATTGTGGTTACATACATTGCATATGTTTGTCCTTGTAAAAGGCTACTAAGATTCTAATATTTGTGACCTTGTAACTCATGCTGGGTTACTGTTCTCTGTGGTAAAGGGAGTATCTGAAATGCGTAGGAGAATAAGTGCACACATAACAAACAGCTGGTTGTGAGTTTAAGAGTGGATTGCAAAACTGAGGAAGAAATGCAGTGCAACAGAATTTCCTGGAAAGGGTGTGGTGGGCAATTTAAGCCAAGATAAGCTTGCACTGCGATATCATCTTGACTAAGGGCTATGGATAGATGTCATCCGTGGGACTAATAGATCGAAGACCTTGGGTTTAAAGCAGTGTTGTCCAAACTTGGCCACTTTAAGATGAGTGGACTTCAACTCCCAGAATTCCCTAGCCAGCCATGTGCATGCTGGCTGGGGAATTCTGGGAGTTGAAGTCCACTCATCTTAAAGTGGCCAAGTTTGGACAACACTGCTTTTAAGGCATCTAAGCCAATAGGGGACCAGAATCACATCAAAGTTATGCACTACATGTATGCACAGTCTCCTTTACCTTTCCTAAAATCATTGTCAATTCATTTAATTAGTTGAGGTAACGCAAGAGCCCAACCACCTCTGTGCATGCTGCCACACTCTTGCTTCCTCTGGCTGAGGGATGGGTATCCTGAAAAATCATGACTGAGGGCTATTTCTCATGGTCAGGTTAAAATGCTATCCACCAGTTTTAAGCCCACAGGAAGCTATTCTGGCATAAAATGTGCCGCCTCTATTGTGATACAGACATGATCCCAGCAAATGTTGCCATCTTTACTGGCGCTGTACAAGCATGTTAAATAGAGGAATTGATGCGTTCTCCTAGTTTTGTTTCCCTCCCCTCCTTCCAAACATCACCAGCCAGCATGTACACACCCACCAATTGCTGTCCTTAATATGATATGGATAGGCTGAGGAGAAGATAGCCTGTCTAAACATACTATGTATGAAAACTCAGTCCAGTCATATCAGCTGATAGTCAGACTCCTTCTGGACATGAATTGAGCCTTATTCCAGAAAAGCACTAAACCTGTATTCAAAAGCAGCCAAAGAACAGCTGGCAGACATGGGGGGGATAGTGCCAAAAAACAACAGAGAGAAAAAACAGCTTTTTCTCTCCCACTTCACTGTACAGCCATCTACAGTACTTCAGCCATTATTGGTCACTGCTGTTCTGGCTGATCCGAAGGAAGAGCTGATTTGAAAGAAGTAGACCGGGCAGTTTCCCAAACCAGAATGACCTCCCAGGAAAATGCTCAAGGGTTGGAGAGGAAAGACCATGTTCAGACCAGCCTAAAGAGATACTTCACTGTCTCAGCAACAAAATGGTGAAGAGTGCCAGATTGTATCAAGGGCAAGGAAAAACAGTACTATGAAACTTAAACAAGAATGATGTAAGGCTGTCTCTGATATAGATTCGGGACAGTGATGGTAATGTCAACAGTACAAAAGGTTGCTAGCACATATTTATGCCACAGTGAGGAAATTGTGTGGAATCGAAACGCAGGACACAAATGCAAAATAATCAAGGCTTCACTGCAGTGTTTATTAGACAGTATGTACTGGACCCCACCAAAGGTTAGTGGGAGACACTCCCCTGTAGGCAAAATGAATGCTCTGAAATGTATACAGTTCTACAAGAAGGGGAAGGGAAAAGAACGCATACGCATACATATTTATATGATGATGCAGGCATACCTAAATGAGCAATACTTCTCAAGTTACTTTCTGCCCCCGTTCTTGTCTGCTATCTATAAGGGCAGAACAACTGCTGTCTATAAGGAAAGCAATAGTGTCAGAGAGGAAAAAACAAATTGTTCAAGGCACCAACTGCCAGGAAGAAGACATCCTCCCTTACATTGCTATGGGGATGTTTGTGATCAGGAGTTTACAATCAACCTAGTTCACACCAGCTTCAAGGGTGCTGCACATTCCTTTCAATTTTATTAAGGCGATCCCATTCCTCTGAGGCCTCTAAAAACTTGCTTCTTTCACCCGAAGATTCACCTAAAGATATATTTTCCTCACAAGTGCAAGTGAGAAAATGCTCTGAGTCTTTAGAGTCATCCAAGGATGATCTCTCCCTTTGTATTCTGGGAAGTTATGAAGGCTTATAGCAGCTGATGTAAAGCATATGCCCAGTAACATTGAATGATCCCTATTTAGAGGTGCCGCTGGTTCTTTGTTGCAGAATGATCGTTTGTTGGTTCTACTTGATTCCTTTTTCATGTTCTAGGACAGACAGGTTTAATGGTGGTGAAGATAAATAAGACACATCCATTTGAAGGTTATGCAGGAGATCGCCAGAACACAGAGAAGAAAATTCTCCAGGATGTCCTGAAGAAAGGAGACAGTTACTTCAACACTGGTGATCTCTTGATGGAAGACCATGAAGGTTTTCTCTACTTCCAGGATAGGGTGGGAGATACTTTCCGGTGAGTCCCACTACTCATTCAATGAGTAGATTGGGTCTGCAATTTTGCCTGTCTGAAGTGAATGCTGGGTGGGGCATGATACATCTGGGTTCACTACTGCTCTATGACTTTCGATTGCAGTCAAGAATTTGAATTTCAGTTGACTGAGGACAGTACAGTAATGTTCAAAGATGCTGGCTAATCCTTAGACAACTAATCTTAGATTTTGACTCAGAGAACTTGACTCATGCTTTCAAGTCAGTCTTGATTCCTGGCAACTGCCTGAACAAGTCCTTGCAGTTTTCATGGCAATATTTTCAGAAGTGGTTTGCCATTGCCTTTTATCTGGGACTGAGTGACAATGATGGGCCCAAAGTCACCCAGCTGGCTTTATGTTTAAGGCAGGACTGGAACTCATGGCTCCTGGTTTCTAGCCTGGTACCTTAACCAATACATCAAACTGCCTCTCCCAGATGTTCTGTGAGCACAATAAATATCTGTCTTATAGAAACTCCAGGTGTATTTATAGAATTACAGCAAAAAACAATGTAGAATCTTCTGATACTGTAAGGTCTAAATAGTTTGATTTGGCACGATTGTCAGGCACATATATACTTATAGTCAGTGGAAACTGAAATAAGTATGGAGCTAATAACTTCAGTAATAATGGCCATTCACAAAACAGTGGCTGGATCACGGTATAGAGGCCCTTGCATCGGTTAGCAAGTTATCTGATTAAAAAACCCCAACATCCTGGAAGCAGATTACAGCATGAAACCATTGAATTACATAATTCATAAAGAGGTTCATAATTTTCCTGCGGCTTGGACAAAAGCAAGGATGTTCCATAGAAACATGGAATGTGTCATGTAAGCCATCATCCAATTCCCTGCTTAGTGCAGGAATCCATTTGAAATCATCCCCGAAGTATGGCTACCTTGCCTCGGCTTGAATATGACATATTTTGCTCAACCTAAGCCCTACAGGTAAAGATGTAATTGAACCTGACTAGGTGGCAAATATTTCCAGCTGCCTGATACCCACCCCAGAATAGAGTATCCTCCATGAAGAATTCAGCTACAACCAATTAGAATGTTTTGCAGCATTCAAGATAACAGGAATGGCCAGTGAGACCTAAGGAAACATAAGACAGGCAATTATACCATAGCCCAAAAGGGTACAGAAACAGAACCATCTCAAAGCAGAAACAAAAGCAGCCCTAAAAATTCTAAGAACAACCAAACTATTGCTATCCTATAATACAGGGTTCCTCAACCTTGGCGACTTGTAGATGTGTGGACTTCAACTCCCAAAATTCCATGCTGGCTGGGGAATTCTGGGAGTTGAAGTCCACACATCTTCAAGTCGCCAAGGTTGAGGAACCCTGCTATAATACATACTGAAAGCCAAGTAACAACTGCAGGGCAAAGAAACATGCAACCCCCTATATACAATGCCAACCCAATACAGGGCACTGATCATGTTACCTAGCCTGGTCATGATTGTCTACAGGGAAACAACCAAGCTCGGAAAGCACCAAAAACCCACAGTTCAACCTTGAGCTGCATATATTCTCTTCTACTGGAATAACATATTTTATTAGATTGCATGTGATGGTGACCTAATCCAGGCTTATATTATCATCAATCACTCATTTGTTCCATGAGCATGGTTAACAAAGTAATTATCACTGTCATTTTCTTTTAACCTTCTGTCAGCCATGTGTATTTATTTGCACAAACATTTGCATCATCTTTCGTGGCTGAGCGACCATAATAGATAACTTCCTCTATGGTTAGGAATTCTCTGCATGTTTGCCAGTAGGCTCATCCCCATTGAATTTACCTGAATGAGTTAAGTAATATTTTGCCACTGATCATAATGCCAGAAGGGGCTCTTGTGAGTGAAGCAATTCACAGTGGGATCTAAATGCTAAATAATATATTATTAATACATTCTAGCTAACCCTGTAAGAAATAAAGCCCTCCTGTTTTTGCAGCTGGAAAGGGGAGAACGTGGCCACTACTGAAGTTGAGATGACATTGGCAATTTTGGACTTCATTCAGGAAGTCAGTGTATATGGAGTACCAGTCCCAGGTAAGTCTGAAACGCCTATATACATATACACACACCCTTGCCAATGAACATTTAGAGAACTTGTTTGCACAAGATGCTTAACTTGGTTACTGGATTTACCTATTTTGGGAGGTTGTGCAATATACTGAATCATAAATTAACCTATTAATTTATTTATTTGTCAACTTGTATGCCACCTCAACCTCAGGTGGGGGCCTGCCGGACCTCCGAGGGGAGGGTGTTCCATAGGGCAAAGGCTGCAACAGAAAAGGCACACTTCCAAGGGCCCACAAGATGACAATGTTTAAGGGAAGGGACCTGGAGTGTGCTTACCCAATCTGTCCTGGTGGGATGGGCAGATATCCTCAGGGAGAGGCAGTTCCTCATATAACCTGGTCCTGTGCCATGTAGGGCTTTAAAGTGATAACCAGCATCTTTAATTACACCTGAAAGGAAACCGGGAGCCAGTGCAGCTCGCACAGCAGGGTTATAACACGGGCAAACCTTGGAATGCCCAACACTGCACATGCTGCTGCATTCTGGACCCATTGTAACTTCTGATGGTCTTCAAGGGTAGCCCCATGTAGAACGCATTGCAGTAATCCAAACGGGAAGTGATCAAGGCATGAGTGATAGTGAGCAAAGCCTCTGGAAAGAGTGCAACTGGCACACAAGACAAATCTGTCAAAGGCCCCCTAGCCATGGCTGCCACCTGCCCCTCCAGGAATAGCTGCACATCCAGAAGGACCCCCAAATCGCCACCCCATCCAAAGTTAAAGATGGCATATCACCAGACCCTGGGGGGCCAAAACCCCAAAGCTATCTTGCCAGGGTTGAGTCAAAGTAAGGTCCTTCCCATCCAGAGTTGTTTCCTCCCCATCCAGAATGCTTTAAAGTTGGAACCTGGAGCACATTAATATTTCTCTGCCCTTATTGCATCCACTGATAACCATCTGGCGGCCTTGTTTAGGGTGACCTGAGCCCTTTTGGGTAGATCGTACTTTTGGTTGACCTCTGGTGGGACCAGGGATTGCATTCACCCTTGCTCTTCTTGACCTCTCGGCAAATCAAATCAAATCAAATCAAATCAAATCAAATCAAATCAAATCAAATCAAATCAAATCAAATCTCTTTATTATTGTCTTTGACCAGTCTTTACAGTAGGAAAAGAGAAATCATTTGGTACAGCAATTCATTAACAGGGGAAAAAAGAGAACAATAAGATAATAAAACAGCATATCTAATTAAAAAATTTGCCCAAGTGTACTACCTGATGAGTGGCTCTGTCCAAAATGATTTCCCTAGGCAATATACTTTTTGGTCAGCTCACAAGTTATCCCTGACAGATTATTTAATAATTTCTAGAGACCTGGCCCCTTGCCTTATACACTTTGGCATAGTCCCTAGGTCTGAAAGCGACCACCTTCCCCTAACTTTCACTTGCAAATTTAGGCAAGGTCCAGCTAGGAACCAAGTTAAGGCCCATTTAAAATGCCTGATGGGAGGTGGCTCTTACAGGGTCAGATGGAACCACTCCCTTGAATGTAGGATGGTTTTACTTAGAGGGAGGAACTGCATACTTTTCAAACCTCTGTAACTTTGGGGCCCACTCAGACCCAACCGCCCCACAAGATAACAGAATATTTGATGTGTATCACAATCTCATAGCTAAGCTCCAGCCTTTTTTAACGAAGACAAATACCAACCCAGTCAGGAGGGGATTGGGATTGGTTCTAAGAGTCGGTTTGACAAATCTTGCATCACTGCCAGAGCAGCATTACTGGAATTCTAGGCTATGTCACTGAAGGCCAATTCACCAGATTCCACCAAATTCTAAAGGAGCAGAAAAGACAGTATAAGGCTCTGCTCAGAAAGAAAAAAACCCAAGATCAGAAGGAAAAATGGTCACAGCTAATCGAAGCTACAAAGTCCAAAAATCCTTCCCTATTCTGGCATACTGTAAAAAATGGTTCCCATAACAGCACAACAGTACACAATTGTATTGTAGCATCCCCTCAAGTACCTGGGTACGTTGCTTCCTAGCCCTTTATTGTGATCTGCACACTAATACCTATGTGATGGGTGTACCTTTATCCTCACTACCGCAGTGGCCCCCAGTCACATGCAAGGAAGTTAAAAATCTCATTAACCAGCTTAAGTATAGTAAAGCTCCTGGGAGTGACTGTGTCCCCCCCGAGCTAATTAAATCCAATTCAAATTGGTGGGCCCCTGTATTGGCGTCTCTCTTTTCATACATTAATCACGCAGCAAAGATTCCAGAGGACTGGAGGGGGGGAATAATATATATAATTGTTCCCTTATATAAAATTGTGGATAGGAATGATCTGGCTAATTATAGGCCTATTAGTTTATTGAACATCATTAGCAAATTATATGCCAGGTACCTATTCACCAAAGTCCAATCTGGGTAACAGACAAGAGAATAATCCACCCCGAGTAAACAGGATTCGACATTCCTTGGCTGACAGGACCTGCATCACGCCCAACCGGCTGGACTGGATTGGACAGGTAGAAACTATTGGGAAAAGACGGTCCCTTCGGTAACCTGGTCCCAAGCCATGCATGTTAAAGGTGACAACCAGCACCTTGGATTGCACCTGGAAACCCACTAGCAACCAATGCAGCTCATGCAGTAGTGGTGTTATACATGTCGCACTTCTGACACCATTTACTCCCCGTGCACCTGCATTCTGTACAGTTGAAGCTTCTGAATGCTCTTCAAGGGCAGCCCCACGTAGAGCGCTTTCAGGAGGGAGCAGCAGCCGAGCTCTACCGACCTGGCAAGCCTTGACTACAACAAGTTATATGATAAAACCAGCCTTAGAGCGAGATGTAATCAGGGAGAGGACCTTTCTGACTTTATCCAGACTGCCAAGGGGGCAAAACAAGGATGTATTTTAGCACCATTGCTCTTTAACAATTATTTATTTATTTCATCATATTTACATGGCCACCCATCTCACGAAAAATGTGACTCTGAGTGGCGTACAATATATATCAATTCTCTGATTGAAACCCTCCAGAGAGTTGATATTCCTGCCCCTAAATTAGCTGACAGACATCTCCCAGTCCTACTCGATGCCGACGATGCAGTTCTTCTCTCCCTGTCTTCTGTAGGTATGAAGCAGGCACTAAGAACCCTGGCACCCTCCTGTAAGGAGGAACAATTAGTGATCCACTATGATAAATCTAAAGTTTTAGTTTTTTCCAACAAAAGACAAAGACACAAGTGGGCAATTGGCTCCCATGAATGAGAGCAAGTCAAATGTTTTAAATACTTGAGTGTTGTATTTCAGGCTTCTAGGAGATTCAGCCCAGGTAAATTATGCCACTTCTACTGCCCAAAAGAGCACACTAGCCATAGCTACATTTTATAGGCAACAGGGGGCAAATTACATTCTAGCGGCAATCAAATTGTTTATGGTTAAAACAGTTGCCCAGCTATTATATGGGATACAGCTTGGCCCATATACAAAACTTAAGGGCTTATGAAACCATTCAATCGAATTTCCTTAGGACTTTGCTCAGTACCCCAAAATGCACCCCCAATGCAGTCTTGAGGCTTGAAGCTAAATAATGAATGAAAGCTAGAAAATAACTTTTTTTTTTTTTTGCATAAAACATGTAGCTCTACTGTTAATTATCTCATTCTGATTTGTTCCAGGGCATGAAGGAAAGATTGGGATGGCAGCCATCCGGTTGAAAGATGGGCTTTCCTTTGATGGAAAGAAGCTGTTTGTACATACCAATGATTATCTGCCCAGCTATGCCATACCTCGCTTCATTCGCATCCAGGTGAGAAATGGTAGTTTTAGGCTAGTCTGCTCTCACCACAGCAAGCTAAGAAAGCATTAGGACAAATGACTCAAAAACACAGACCTCAGCATCATAAGGTGTAGTAGAAATGGAAGTGCTGATGCCAATCAGAGCAACAAGAGGAAGAGAAGTAACTGTAGGCTTGATTTCATCAATAGTACTACTGGAATGAATTCTACTAAGAATTGCTAGGAAAGAAAGCTGTCAGATGAGTCTGTACTTGCATGGAGTTTCTTCACTTTAAAATGCATTCATTTTATTAAAGAGTAGGTGTACACTGAATTTTTTTTTTTTTAAAAAAAGAACCTAATTAGGAACAAAAAATGGGAATAATGGAAAGAAACAGTATATATAAATTCATCTGAAATCTTAAGAACCAAGTTTTATATATCCAAATTCAGTATTTCTACACAGAGGAACTGGATTGGCTATGGTATATTAGATGGGTTGGAGAAAGCAGAATGGGAAAGCTGGGGAGAAGCATCGGGCAGAGTTGGTTGTGCAAGGCGATGCTGAAAATGTGGAAAGGTTTGGGTAAGGGTTAAAAAAGGTGACGGGATGATGGTTGTTGGGGGGAGGAGATGGGGGGCATTGAGGACAGCACAAAATGCTGGAGGAGACAAGGCAGGGAGGGGATAGAGAAGGTTAAGGAAGGCAGTAGCCCATAAAGAGGATTGAGGAAAGCAGGAGGAGACCGGGGGGAACACCGTAATGGCAAACAGCAGGCAGAAAAAATATCAACTGGATGAAGGGTGGGAAGATTGGGGGAAATAGTGGTGAATATTTTGTTCTCCTGGTATAGTCAAAGATATGCAGTTGGGAATTTCTGCTACGCACAGGGTAGCTGCCTTGGCCTGCAATAGCTTGAATGTGGCAAGAAGACGTGGGATTCATCCCTAATCCCAGTATGAACACACCCTAGTTACTTTTTAGGGCAGTGTTTCTCAACCTGGGCAACTTTAAGATGTGTGGACTTCAACTCTCGGAAACAAGTCTAGCGGTTTCTCAAGAGGCCCCTATTTCTGTGCTGCACATAAATTCCATTTAAACCAGGAAGAGAGCCAACTCTATTGCTCAACCTGTCACTAAACAGTACATTACAGGTTTTGCACTGCTTCTGCTGACCGGGTCTTTGTGTGGCTGCATTCTCTACTGTTTTTCTAGTTGTGGGGGCAGCCCCATTTGCCTTCTCCTAAGCCATTTTGCCTATCTCAGGGGCTACTTCCAGATGTTGCTGGTCACAGCCACGCCCTGCTAATATTGCCATTCTCCTGCAGCACTAGTCATGGAAGTCATGGCTCTTTAGTGATTGTTCCCTACTGCTTTTTCCCACATCTCTCCTCTGTGGCTATGTCCTATCAGCCAGGCTGTTCTGAGACGTGGGTTTAGTGTACTAGGTAACGTTCAGAGACAACCTGACTCACAGGCAGAACCACCTCCATACCTGTGACCTGTTAGTTGGGCAATCTGACAGGTGGTTAAACCAGCTGTTCTAAGGACCCCCAACACTTGCCCATTCCTGCCTCACTACATATTGAGAAAGTGATTGGTGTGAATTTTCTCATGGGCAGATAACACTTGGTGGGAATCCATCCATTACTTTCCTTAACTTGTCTCACATTAAAACAGTAATGGAAGCACCACTCACTGGCCTTGTTATTGAAGCAGAGCAACAATGAAGGACTAATTCCTGATTCTGTTCTCACTGCTGCATTGTACTTTCTGCAGGCAGTTCTGGAGATCACAGGAACTTTCAAGCAGCGTAAAGGTCATCTGGTGAGGGATGGATTCAATCCTGCCACTATCAGTGAGCCCCTCTTCTTCCTGGATGACTCAGAAAAGAACTACATGCCCATGACTGAGGAGATCTATCACTCCATTGTAGAGAAGAAAAGGAAACTGTGAAAGAAGGTTCAAAGAGGAGCATAACAGCTTTAAAAGCACAGGGATCCCTGGAACAGCCATCTATGTTTTGATTCTGCTCAAGAACAAGGGATTTATGACCAGAACATTATTTCTTCTCTATCAACTTGAATCATGTATTTGTGTGTTCTTGAGAAATCTGTCCAACACACTAGTTTAGGGAATTTTTTGAAAATGATAAAATGTTGTTGCCACTTTCTCTGGCCACACAAAACTCTTGTTTTGGTGTGAAGCTTATCCTCAAGTCAGTATCTGGAAAGATGTAGAACAGTTAACCACTTTCTCCTCCAGTACTTTTCCATATCCTGCCTTGTGTCCGATGTCAAGGGAGGTTCAAAGCATCAGTATGATAGTCCTCAACTTATGACCACAATTGGTACTGGAACTTCCATTGCTGTGGTCGTTAACTCAGCCGCATCCAATTTTACAACCTTTTTTGCTATGGTAGTTAAGCGAGTCACCATGGTTGTTAAGCAGATCATGTAGTTGTTAAGTGAATCCGGCTTCCCCCACTGAAATTGCTTGTTGGAAGCCCCCTGGGAAGATTGCAAATGATGATCATGTGACCCCACGATGCTGCAACATTTGTACATACATACCGGTTGCCAAGTGCCTGAATTTTGATCATGTGACTGCAGAGATGCTGCAACAATCATAAGTGCAAAGACTGGTCATAAGTCACTTTTTCCAGCAGTGTTGTAACTTCAAACGGTCATTAAATGAATGGTCATAAGTCAAAGACTACCTGTACATAGTTAAAAGCTCACATCAATACATGTTCATGCACATGTCTTTAACATAATTTTCTTACAAAGTACTGATTTCTAAACTCAGATCCTGTCAGGTTCAGCCCAAAGAACCCCACGAGACAGTACAGATACAGTTCTGTCGCATTAATTAGCTTCAACCTCTCAGACAGAAAATCTCTCCAGACTAATCTACACTTCCCAAGCCAGCCAGCCAAAACACTGTGAATTCCTTAGGGTGGTGCCAGTCTCATCTTCTTAACCTTCCCACGCTCCTGCTGGGGGCTAAGGAAATGCTTATCTCCCCGAGCGTGACCTTCATCAAACCATTCCATCACAGATCCTCACAAAACACACTTCTGTATATTATTTTAAAATGTATTTTCATACTGGTGTAATGTATTAACCAATCTTGGACAAGAGAGACCTAGGTTCAAATTATCATTTGATCCTGGTGCTCACTGGATTATTTGGGCCACTTTTTCTCAGCCTAATCTACCTCACCAGCCTGTAATTGTGATGGGATGTGAGGGTGATCTTGGAAGATGGGGGGGGAAGAGACGCCACCTAGGTCGCGAACAATCAGATAAAAGAAAAAGGAGTCCTCAACTGAGTAATGGGCAGAGAAAGAAACTTAGGAATGACCCACCCTAACTACTCAGGTGGTAAATAGGGAGGGCAGGAGATTTGTACTTTCAGATGTGCAAGATTCTATCAATGTAGCCTTACAATAAAGTCGAATTATTTCACCTAGTTGTGTTTCCTGTCTGATTTACCTGGGAGGGCTGACAGTAGTTGAATGGATAAACTATGGGAGGATCCCCATCCAACTCTCTGTATCCTACCTGGATCAGAAAAAAAGTGGGATATTATAATCATAACCACCACCACCACCACCACCATAACAACTACCTTTGCAAATATGCTGGCTTGTTTTTTTAAGCGAGAACTATATTGCAACAATCAGAGAAACAGGAGACCCAAAGGCTGACTGTAACCTGCTCATTCATCTAAGAAGTATTGTTGTTGCAGTTCAAATGGCTTTGGAGTTCAGACTAAATGAAATTCTGGGGCATGCCTAGTTAGAAACAACTCATGACGTAGGTAGCTGAAGCCAGTCTACCCCACTCAGATGCTTTCCAGAAGTGATGGGAGAAATCCACCCAGACCTCCCAGTATAGGAGGTGTCATGTTGGAGACGGGTGCTATAAACAAATGAGATATAGATTTAATTCTGGTTTGTGGATTATCAGGCATTTAAGTCAATTTTTCCAAGATTTTAACCGTGCAAGCCTATTCTGTCTATTCAGAGTTCAGTGGAAATGATAGGCATATGAATATAAGTTTATTATCCCGTGAGAGAATCATATTCCTAATTCCAACAGCAATTATGTGAACAGGGTATTTATTTGATCATTACATAAATATGCCAAATCAGTGATATTGTAATTGTGTATTAAATTACTAAATAATTTAATCCCTGCTTTCTATATTCCTGAAACTACTATATAGGTGATACAGTCATAGTATAGACAGAGATGAGTAAACCATAGATTACAGGTGTGATCTCAATTGCAATAGAACAGCCATATCCATATCAGGCATATATATCAGAAGCTAAGAGTTCTTGAAAAGGGAAATGTTATGATGCAGTGGGAGAGGCAGGTGGAAAAAGTCTTCTGAGAGCCTTTCGAACTGTTTGTCTTGATAATTATTTGCAATACTTCTGCATAGGACAGAGTAAGAAAGTTGGGGATGAGAGTAGCAATAGAGTTCACCAGCAGAGCTTATTGATGGTGAAAGATCAAAGAATATATGGTCAGTGCAACTGGATCAGCAAAATGCAACCTGGAAATGATGATTTCTGGCAGAGGACACACAAAGCTACAAATGCAGCATCTGAATACTAATTGGATGGAAAGTTGGTCATAGTGGCCGTATAATTCATGCCTAGGTAATAGTTGCAAAGCCATCATCATGAGGAAGCAAGCACCCAAGATCTCCAGGAAGGAGGAGATAGATTTGCAAGAAGATGGACTTGTTTTTTTAAGCGAGAACTATATTGCAACAATCAGAGAAACAGGAGACCCAAAGGCTGACTGTAACCTGCTCATTCATCTAAGAAGTATTGTTGTTGCAGTTCAAATGGCTTTGGAGTTCAGACTAAATGAAATTCTGGGGCATGCCCAGAATTTTTTTTTTTTTGCTGTAGGTTCATCAGCTTCCTGGGTATGGAGGCTGTGGTGTAGGACACCTTCAGGGTAGTCAACATGGAAATTACCAAAAAAAAAAAATTAACCAAGTGAAGGTGGTGGTACAGTAGAGGATAAAAATGAACACTTAAATCACAACCAGGAGACAAATAAGAATATGGTACAGTTCTCCAGGTCTTGGAAAAATGAATCACCCATCTCAGTCTCAGTCCCAGATGACCTAGAAAGCTGGATCGGCTCAAATAGAAGCTGAGAGGTGGTGCTGGTGGAGGGGGGGGAGGCACACTGATGTGGGGAGAGAGAATGCCAGTCCGTCAGCCATTATTCAGGCTGCTTCTGAACACACGTATAGCATTCTTCAGCAGCTGATCTCCAGGCTGGGAGAAGTGGCCAGTGAAGAGGGGAGCTGGACTGATTCAAGCAACGTGAAAACATTTGCCGTGAACCAACCAACCAGGCCTCACATGTGCAATCCTATATAGAAACTAATCCAAGGAATCAGAGACCTGGCAGGTAACTTCACTTGCCACCTTGCCCAGTCTGGGCAGCTGAGTGGAGTAGAAGAGGGTGAGTTTTGACAAATAGCTATACCAATGCTTGTCCAAGCAGACAGCAAGTGCAGTTAATTCTCAAAACCAGCCTCAGCTTTACTTGTGGGTCCAACCATCTGTCAAATGACAGCAGTATCGCAATTGGCATGTGGCTTTCCTGGTGGCTGCTGATGCTGAGAAGGGAAAAGAGAAGGAGAAAAAGGGGCAGGCAGCTTTTTCTGCAGGAGAAGGAGGACACCATCTTCTGGATGCAAGCCAGAACAGAGGTGATTTGGATTCACAATGCGGGCAGCAAATTGTATCTCAGTTTAGTTTGCTGCTGGCTCACAGATGAATGCAGAACATTTTAACTGAACAGCTGGGGAAAGCCCACTGCCGCCTTCTGGGATTCTTTTTTTCACTTCCCAGTTTAGCATACAGCTCTGATTTTTCTTGGTAGTCTGCTATCCAAATACTAAAAGATCTGACCATAATTTCAATAAATTGCTGCATGTTGTTGTTTTTTGTGGTAGGGGGTATATTAGCTGCAGAATTTTAGAGGTGAGCACAGAAGCCTAGTCATAAGTTAAAGAGTCAACACTGACCTGAGGACACATAATCAATCAAACAAACCATGAAGAACATCAAGATTATATCTGACTTATGTAAGAACTCCGAGTTAGGTCCAGAGTTTGTTCTGCGCAGCTAGATTGACAGAGGCAATCTGTTCACCTCCTGCCCTTGCTATTCCCCAGTTCAGCTTCTGTAGCTCATGTGAATCAAAAAGGTTTTTATGTGAGGAGAGTTCCCTGAAAATTGGGCTGAACTACATTCCCTTGTGGCAATGCTTCTATTCAGTTTGAAGGATATTTTCTCCTGGGCCCCTCCAAAATGCCCCAACCAAGTTCTCCCAGCAGACGCCCAGCTTTCTATGTAGTATAGAGAAGTGTCCTTGGGACGGCAGCAATGGGCATCCCCTTCTACCAGCTCAGTTGCATGTCAGAATGATATGGGTTCAGTGTCACACCAGTGTTCATGGGGAGTGTTGGGAAGTCAGAGTAGAAAAGTAATGGGAAAGGTGCATTTGTCTCCTCTGAATCTCCACAGAATTCAGCCATAATAATACTTTGCCACCCTTTAAGTCATGCTATGAGGCAATGCTTTGGGCTAAAAGCAATTTACCCAAAGTCATACAATAAGCTTCAGCGATAACCAGGGATTTGAACTCTAGTGCAGGCCCACTTTAACATTTGTATGATTTCCTGTACAACCTTGTTGTCTAATAGTGCCAAACTGTGGAATTGCTCTGCAAACCAGACTGTTGGCAACATTGGTCTCATAAAATAATAAAGTTTGCCTGAATTGTACCAGTCCAAGAAGCTCTGACTTTCATTACTGATCACACTGAGCTGAGCTCTTGCGGTCAACAACCTTCCTTAGTAATGTTCAGCTGTCAGATAAGGATTCCAGGAGAGGAGCCATTTTGGAATGTGATCTTCAGCAAAGCCCAGCTAGGAGCAGCAGCTAGATGGCCTTGGCTGAGCTCAGCAACCTAAGCAGGGTTGGAATTGGTTAGTATTTGGAAAGGAGACCATCAGGAAATCTCAGGGTGGGAGGCTAGTCTAGATGTCAAAGAAACATGACCCACGGCAACAATGGCAAATCACTTCTGTATTGTTGAACTCAACGTAAAGGACACTGTACAGAGGCAAGCATGGCATTTTGCAGGAAAGCAGCTTCACTTTGATATAGAAACTCTTATACAACTTAAGCCCAAATTACCTTCAGGACTACCTAGACTTACGTATAGCCTGTTCCATCTCCATATTCTCATATTTTCCATCCCCACCTCCATATTCTCAGGTCTTCAGTTTCAAGTTCTACAACAGATGCATCCAACTCAGAATAGCTTCCACCTTTTTCATGTTGGATTTTTTTGCATAACCAACTGCTACTGGAAATGAGGCAGCCCCTTTATATCTACCCAGGCTTTGTACAGATTGTAGAGGTTTTTGTGCCGCTATTGATATGGCTCTTAATGCTTGTATGATAAGCTGAAGAAGACAGCAGGGCTTCAAAAATGCTTCAGAAGAAACCTGAACTTGGGGTGAGTGCAAGAGAGTTCCTCTCTGCTATTCACTAAAGCAGCCTTGAAGGACTGCATTAAAGACATGCCACTGTAAGTACTTGATTCATTAAATCCGCAGCATCTTTTTCAGGCTCACTGAAGTTTGTGGTTTAATGGGTAGCAATCCTGCCATTTAGGACATTTCCAGGAATAGAAACTTTTTACCTCTGATCTTTTTGAAGTTTGAACTAAGCTTAGTTTCCTAATGCCTTCCAAACAAAACTAATATTTCGTTTTTTGTTTTGTTATAATTAGTTTTAGACTATTTTCCCTGAAGGCTCAAAATACTGAAAGTTAGACCAGTTAGTAGCTGAACTGTTTGACTATCTGAGTTCAGATCTCTCTCCCTTCCTCTCTTTCTACCCTCTGTTATACTTGCAGGTAAGAAGTAAGTGGAATAAGTAAGAGAACTAAAACTTAAAAACATGCATAAAATAAAAACCCACTGTGAGAACAATTAAAAACCTATAAAAGAAATAGTAGTAGTAGTACTAATAATAATATATTTAGTAAAGATGAAATTCATAAGAGCAGTCCCAGCTCAAAGGTATATGGTAGCCCTATGTCACATTCACTGATGGTGCTACTTCCCACTGAAGCTAAGATGTGCATTTTTAGAATGATTCAGAAGGTGGGGTGGTGTTAGTGGCATTAGTTAAGATGGATCAGTGCCTAATCAGCCTTAGCTTAAAGCTGGCCTTGCATAACAGCCACACAGAGGTGATTTTCAGCAGGATGTTGCTCAAAGTTCCTCACCGGTTTGGAAATATGACCCAGATCATGCCTTCAGCACTATTTTTCAAAATAAATATTGCCAATTTGTAAAGATCGTATTTTAAAATCATGAAGAACATCATGTGTAATTTAGCTGGACAAGTTCCTTAGCCCTACAACCACAACTTTTCAGAGCCTCTCAGGCATATGATGAGCATCGCTTTAATGCAACAAGAATTTGTTTTATCAGATATATGAAAAGTATCACGAAAAGGATATCATTGCAGTATTTTGTAATGTTATAAACCGCTACAAGGTTTACTTAAATGGGAATATCTCTGTCTCTGTCTCAACATCTGGACCCCACGTTGCTTACTATTTTGGTCATTTTCTGCTAAATTAGATATATTCCCAGCCTATACATGATAAGCCATATCATGTCTGTCATATAATGTAAGCTATGACATGTACGTGGTCCTGCATTTTGAAAGTTCAGACCCAAATGGCAGAGTGGCTAGGATATCACACTTGGACAGGAGGCCCTGAATTTACATTTCTGCTTAGTCTTGGACCTCTGCAGATGAGAGTAGACTGAGTGGTGTCTTCCTTCCTAATTTATCTTGCCAAAATTTGATAGCTTTGTATACTGTATGCTGTCCTGATCTCTTTAGAAGGATGCTAAGTGATAATTGTGAGTGATAGTACTGCTGTACTGGATGCTGTCCATTCAATAAATAAATCTGATTGGAGGAAAGACCACTTACTTTAAATGGATTTTGTCTCATAGGAATGGCATTTAATGCAGATAACACAATTGTTGCACAATCATTGGTTATTTATTTTTATTCAACCTGTGCTTCTCCCAAATTCATTGCTCTTTACAAGAATCCTAATGCATAGGTCTCCTGCTCCCCCTGCCCCCCGACCTCTACCTAACTGTGGCACAAACGTGTCCCATGCCACAGCATCCACCCTTTTGCCTTGCCCTCGTAACACTGACTTCATTTCAGCCCCAGCCTATGAGTGGGGTAGCCTTCAGTTGTCCTTAGCTGTACTGGCTTTTAAATAGTATTTATCACTCTTCCCAACTTATTCTAACAGTGAGCGTCAAGGTGTATAAAATCTGGTAGGTTTTGTCACCCATTACTGTGGAGCGAAGATAGACTGCCGTGACTTGAAACAGGCAGTCGAAGCAGAATAGAGGTCAGTGACATGGGCAGCAAATATCATGCTAATGATAATGTGGTTTTCTGATGACTCAAGGAGGTGTGGAGAACACTTTATGGCAGAGTGTGCTTCAGTCAGGTAGGCTGGGGATGTTAGGAGTGGCAGTTCAGCACATCAGCAACACAAGTAGGGGAAAGGCTGATTTCCTGTGTCTACTATAGTTTCTGGGCGGGTTCTGTTGTACAATTGCTGGAGGCAATACAGTAGTGATCTCAGAGCTGCAATTAATTTCAGTGTCCCCACAAAACAGTATTGGCATTAGGCATGGTTGCCTATCAGATTGTTAGCTGTCCCCCTGACCTCACACTAGAAGAAAGCAAGCTGAATGAAAGAGTCATTTATGATCTTAAATCTAAACAATCCAATTGGACAGAAAACCCCAAAATATGTTCTTGAAGACTCAGGCTGTTTCCAGGAATGGCTTCTGTGATGAGATAGCTGCCTCATCCTCTGGGGTGTCTAGGCAGGATTTCTAAATTTGTCGTTTTTAAAAATTAATTCATATTTGATTTTTTCAAAATTACATAGTGCTTGCACATTTTAATATGCCTGTAACGTTTGATCCTAGATGGTTCCAGGACGCTTACCTCTTATATAAACAATGAATTTCCACCATTCTTTGTAAAACAACCATTTATTACTTTAGCTTGTCATAGGATGAACTTTACCAGATACTTTTTCAAGTCAAGCTGTCGACCTGATCTTATCATTCCATCTATCCATTGAAATGTTATCCAAATATTGCCATTGTTTAGCAGTGGTGTTTCTAAACTTGTGACCTATTTGTTTTTCCTACTACTAGTAGTTTTTTTTTCTACTACTACCATATTTCTCCTTACCAGAAATAAAAATCCCATTATGCACTTTATGTGGGGTTGCCTTTGCAGACTCTGAACACTGCAATTGGTTCAAAATACAGCAGCTTACCTTGGTTGGCAACAGATTTCAAGGACAATTCCAACTGCTGGTGTTACCTATAAAGTTCTATATGGGTTGGCTTCAAAGTACCTGCAGGAAGGTCTACTGTGGCTCAATCCATCCATTACAAGGTTCCCAACTCAGGAGACCATGACCAACGATTCCTCCCTTAGGCATGAAAACCATTTGGGTGACTTTCCTCCAGTCCCTGTCTCTCAACCTAACCCACCTCAGAGGGTTGTTCTTGTTTTGTTTCAGCAAAACAGGCAAAGAACTTTATGGCGTGTCAAAGACTACAAGTGCTGAATTACTTAATTAAGCTCAATTAATTCAGTGGGGCTTATTGTGAACAAATGTGCATAAGATGACAGCCTTATAGTGTTATAGCAGTGCATACTTTTGTGGAAATGAGGTTGCTTCATCAGTTACATCAATCAAATTTAAATAATTGTAATGTTTGAAAGCAGGGAAGTGCACCCTGTTTGGGGCCAAGGGTTTAGATGGTTTTTGAATAGCAATTCAAGGGCAGCCCTCCAAAAATGGAAAAGCCAGGATAAAAATTAAATTAAATTTTAATTAACATTAATATTAAATCAACTAAATACAAGAAATATGTGTTTAAGAATTTTCCTCTTGCAGCTTATTAAAATTAATATGATGGCAAATTTGGTTGGTGATCTGGAGGTGGCACATAAGATAATGTTCCTTTTCCTATCATTTCCAGCTTGCAGAATGTTTCACTTTCAAGGATTCTTGCTAAAGCTTCTATTTTCTCAGAACTCTTCCTACAATGGTTTAATGTGGGGCTCTGCTTCCTGTTTGAGATTTTACCACCTCATTACATTAGCTTCTTAGTCAACTCTGCTTCTAGCTATGGTCTTCAGATCTTTTTCAACCTGGGTTATGAAATTGAAAGGCCTCTGGTTTTTTTTTTTCTTTCCTCTTTCAGCCAATAACATGCTTCTGTAAATTGCCAGCTGTCAAATGTAACATTCTGATCACTGATGCATACTAGGATTCTTCAGTCTCCCAGTCAAATCTGTTGACTCTTTGTCAATCCAAAGTGACAGCTTGAACCCTCTCTTCCCTGACAACCATAGCCAATTCGATCACAACTGTATTAGTCTCAATACATAGTTGCAGACCTAGGCTTTTAGCCTATTTAATCACATTATAAGCTCACTTAGCGGTCATTTTTAGAACACACACTTTACAATATACAGAAAGAAATACAATGTTCTTTGCCCATGGCCTTGGATCCTACTGTCTCCCAGCTGATCTATTTAGAAGGTTTTATAAAGATTAAAGGGAAAGAACCATGTACACCACTCTGAACAACTTAGAGAAAAGGCAGACTAAAACCTTTTTTAAAACCAACCAACCGACCAGCCTCGATTATGCTGCTTACAAGAAACATGTAAATCCTGTTAATGCCTAGTGTTTAGTCTGTACAAATGCTAAAACTAGTTATCTTATAGTGTGAATATTTCAAAGCCTTCCTAATGAACCCACTGTTGAATTTGCAGACTTGTAGTCCTATCATCAGTATCATTATAGAAGAGAGAGGTGAGGTTGGGAAAAGCAAAAGAGAAGATTACAACGTCTATGATAATGAAGGCAGGCTATAATGAAAGGTAATTACAGAATATATGCTCAGTAAGAGCAGTGCCCTAGAACAGTAATATGAATCTCAGAATGATTTTTGATGTGGGCTGGGTAGACCCATAAGCTCAGGATCCCACCATTGGCTGGATGCAGAAATTGATTCTGTGGTGATTACAGTATATAGTTTAAGGAAGCACAGATGGCTAAATATTGCTATAAACCACTACCATGAACAAGCAGGCTTCTGAGGGTCCAAGGTGTGAAATAAATCAATCTACAAAAGTCATCAACATAACTATATGTAGTTACTTCTTTGCAGTTGTTCTGTCAGTATCTTAGTGAGTTTGATTAACTGTGTAGGGTATCTGTAGATTGGCCATTGAAGCAGTAAAAAAATTAAATGTGGATATAGAAAGAGAGATTACTTTAAATCATTGAGAGGTTCAGGATGGTGTCAGGGAGGTTAAAAAAATAACAAGTATCACAGTGCAAAGAACAGTATGTGAAAATCCTGTAGATCAAGGAACCCAACTAATTCAGATTCAGTCACTATGGTCAAATTAGGCTCATCCATCTCCTCCATTATAATGGGCTGGAGGGAAATAAAATGGCTACCAGATCTGAACTCCAAAAAATCTAGATCACCATGAGATGGCAGAAAAGAGACACAGAAAGCTTTTTCTTCCATCTACTGATAATTCAGATTTTTGCAGCCAGATCTAGTGCTAACAACATCAGTAACAACTGAGACATTGGAAAAGAAGATTAAAAAACAACTGGGCAGTTATTTGGCTACTAAGAATTTTTTACTAAGAAAATACCCTACAAAGAGGAATGGACTTAATTAGCAGAAAGTTTATACTGGCAAGAACAACCATGATCCATCTGCCCAGCAGTCAACATTTTCTTAGATTGTAGAAATCTACGTACACTTTTCATTTTTAGTGCTAAATAATACAAAATTGAGCTAGCTATCTTGTGACTTACCAAATCATAGAAAGTCAAACTATATATTATTCATCAAGGTGTGTTATGAAATTTTTTTTTTCTAAAGATGCAACTTCTAATTGAATGTCTCAGAGAAGTCTAACTCAACCCACATAACACATTTTCCCATTCAAAATCATTCCTGCAACTTAATCCTCATTCCCTTGCAGGATTCTAACTGTGCATAGATCCAATTTTCAATCCCAAAACTCAGTTCTGGAATATATGAAATGATAGTGGTGTTTCTGAGTAGGCAAATTTTTCTTAAAATGTTTATTTCAAAGTACAGTGGTACCTCGGGTTGCGAACCACCTCATGTTACGAACCAGATATGCGGCCATTTTCCCTGCTGCCACGCGGTCACGGCTTCCTGTGGGCGAGATCGTGGTAGCAAGGAGACGTTTGGTGAGGCTTGTGGTGTGTTTTGTGGAGTTTTGGAAGGGTTTTGGTGTGCTTGTCAGCATGGCTCCAAAGAAAATGCAGAGCAGGCTTGGCAAGAATAATTCATTTCTCGAGGGTTATGCAGCGCAGGAAAAAACAACTGACTTTAGACAGGTTTTTCCCCAGAACTGAGCCTGCAGCTAAGAGGCAAAGAAGAGAGGAAACCCCTGAAGGAGATCTCCCCAATGTCCTTTTGGAGGGGGACTCTCCCTCCAAACAATAACTGCCTCCCCACCCCATTCTCCCTCTTCATACTGTGCTGTACTGTACTTTTTTTCATGTTTTTGTGGTTTAAAAATAAAATGCATATGTTTCAGAACGGATTAACCGTATTTACATTGAACCTTATGGGGAAATTTGCCTCAGGTTGCGACCAAATTCGGAGGGAGGGCGGAACGGATTAACCGTATTTACATTGAACCTTATGGGGAAATTTGCCTCGGGGTGCGACCAAATTCGGGGGGCGGAACGGATTAACCGTATTTACATTGAACCTTATGGGGAAATTTACCTCGGGCTGCGACCAACTCGAGATGTGATCAGAGTCACAGAACGGATTAAGTTCGTAACCCGAGGTACCACTGTAACTACAAATGCAGAGAAATATAAGCCAAAGGGCAACTTCTGAGCAGAGTTGAATTCTGTACTTTTACTGACTGTCTTAGCTAAGGTTTGGTAACAGATAAATATTAACCAAGAGGCAATTTGCCAAAGACAATGTGTAACCATTTAGCTATGTATCAATTCACCTGCAAAATGAAGTAAATGTGTCCAGTTCCTTCTTTCCCAGAATTTATGACTGAATGAGTGTGAAGTATTGATAAAATTGTTCTCATATCTTGGCTTGACATTGCAAAATCATCTTTGAGTGCCAATGCGGTATAATGGTTAGCAAAATGGACTTGGACCATGAAGGCCCAGGATCAAATCCTTTCAGCTATAATGTTTAGCTCGTGACCTTGGATAGTCACTCTTTTGTAGCCTACATTATCTTGCAGAATTTTTACAAGGTTAAAAGGGAGAAAGAACACCATATATTCTACTTTGTGTCTGTCTTCACCTCAATTATTGCCTAGACTGGCTTTTGATGACTCCCTATCCAAACCTATAGTGATAATTATGTTATAGACTCCTGAGAAAGCTATACATGGGACACCTGCTAATGCTAATACTGGTTGGCTGGTTTTATAAAACACACTAACTCAATATTTCATAAACTGTATTTGTGGAATATCACTGATCTGCAAACAAAGGTGTGGGGCTTGGGTCCAGTCAGTTTCACCAGCCAAGCAAGTATCTTATCCATAATAAAAAGGATCTTTCCTACTCAGTGTTACATTGAAACAATTGGAGGGGAAAAAAATCATCACTGGAAAACCTTTGGATGAACAATTGCAGAGAACATGAACTTTTAGGTGAAAATATTGTGGGTTTTTTGTTTCTTTACAACCAAGACCAGCTATTGAAATAGGATGAATGTTATGCTGATTCTAAGACATTCTTTAAAAAACCCTCAATCCAGACATTGAAAGAACTGGCCATCAAAAGTAAACTTGCTTATCCTGTTAATATTTATAGTATAATCAATGCATTTAATATAAGGAGGGAATAATATAATTAATCATGTTTTAAGTCAATATTCCTTTTATTCCCCCCCCCCCATTTTAAAGAAATATTTATAAATGTTGCAGATAAAAGGAATGTATTGCTGGTGTTCTATGATCTGGAGAAGTTTAAGAAACACTGCACTGAAACCAGATTAATAAACATAATTGCTATGTTCACATAACATGCTATTCCCAGTAAAACATATCATGGTTTGATGTGATGGCTGAGTTCATACAATCGCTAGAAGAATTTCACAAAATACTGAACCACAACCTCATTTTAGTTTAGCATGTTATGTGAATCCAGCTACTCTATTTCATGACATTAATTAAACACTGAGCAGAGATTTTGTAGTACTTAGGAACTTTATGGAAATGCATCTCCCTCCGTTAGTCTGGGTGTGAGACTGGAACTGCTGTTTTAAACTGAGAGTCTAAGTCTATAAATTCCACTTTGAACTTTAAATTTTATCTTGGAATAAGCAGCTGGTTCCTCTGAGGTCCTATAGGAGCACCTTCTCTTCCTCCTCCATGTTCATGTCCAAAGGCATCCTCTGTTCTTCTGAGACCCTTCCCACATGGAAGACATCAACGTATTCTCAACATGTGCAGCCAGGGAGCCACTTTAATGACAATGATCATAGTACATTCAAAGGGTTGGCTTCAGAGCACCCATGGGTGCCATGGTCCCTGCCATGCCACTAGATGGTGCTCAGGCATCATATATTAATATAGATCAGTGTTGTCCAAACTCAGCCACTTTAAGATGAGTGGACTTCAACTCCCAGAATTCCTCAGCCAGCTGGGGAATTCTGGGAGTTGAAGTCCACTCATCTTAAATTGGCCAAGTTTGGACAACACTGATATAGATGAATCTATTAATTCATACACACATGCATAGACACACAGAGTTCATGAAATAGTCATAACGTACATGATTTCTATGTTCTCATATGAAATCTCCTTGTGGCCACATTTAATTTAAAAAGCACATTTAAAAAAAATGAGTTTCATGTTGCAGTGGTTATTCTTAGCCCTAAATCACTGTATGAAATTGAGCAATGCTGCCTGCTGCCTATAAAGGTTAGTAACTGCTGTACTAGTCTATCTCTTTGGGATTAAGTGTTTTCTCAAAAATTGAGTCAACATTTATCTGCAGGCATTCTTCTGAGAAAAGATCTTACTTTTTCTCAGCCACATTGTTTTCCTATCTGGGGTTGGGAATTCTGAGGACTTTAAAGTAAGTTCTCCTTCTTCTTCTGACATAATTTTGGCTGTGGGTATGATGAAGCATGCTTCACTGATGATATGGTTGCCGATGTAATCTGTGGTGGGATCTGCCCAGCTCCTATTGACCACGTTAGGCTGCTGAGGGCATGCCTCTTCTCCGGTCACTAAACAGTGCTCTCTATGGCCAGGTTGGCTGGGGCTGCCTGAGAAGCCAGATGCCTGGTTTCTGCAGAGCCACCTGGCTGAAGGGTGCTTTCTGAAGCACATGCTAGGTCTTGCATGGGCTCTCTATAAACACAGGTTTAGTGCTTTTTGGAAAGCGGATTAGACCTATGTTTTAAAAACAGGAATAGTGCTCTCTTCACAGAGCATTTGTCCTCTGCTGCTGTTATGGGAAGGAGTGACCTTGAGGAACAGCAGGAAGAACTGCAACCAAGACAACAGTCAGATAAAAGAAATCTGAGTCCAGGCCAGATTGGTAACCCAAGTAAGCACCTCAGATAAGACCCCCTCTAGTTCTCATGAAGATAAAGGGGGGGGGAAGCATATTCAGACTTGCAAGATTCTGCTACTGTAATCTTATAATGAAAGTAGTATTAGTGTGTGTGACTTTGGTTTCCTAGTCTGGTTTACCTTGAAGGGCTGACAGCTGCACAGAGAGTTGGTCTCAGCTGAGAAAGAAAGACAAGTTCTGCCAGCTGTGTGTTGCTGGTTCTGTTACCAGTGGGAATATCAAATATTTTCTGCTGCTTCTGCCCAGAAGAGTATTGTGTGACTGTAGCTTTTACAATGTTTCTGACTTTGGGGGCTGACAACATTTTGCTTTTTTCATTCTGGCTATCCATGGGCTACTTCTAGGCGCTGCTATTCACAAGTTCAGAAATGGACTCTGCCAGCACTGCCATTCTCTTGCAGCCCTAGTCAGAGACAGAACTTGCTCATTATCAGTCACTTCCTCCTGCTTCATACCATGTGTAAGATTTGCCCCGTTCGACAGAGAAACTCTCGTGACACGTGTGGTTCACAAAGAAGGTTTACTCATGCGTAACGTAGTAGTCACAAGCAAAGCCAGGACTGGCTTGGTACAATTGCATCACTTGTTATATTCCCCCCTTCCCGCGCTTTTTCCCGCCTCGTGATCGCGTTGCAGCTGTGGACTATTGGGCCCCCCAATGTCCCCCTTGATCGTTCATGATGGCAGGGTCGGTCAGAGTCCATTGTCCTTGATTGCCAGTCCCCTTCCGGCTGGGTTGATCCCTCCCTGCTACGTGCAGACCCGCGGGTTCTGTGCTGCGTTGCGATCTTGTTTCGCTGCCCTGCGGCCCCGTTCCTTGCATGCTCGCGCCGTTATCAGTTCATAGTTAAAAGCTTCCGCTGTGGTTTTCCTGTTTAGCTGGCCGCAGGTGGCTCGTTAATTAGCGGCGCTTTCGGTTCCTCTTTTCCCCGCTAGCTACCGCCGGTGGATTCCGCGTGGTCTGGTTGCGAGCTTCCCTGCAGCCCCGTGCTTCCCTGAAGCCTCGTGCTGACCGAACCTGACATGCCGCCCCCCTGAAGACAACTCCCCCCTCGGTTCTATTTCGGCTTCCCGGGGTATTTACTGTAAAAGTCCCGCACTAGGTCCGGCGCCCTTATGTGGGTTTTACTCACCCATTCGCTGTGGGACTTGGGGAAATGTTTCCATTGCACTAGGAGCTGGGTCTGCCCCTTGTGCCTCCGGGCGTCCAGTATCCGGTTGATTTCGAAGTGCTGCTCCCCCCCGACCATGATGGGTGGCGGTACTCCCTCCGCCTTGTGCCAGGCGTTCCCCGGCTGGTGCAACTTTAGCAGGCTGCAATGGAACACCGGGTGGATCTTCCCGAGGCTTTTCGGGAGCGTCAGCCTGACGGTCACCGGATTGATGACCTCCGTAATGGGGAACGGCCCCACAAACCTCGGGCTGAGTTTTTTCGATGCCTGGTGCGTCTTTAGGTTTTTGGTTGACAGATACACCTGGTCTCCCACTTTCCATTTCTCCTCGGGGAGCCTCTTGCGGTCCGCGTGCTTCTTGTAGTCGGCTTTGGCTCTTTGCAATGCCGCGTGCGCCGCTCGCCGGGTCTCGTCGATTTGGGCGAACCAGGCGTCCAGGGAGTTGATCTGGGATTCCGGCTGAGGCAGCTCCGGCATGGGGACGAAGTCTCTCCCGGTGGCTACTTTGAACGGAGAGAACCCGGTACTCTTGTGGACGGCGTTGTTGTATGCCACCTCCGCGAATGGTAGTAGCTCCGCCCAATCGTCCTGTTGGTGCCCCACGTAGCAGCGCAGGTACTGTTCGAGTCCCCCGTTCAGGCGTTCCGTGGCTCCGTCCGTCTGCGGGTGCGCCGCGGAGGATAGGGCTTGTTTCGTCCCCACCCGCTTCAGGAACTCCCGCCAGAACCGCGCGATGAAGTTGCCGCCCCGATCGCTGACGACCCGTCGAGGTGCGCCGTGGAGTCGGTAGACATGTTGCACGAACAGTCTCGCCAGCCCCTCGGCCGTGGGGACTCGCCGGCACGCTACAAAATGCGCTTGTTTGGAGAATAAGTCCGTGACCACCCAAATGGCGGTCTTCCCCTTACTCTCCGGGAGCTCCACTATGAAGTCCATGGCGACCTCTTGCCAAGGGCCGTCGGGTTCCGCTACCGACTGGAGTAGGCCTCTAGGTTTGCCTTTGGCTCCTTTCGCTGTCGCGCACACCGGGCAACCCCCCGAGTACGCCTCCACGTCCTTCCGGAGCGTGGGCCACCAAAACTGCCGCCGGATTAAGTGGAGTGTCTTTACGAAGCCGTAATGCCCCGCACTCCGGCTGTCGTGGGCTCTCTCCATGACCTCCCGTCGGCAACCCTCGGGCACGTACAGCTTTCCTTCGTGCCACCACAACCCCTCTTGGCCGGTTAGCGCCTCTCGGTTCTGCTTGAGCCAAGCGTCCCGCTCCGCCACCTCTGCGAACCCTTGCCTTACTTCAGGCGCCGCGTCCCGTCGCTCCCCCTTGGTCTGGCTTCGGGTCACCGCCTTTGCAGCCAGCCTGCTGGCGGGGATGACGGAGTCCACGATCTCCTCCCGTAGGCTGGCGTGTTGGGGCATGCGAGACAGTCCATCTGCTAGGAAGTTGCGCTTCCCGGGGATGTGTTTCAGTGTGAACCTGAACCTCCCGAAGTATTGGGACCACCGTGCCTGTTTGGGGGATAGCTTACGCGGGGTCTTCAGGGCCTCGAGGTTCTTATGGTCCGTCCACACCTCGAACGGTTCAGTTGCCCCCTCCAGTAGATGCCTCCACGTGGCCAGCGCCCACTTGACCGCGTACGCCTCTTTCTCCCACACCATCCACCTCCTCTCCGTCTCGGTGAATTTGCGGGAGGCGTAGGCACACGGGTGGATGGCCCCCTCCGGGCTGGGTTGGAGCAGGACTGCCCCCATTGCCACGTCTGATGCATCCACTTGGATTATAAACCGCCGGTCTGGGTCGGGATGGCGCAGGATCGGCTCCGCGGTGAACTGCCGTTTTAGTTCCTCAAACGCCCCCTGGCATTCTGCAGTCCACGCGAGTGCCATGCTGGGCTTGGGGGGTTTCCCAGTGCCCTTGGTTTTTAGCAGGTCGGTTAGGGGAAGGGCGATTTGGGCGAAGTTCGGGATGAACTGACGATAGAAGTTCGCAAACCCTAGGAAGCTTTGGAGTTGCCTCTGGGTTCGCGGCGCTTCCCAGCCCAGGACATCCCTTACTTTCGCCGGGTCCATCTCAATTCCCCGGCTGGATATTCGGTAGCCGAGGTAGTCTAGTTGCTCTCGATGGAACTCGCATTTCGAGAGCTTTGCGTACAGCTGTGCCTTCAGCAGTCTCTGGAGCACCGTGCGCACCAGGCTCACGTGCTCCGCCAGGGTCTCGGTGTAGATGAGGATGTCGTCCAGGTAGACCAGGACGTCCCGGTAGAGTAGGTCGTGCAGCACCTCATTTATTAGCTGCATAAATACCCCCGGGGCCCCTTTTAATCCGAACGGCATCACGGAAAACTGGTAGCTTCCGAGCGGGGTGTTGAACGCCGTCTTCCACTCATCTTTTGCGCGGATCCTGACTCTGAAGTAGGCTTCGCGCAAGTCCAGTTTTGTGAACACCCTCCCCTTCGACAGATGCGACATCAAGTCCTTCATCAGGGGGAGGGGGTATTTGTACTCCGTGCTGATTGCGTTCAGCCCCCGGTAGTCTACGCACATACGGAGCGAGCCATCCTTCTTCTCCCGGAATAACACCGGGGCCGCTAATGGTGACTTCGCGGGTTGGATGAATCCCCGCGCTAGGTTCTTGTCTATGAACTCGCGCAGGGCCCCCATCTCCCTCCTCGACAGGGAGTACATTTTCGGCTTAGGCAGGGTCGCTCCTGGCTCTAGCTCGATGGCGCAATCACTGGGCCGGTGTGGTGGGAGCTGGTCGGACTCCTTCTCCCCGAACGCTGCCGCCAGGTCTCGATACTGCCTCGGGATTCCGCCGCCCGTCGGGGGTTCCCCGGGTCCGGCCCCTCGCTTTGCGGTCGCCTCGCCAGTCGCCGCCACCTCCCCTCGCCTCGGGATCGTGGCGGGTCTCCGGGGTCCCGGCGCTGCTGCTGCTGCTGTTGCCGCCCGGGTCTCGGGCCCCATCTGCTCTCGCCCCGTCTCCCGGTGTCCCGGACCCTCCGCTTGCCCGCCGGTGGTTGCGGCTGCCTCCGTCTCCACGGCTCGGTCCCCTCTGCTCTCGCCCCTCGCCGGTCTGTCGACCCCGAACCGCACTGCCTCCACCGTCCAGTCGACTCGTGGATTCCGCCGCCGCAGCCACGCCAAGCCGAGTACCACTGCGTAGTCGGCCACCGGGACCACCACAAACCTCAGTTCTTCCCGGTGACTCCCGATCGTCATCTGGACCAGCTCGGTGTAATACTGAGCTGGCCCCCGCCCTGCCAGCGTGCATCTAGCTGGCTGAATGAAATGGGCTCCCGGAGGCGCCTCAGCTGTAGCCCGAGCCCCGAGACCACCGCTGGGTGCATCAAGCAGTGGGTGCAGCCCGAGTCCAGTAGCGCCCGTAGCTGCGCCTCCCCTCCGGATCTCATCCCCCGGACATGTATCCTCACCCGGAACGGTGGGCAGTCCTCGTCTCCTATTGGGTCCGCGCGCCTCGACTCCCCTGCTCGCACTGGGACGCCGTTCAGTGCGAGCGCGCCTCGTTTCCCGCCAGCTCCAAGTCCTCTCCGGAGGATGCTGTCTCCGGGGTCGACCACCCCCCGCGTCCTTTCTCGGTCACCGCCGCCACTGCCCCCTTCCGCGGTCGGTCACCGGTCCTTTTCCCGTTCGCACGCGGGGTTTTGACTTCGGGCCGTGGTGGGGCGCCTTCCCGCTCCGTCGGGCACTGCGCCGCTCGGTGGCCTCTGCCTCCACATCAGAAGCACAGATTCAGGGCTCTGGTCGCCTCTCGCCTCCCGGTGGACTGCCGCCGACCGCTCCGCCTCTCCTCGGGGGTCCTCTCCCTCGGCTGGTCCCTCGTCTGGTCCCGTCGTCTTGTGCTCTGTTGGATCTGCCGCCACGCCGATTCCGCCGTTCCGGCCAGCCAGATCCAATCCTTCACTGTGGGCGGATCGTCCCGCCCCAGTGCCCGTTCCAGGATCTCTGGGTTGAGTCCCCTCTTAAAATACTTCACCTTCAGGGACTCCGGCCAGTCCGCGAGCTTCTCGGCCAACCTCCGGAACTCCAGGGCATATTCCGATACCGATTTGCCCCGCTGTCTGAACTGTAGGATGTCGTCCTCCGCCCGCTTGGCGCTCAATGTGTCCTCGAATCTGTCCCGGAGCGCCTGCATGAAGTCCGGGAAACTCCGTAGTTCCGCCGCGTTGGCATCGTACAGCCCGATCACCCAGCTGGCTGCTTGGCCATCTAGCAGCTCGGCCACGTAGGATACCCTGTCCTCGTCTCTAGCGAATAGGTGACCACCCCTCTGCATGAACCCCCTGACGTGCGTCAGAAAGTGCGGCAGCTGTTCGGGGTCCCCTGAGAACTTCCCAGTGATACCTCGAAGTCTCAGGGCGTCTGCCGCCCGTTGGTCCTCCGACTGGGGCGCCGTGGGTGGTGCTGGCGGGGGTGCCGGACCGCCCCCCCTGTCGCTCGCCTCCTCGTTCACCGCCGGTGGCCCCACTCTCTGTAGTAGGGTCTGGAGCATCGCCTCCACGGCGTCTAGGCGTCGCTCGACTCTCTCCTCTAGTCGGGCGAATTTCTCGCTCCACTCACGGTTCCGGAACCCCAAACCCCGGGTCATCGTAACGCCTGAACCGTCTGGTCCTTGGTTCACGCCCATCGACCACCGCTCGGATGGAGGGCGCCCGGCCCTGGCCGCTGCCCCGTCGCTCCCGGGTGGCTCCGACCGCCCTTCCGCGAGCCTGGATTCCTCGCGCTCCAGCTGACCCACGGATTCCTCGTCGCTGGTCATGCCTGTATTGAGAAAGAAAACGCTCCTCGGTGGTACCGGGTAGCGCTGACGGTGAGTCCTGGCTTTATGTAAGATTTGCCCCGTTCGACAGAGAAACTCTCGTGACACGTGTGGTTCACAAAGAAGGTTTACTCATGCGTAACGTAGTAGTCACAAGCAAAGCCAGGACTGGCTTGGTACAATTGCATCACTTGTTATATTCCCCCCTTCCCGCGCTTTTTCCCGCCTCGTGATCGCGTTGCAGCTGTGGACTATTGGGCCCCCCAAGGGCCCCCATGATTGTTCATGATGGCAGGGTCGGTCAGAGTCCATTGTCCTTGATTGCCAGTCCCCCTCCGGCTGGGTTGGTCCCTCCCTGCTACGTGCAGACCCGCGGGTTCTGTGCTGCGTTGCGATCTTGTTTCGCTGCCCTGCGGCCCCGTTCCTTGCATGCTCGCGCCGTTATCAGTTCATAGTTAAAAGCTTCCGCTGTGGTTTTCCTGTTTAGCTGGCCGCAGGTGGCTCGTTAATTAGCGGCGCTTTCGGTTCCTCTTTTCCCCGCTAGCTACCGCCGGTGGATTCCGCGTGGTCTGGTTGCGAGCTTCCCTGCAGCCCCGTGCTTCCCTGAAGCCTCGTGCTGACCGAACCTGACACCATGCCCCTCTTCCACTTCTGCAACCTGTCAGCTAGGCTATTTTTGGATGTGGGTTTAATGTTCTTTCAGAAGAGCACTAGACTCATGACCAGATATAGCCTGACTTGAGACATCATAGGTGCAGAGCACGTCTGTGCCAGTGCCTTCTTAAGTGGGCATCTTGACAAATAGCTAAACCCTCCATTCCAAGCAGCCACCTATATTCACCCAGCCCATCCACATTAAGAGAAAAGATTGGTGGGAGTTTTCTCATGGGCAGGGAATGCTTCGTGGGAAGAGACACAAAGCTGATGGAATCTACACATTGTTTCCGTAACTTCCTTCCATTAAACCAGTAAAGAACACCATTTGTTGGTCTCATTACAGAGGCAGGATAGCACTTGACAGGCAGCAAATTTTGTACAGGCATACTTTTCTGGCAGCTTCACTTTCTATAGATGGAAGAGTCATTAAATATTTTCCAAACATCAAGGACTGTTTTAACACAGCCTTCTGCCTGTGACCATAATTTCAAAACATAATGGATGCACAAGGTTGAGGATAATACAAATGATACAAATCGTGTGATGCTGCCCAGCTTAGTTTTCAGCAGAAGAGCAGGATAAAAATAATAATAAGTATCAGTGAACTACCAGGCAATTTTTATTCCCTGAGGCCTACAGTTCCCAATAGTCAACATGTGAGAAGAAGGAGGAGGAACAATTATTGTTCAGTAAAAAGAAAAGCATTGTAAGTCTTCCTTGTTATCAAGCTATAAAAGGAATTTATAGTTATCTGAGGAACCACCTCTCCCCAATTGCATCTACTCATCCCATCAGGTCCAGCAGAAAGGGCATGTTGTGGGTCCCATTCACTAAGGAATGTCATCAGAGAAGACCAGGAGGAGAGCCTTTTCTACCACAGCACCTGCCCTCTGGAACACCATTCCCCTTGAGGTCAGATTGTCCCCGACTTTGCTGGTCTTCAGGAAAGGCCTGAAGACATGGCTTTGCCATCTAGCCTGGGATCTGGTAGTGGTGATATGGGGCCTGCAAAATGGCAATACTGTTAGTGAGATTGTGCTTTTCCATAGATTGTTTTTTTTTAATGCTTTTAATCATTTTTATTGTTTTAATGGTCTTTTGTTGTTAAGATTTTGGTTATATTTGTATTGGTTTTTGTGTTTTTAACTCTGTAAGCTGCCCAGAGTCATGTATGTGAGATGGGAAGCTATATAAATTGAACAAATAAATAAATTTCAAATATTTTCAAAGGGCTTACTGATAACATTCAGGAGATGAAAGTATGGTTCCTACACAAAGCTTTCGAGAAACCATTTGCTTATTATTTCTGAGATCACTGCTTTCCAAATGCAAAATCTTTTACTATGGAAAAGCTCTACGCCACACTATAAAAATAAATAATTTAATATGCAAGTATAGCTTGACGATTTTTGATTGGAGGAAATTTGATTTAATGTGATATTGCCAAACATTGGAATGGTAATCTTATGCAATAAGCTCTGTTCCCATTGAGCTGATTTTGTACACACACATAGACACGGGTTCTTGAACAGGACAGCGTTCCTGTTGAAGGCACCGCTTATTCATTTCAGTGAGGTGCTTCATGCTATGAAGGTGATGAGATTCAACTCATCAAAGCAAGAGGCAATGTTGCATTATAACACCCCATCACATGCTAGGCATTTCTGTTAGTGCAGACTAGTAAAATCAGTTGTACGCTAACAAGGAAGCTAGCATGGAAAAGTACCAGCAACAACCTGGGGAAAAGCCTCAAATTTCAGGAGGCAAGCCCCCGCAGCTTGTCATGTGCTCAATCGGAGCACATGATCCCTTGTGTTTCATGTATTATCATATATGGTTATGGGCTTGTATTAGGTAGTGTGACGTATATATGCTTAACCCAGCCCTCTGATGTACTAACCCAGCCCTCTGATGTACTCAATAAAAGAGGTTTCCAGACTCCGGTCTGGGCGCTCTCACCCCCCTCGAAGGAGAATCAGTTTGGTGTCTTCTTTCCCCTCACTCGTGGGAGGCCCGCTGTAACTGCGTGAATGTTACAAGGCAACACAAGATTCCTTTGTACAGCACTTCACATCACTTCTCAGCCTCTCTTAGCCTCTTCAGTTTTTACAAAAAACAAAGGTTTCCAGTAACTAACTATGAGCATCTGAAAAGGTTTTGGGACACATGCAGCATCTCTGTAGGAGCTTCATCCAGCTTTTGCAAGTATTGGAGAACATTATTGACCTCTAGCATAACCTGTCAAACTCTACTACTCATTTCTGAAGCATTAGGTTTTAATCTGTTCCCCAGGAGTGTGAATCTGACATACATATATAGCTTTTAATTGTTAAAGTGTTAGACTAGGAGTATGGGGATTCAGATTTTAGTCCACCCCTGCCATGAAAGGCCACTGGGTGCCTTTGGGCCAGTAATTCTTTCCTAGCCCAACAAACTTCACAGGATTCATATTGCGGGGAAAAATAAGAGGAGGAAGCACTACTGATGTTGTCTTGTACTTCTGAATGAAAGGTAAGATAATAAATAGAATGAATAAATAGAATTTGGACTCCAGCAAATAACTGGATCTAGATGGAAGAGGCTCTTTCAAGGTTGAATACCCTCCTCACAGCTTTCTTCATTTCTTTGTTCCTCAGACAGTATATAATAGGGTTCAGCACTGGTGTTACCACACAGTAGAGCACTGAAGCCAAGGTGTCCATAAAGAGAGAATGGCTGCTGCTGGGCCTGTTGTAATTGAACATGCAGGTGGCATAAAACAAGGTGACCACAGTGAGGTGTGAGGTACAGGTGGAGAAGGCTTTGTGGCGGCCTTGGGTGGAGCGGATCTTCAAGACTGCCATTACAATGTGGGCATAAGAAACCATGATGCAAAAAAAGGGACTGATCCCAAGGATCATGGTCACTGCCAGCAGTATCATTTGATTAGGGAAAGTGTCCACACAAGACAGCTTGAGGAGCTGGGGGACATCGCAGAAAATATGTTCAAGGCTATGAGAAGCACAGAAGGGGAGTTGGGCCGTCATGACAGTGTGTAGGATTGAATTGAGAAAACCACAACCCCAGGAGGCCACTGCCATTCCACTACACACTTTACTATTCATGATGACTCCATAACTGAGGGGATAACAGATGGCGATGTATCGGTCATAGGCCATCGTGGCCAGAAGGAGACACTCAACTCCTACAAAAGCCACAAGAAAGTATAGTTGGGCCAGGCAGCCCTGGATGGAAATAGTCTTTGTCTCTGCCAAAAGATTCTTAAGCAAGTGGGGTAGCGTAACAGATGTGTAACAAATGTCGAGGAATGATAGGTGCCGGATAAAAAAGTACATGGGAGTTTGAAGGCCAACATCCAGCCATGTGGTGGTCAGGATAAGTCCATTTCCAAGCAAGGTAGTGATATACATAGTGAGAAACAGGATAAAGAACAAAGCTTGGGGATCAGGGAAGTTGGAGTAGCCTAGGAAAACAAATTCTCTTCCTTCAGCAGTTTGATTTCCAATATGCTCCATGTTTTACATCTGAAATGAGGAAGAGGACATGGTGAAAAACCAAGAAATAAAACATAGCTGGACATTTTGCACACTTCTGCCCACACAACTGTTCAAATCTTTTCCAGCACCATTCACATATATTTATCTTATTTGGCATCTCTGTGTCATGTAATATAGTCATATGTTTTCCACAAACAAGCAGGCACAGAAAAAGTTATAAGAATGGAACCTATTATAACTATATGTAAATAATTTCCTCCTTGTGGCTTTAACAGGTTGTAAAGAGTTCTAGATACACTTACCTGACAGTAAACCCCTTTACACTCAAGGAAACCTATTCCTGAGTACTGCAACTGACAAGATTGCACTGATGGCATTGAAAACATATTGCAACACTTTCAACTGTTTTAATAAGAATGTTCCTATTATTTTCTAAATCAATTTTGAAAAATAAGTCTAATGAAATGGAGGTTGGTCGGATTCCTCCACTGCTGGATTAAAGTACTCTGTACCCATCTTTGAATTTGCAGGAAACTAACCCTTAATAAAACATGCTGTCCCCTTTGCCAATTCTTAGTCTACTACTGTTGCCCTTGTTTCAAGTCACTGCAGGCATTTGAAACCTAATAGATTTTAAACACCTTGAATTTTTCCATGGATAGGTTTGGAATGAAGGGGAAAAACAGAACATTAACCCCAGTACAGCTGAGGACAACTTAAATCCGTCTCACTCATGGGCTGGGCAGAATATGAAGGTGGGATCCCCACTGGTAATTCACAGTCTTTTACGATCATCCAGTCATTTTTAGATGGATATAACAGTAATGAGGATAGGCTTTGTAACACCTTTACAATGGCCAGGTGATGGTAGAAGATGCTATAAACAGCCACATGTGGGACAGTGGCCTATGGCAATGTCATAAGAGCAGGATAAAAAAAGACATTGCCAGGGTATGGTCTCCCATAACCCCATGATTCCTGGTTGTAAGAGTGAGAAAAGTCGAGAGAGAACAGATAGTGAAATGGTGCAGATGCTATATGTGGATGGCCATTAACATGGAGATAATATTATTAAAAGAAGGTAAAAGTCTTCAGATATTTGAAGGGGCATCATGTGGAAGATGGAGCAGACTTATTCTCCATTGTTCTACAGGGCCCAGCTAGGGGTGGAAATGGTTGGAGAGAAGATTCAGCTAGATAAATGGGAAAAAAATTCTTGAATGTAGAATGGGCAACCTTGGTGTTTGTGGATTCTGCTTTTCAGGAAGTCTGGAAACTCTGATGCCAGAGTTTCAGATCCTATACTGCACGGTTCCCCAATATCGACGGGTGGATGGGACTATCCAAGGAGTTGAGTATTAGTATTCATAGTACTATTAGTTAAAGTAGTATTTATTAAATTATTTTCATATAATCAATGTTTGGGGGTCGATGAACAATCTGAAACTTTGTGAAGGGATCGATGGTCTGAAGAGTTTGGAGATCTCTGCTCTACTGAACAGGATACTGAACTGGATTACCTCTGAGGACCCTTATCAGCGTTGCAATTTTACATCAAGCACACTATTAACTTCAAACATCTCTGCTACCACATGCACTGGTGATGTGATATAGACTAACTTTCCATCCTGATCTATTGGGAATGCAACCCCGGTGGCTGGATTGACTGGCAGTTCTGGGAATCAGCATAACTGGTGTTAGTCTGGTGTTGAATTTTGCTTTGTAATAACATGAATAATGATCCTACACCCTAAGCACAAACAACAAAATGAAATATGAACATAGCACATGACAAAGAAAGTGCATGCATGAAGGGGAAAAAGAGAAAAAGGTACTTAGTCCAGCAGATAAAAAGAAGGAAGGCAGGCTATAGTGTGAAAATATATTTACCAGTCACTTTTGTAATAGTCAGCTCGCTTCTGGATTTTTTCAGAACACCAAATAAACCTATGCATACTTCAGTTCTTATTTTACAGTATATCCAAACTGCCGCAATGTATTTTTAAATTTGATAGCTAGAATATAAAGATATCCCAGTGCCTTTGGGATTATTTCACTCAGAGGAATGTGGTAATCTTAGACAATTCCCAATCCAGTTTTACTATTTTTCTCCCAAGTTATAACATCTCTTGATTGAACTCAGAAGACTTCACAGTCAGCCCAGCTCAGTCTGGGAATTATAGCAAACATTCTGATGAGTTTAATTAATTTTTAGATAATATAAATCCTTTGCATAGTTTACCTGAGCAGTGATTTATGCAGTTTTGCACCAAATTGTACAACAGTGACAGACTGCTCAGATCACAATTTTATGGGCCTTTCCAGCTGAGTGGAAAGCTGAAAGAGTAGAATAGTAGAATAATGGGGCCAAATTCCCTCTCATCCCAAATAGAATCTGGAAATTGGAATTTGTTGCTTATATAAAGAAAGAAAAAGAAGGAATGACGCATCCTAAATAAAAGTGTTGTTTGGGACTCAGCTCCTTTCATGACTGGTCTATTACTTCATTCAACTTGGTTTATAACAGAATGGGATACAGGAATAGTACAGGAAGGAGCCTAGACATGACGGGGAGAATCCTGAATTCACATCCTTCTCATTCCTGCTGCAGTGCCATGCTTGCAAATGTTTTTTTCAGACATGTTATAGATGGAGGACAGCAAAGCTTAAGGAATGAACTTTGTCTGTCATGCATTGTGCAGGCATAATCAGGACAGAACTTGGAACAGATGCAATACGTGCAATGTAGGGATCAATAAAACGAGTACCAAATTTGGTGCTGGTTTTCTGCTGACTCAAGGATGGATAGATAATACTTTAACTGAGCAGTGGGGAAAGGTTTACAGATCTTAACATGTGCCTCAATATCTTAGGTGACTGTGGGTGTTATCCCGAACAGGAGTCACCGTGCGAAGTGATCAAGTGATAGGTTGGCAGCACAGATGTGCTCTGCACCAGTGACCTGTCACTCAGGGTATTTCTAAACAGGTGTCTATTGGACTTCTGGAACACTGGCATTTCCATGCCCCAAAATATCACAGTTGACAGATCAGCGAGGCATAGTAAGCCCGAGAGGCTCTGGAAACTTGTGGTTGTGGAGCTAAGGAAGTCATCCAACCAAATTACACATGATGTTCTTCATGATTTTAAAATACCATATTTAAAAACTGGCAATATCTATTTTGAAAATTAGTGCTGAAGGCATGATCTGGGACATACTTCCAATCAGAAGATGAAATTTGAGCAATATCCTGCTGAAAACACCCCTCCTTAGCTGTTAAGAATTTCACCTTTACTAAATGTTCAGAGAGTCATGCTGTTGTTGTTATGACTTATTATTTCTTCTACACGTTTTAAATTAATCTCACATTGTTCTAAGACCAAGTTGGAAATTGCCAAGATTTCAATATGGGCTTTGTCCTTGTAGCAGAAAGTCTGCATCGTTTTGAGTTAAATAGAAAGTACCCTGACTTTTTAATTACATCCTAGTATTTCGTTTTTCTTCCTATTGTCTTTCCTTTTCAATTTTGTTTCAGTTCTACTGCCCTTCCAAAGCCTATTAAACCAGAAAAGTAATTTTACACACCAAAGTCTCTTCCAGATGAAGGTGCAAAACAAGGGAGGTATTTCATAACAACAAGCACAAAAACACAAGCAATTTACTTTTTTGCATTTAAAAAGATGGAACGGATATATGTTGCTATATTTAGGGAAGAAACATAAGGGGAGAGATTGGTCCTTTTTGTTAGCAGGCAAGGCCACTGATTGGCTGATAGCTCTCAATACTCTGCTATTGGCCTGGAAAGGCAATTGCTGATTGGCTGCTTTTTCTCCACAAGCTCTGTACTCTTGCAAAAATGTAAATATGTTTACAGATAGTCCTCATTTAGCAACCACAATTGGGACCGGCAACTCGGTCATTAAGCGAAGCAATTGCTAAGTGAAATTGCAACTGTGCTTATGATCTTACTTCAGCTTTCCTTTGCTTTACAGATCTGTGAAGGTTGTAAACGCAAAGATTGGTCACAAAGTTACTTTTTCATCACCACCATAACTGTGAATGGTTGCTATTTAAGAATTTTGATTATAATAGTAAAATCTAATACAAACTAAAAGAAAGAGAAGAAAGGATTAAAGGTGCAAGGAAAAAGAAAAAAGAGAGAAGAAAGAAAAAAGAAAGAATATAATAAAGAAAGAGAAAAGAAATATATAAAGAAGTGACTTCCAACCTTCATCACAATAAGTATAAACAAATTTAGTGGCTCTTTACCCCCTCTAATGTTACAAACAATTATCTCTTCATCCCGTAGACAAATTATCTATAGACAAATCCATAAAGCATCATCTTTTCAGTCCTCGTGTCAGCAGAAAATCCATAAAGGCCAGGAGTAACAGCATATCTTGTTTTAACCTTGATCAAATAAACCAACTTTACATTCCTTCATTTTACTTCTAACAGTCTTAATCTTTACTTCATTCAAATATTTTCATAGGATTTAATTTCTCTTTATTTTTTTTTGTCCCATCACACAGAGTTCTTCGAGGTTTTAACAAGCCCCTTTAGTAAATCCAATAGGAAAAAATTGTCCAGGTCACTCTCTTGGTTTATTTCCCTTTTGAATTTTAAAGTCTCAGCCAGTTTCTTTTATAGATCCAGTGAAACATTATTTTCTAAGTCATTCTCTTGGCCTGTCAGTTGTAAATCCACTTTCGATACAGATGTAGAACAATCTGTCATTTCTTCAATAACATCTTTTGGAGATAGTCTTTCCATAGAAACAGACTTCATTACTGAAATTGTTGATACTGACATTGTGGCTGCTATTTTCTGGTTCCATTCTTCAAAAGTCTCCTTCAGTATTTTCATTGTTATACTGTTTTGCATTTTATAGGCTTGCATTTTTTCCCTCTACCTAAAATCTTTAGTCCTCTCTAGTGTCGAGTTTTTAAATCATGAAATTATTTATCTCTGTTATGTCTTCCAAAAACCAAAACAAAACTATTTCCCATGACAAGCTGTTGTTCTTTATAATTAATTACAAAGTCTTACGTAAAAGTTTCAATATTCCAATCTATTTGGACCCTTAGTCCATTTATAACTTTCTAAGATCAAAATTTTATTTAGTTTTTTGCTGTTTATTTCAGATTCTTAAAATTCTTAAGCTTATGATTAAAATTTTCTTTCATCCAGGATTGAAAGCAGACCCACTGGCATTTTCAAACTTGTTGTTCTGAAGGTCTCTAATAGCTTAGAAGTAGTTAATGAACAATTTCCAAAAGTGATTAGAAAGTGAGGTTTGCAGATTTAGTATCCTTTCAAAGGCTCCACCACAGTTGTGAGCAAGATGGCTGATCCCTTCGTCTCCCAGCACTCAAACCCCTATAAAACTGCTGTCCTGTGGCTCCTCACAAGAAACAGACACCCGGAGCACATGTGGGCCATCTCCCATCCTCTCCTTATCCAGAGAGATTCCAAGGAACCGGTCTCCTCACTTGGGGTTTGCTGTGGTCATTGGCTCCACTTTCACAGAGCCATCTTCAGTTTGCCATACCTCCCCCAGAAGTCTATAACTGCAAATAGTTGCTAAAGAAGGCAGTTGCTAAATAAGGACCACCTGTATTCTCATAGCATCTCAATATTACCTTAATCCAAACACCTCCAATCAATCCCAACTGCAGTTTAAAGTGGGATCCCCTGAGCTGGGAGGCAGAAAAGCTGCTACCCCTACCATTCTTGTGGGTTGTGACTTGTGGATCCTCTGCAAGGATATATCAGCTTGGCTTGAGTGAGATGTGTGCTGGGGCAGGGGCATTTGGCCTATATCCCAGCTGTTCAGAAGGAAGCCTCAGCAACAGGCAAGAAAGCTGTTGATGGGGGCTGCCATTTCACATGTGATTGTGAGCCAAAGTGGGCTCGTTCAGGTTGAGGGTTGGTGGGATGTCTGTGACTTTTCCCACCACCCCTCAGGTTAGCCTGAGACTCCCCTGCACTGATTTGATGAATATTCGGTGATGAGGGCAAGCAATAAGTTGCTCTGTATTTAGAGAAAGGCCGGTCATGCCTCTGTTTCCTTAAGCCATTAGCTTAACTGTTATGGACACACTTCACTGTTTAAAAAAAATATACCACCAAACTTCCTTACAGACCTATGTCTGTCTGGTATTTCTCTTGAATCCTTCTCTGGGAAAGTGTTCCTGAAAGTGTGATCCTAGGCCCCTGGGGGTCCCCCAAGACCCCCTCAGGGGTCTGAAAAATCAAAATTATTTGCCAGCCTGTGTTGAAAAACAGGACAATATTAAAATCCCATCAAACAATTATGAGAAGCTGCAGCGAATATGTCAATTTTAATTTTTAATAGAGTATTAAATAGAGATAAATATAACCCATACAAACAAAAGCTCTTTTGGGGTCCTCCATAATTTTTAAAAGTGGGAAGGGGTCCTGAGAGAAAAAAGATCAAGAAACACAGCTCTGGGGAAAAAAACGAACTTTTGTCTTTTCTTTTTGGTAAACCAAAATATAGGTTAAAATAGGCAAATATGGCATTTACACAGTCAACAGCTAGTGTGGGGTTGCACTGGGGGTGGAGGACTTGTACCCATGGAAGCTCATTGAGTGATTTTGGACTAGTCACTCTCTCTCAGCCTGCCCTACTTCACAGGTTTGTTGTGGGGAAAATTGAGAGAAGGGAGCTGCCTTGAGCCTCTGAATGAAAAGTGGGATATAAATCTAGTAAATGAAGTAATTGAGTAGACTAACACTTGTATCAAATAACTTTATCAGTGTATGTATTTCTGAGGTAGATTTACCCCCAGTATCTGGGCAGTGTCTTCTTTACCAATTTTTCTGTCACTTTGCAGAAGTCATATTTAAATGTGTATGCTGCCTGGGCAATTCACAAATAAAAACATTAAAATCAAGAGAAAATACGTAAGAACCCAAAAAGGAACATAGGTTCAATTTTAAGTGTTCTAAAATTGCTGTAAATAAGGTTAAAAATAAAATCTGATCTTTTCCAGAACCTCCTTCTCAATCTACTTGACTTATACATCACCCTTACTCTGTGCCATGGAACTTGCTTCCAAGTACTGTATGAAGCAGAGATTATAAATGCTAATATTATGCCTACGGTGCCCTTCTCTATTTCTTTGAATTGTGTGCCTTGCACATCACCATACTCAATATGGCTTCACTGAGTCTTTAATCCCATGGTAGTAATAATTAATAATTTTATTATTTTCAGCAACCAATTTACAATTAGGAGAACTCTTACATTTAGAATGGACAAATACCAATGATAAAAAGAAGCCCAAAAGTTCTTAAGAGGAAACCTATACACATTTAGCAAGTTTCTGGATTCAGCTGTCAGTATCTCCAGTTTGAAAAATATATCAGCTGATCTAAAGCCATGTCGACAACCCTGTGAACTTTCAATCCAAAATAGGGTAAATAGTAGGACAAGCCCAAACCTAATGAATTAGAGTTCCAACTCCTGAACTGCATGTCCAACAGCAGGTCACTTGCAACGATTTCTCATGAAATGTTCTCTAAGGTATAACTTCTTTTAGGTTCATGAGAGATCTCATGGTCAGATAAGACTGATTGGAACTTTCTCCCCTAGAAAGCATAACAACTCCAGATAGCATGCATTGACTATTAAGATAAAACAAAGTATTCATCAGCAACTCAGTGGGATACAGCTGATTGCTATCAATGTTCCTGTGAATTGGGTGGAATGCATTGCTGCACCAGGTAGGAAACATGTTGAAAACAGCGTGTTTTATAAATTCTTTTAAAATATGGTAGCACGACCAAGTATTATACATCTTCCTATATGAAAGACAAGGTAACTGAATTGAAAACAAGGAGCCTATAGAAGCAAATGAAAATTTCTCTTTTATGCAGGTGAGCTTATCTGCGGGTGGCGCATTTTTCGTGGCAATTTGGTAAAAAATTTGAAGGTCAGTGTACGTGCGGATGGGCTTTTATGCGAGTATATAGAATATATTGGGATTGATTGTACACATCTACTTCCAACAGTGTAATGGTTAATTTTTTAATTTATAGCCCCAGGTACTTCTATTTGGCTTTATTTTTCTTTTAATTTTTCCTAATTTTTATCATTGCCTGTGCCATTCACTGTGATGCATTCCCAGCAAGAATATTGTATTTGCCAGAAATCCCTGCAGCTATATTAAATAATCATACCATATGAAAAGTCTGAGTACAAATCAGTTTTTAATGGCTGTCAAAAGCAAAGCAAAGCAAGGGCCAACCTCATTTCCACATTCAGGAACAGCTGCTATTTTTGCAAGTTAATATAAGACTGGCTAAAATTATGATGGGCACAACTGTAGCTACTTTATAAAACGAATGTTGCCAAAGTTTTGGCTAGCTTAATTTTCCAAGTTTAAAAGAAATGTCAATTTGTATTATGAAATTTTGTGTGTGTGTGTGTTTTAAAAGGTATGGTGGTGTATATGATATTCCTCGATGCACAACTGTGGTAGATGCAGAGACCTGTGAATATGAGCTCTATAGTGCCTCATCCTGGTGGCTCCTCAATGTGTCTCCTTTCCACAAGAAAAACCTGCTACAATCGTTAAGCTATCTGTAATAAAGGCTTTGGAAGAACTGCACCATGAGTTGTTTACCTGGAATTTTAAATCAGAGATTCAGGTTGACCCTGTGGTTCAGTTGATGGGTGGGAGTGAAGAGACCCAGGTTCAGATTTCAGTTTAATCATAGCGATCGCTAGTTTACTTTGGTAAACATCTCAATCTGCATTGCCTGGTTACCCTATTGCCAGAATGGGTCAACAACCATGTTTTG